>NW_006921682.1:2086178-2086794 GCF_000298275.1 Orycteropus afer afer | reverse complement strand
GCCTCATAAAAGACCTCAGTGCTTCCAGTTGTGCTCTGAAAGAAAGCCTTATATCTTCTAGTAACAGAGCTGATATTGCTGAAAACCAAACCCAGGGTCTTATTGTAAGGGTGGCTGAATTACAACACCAATTAAATTGCCGACCCAGAATGGTGTCTGATGTTAAAGTGAGGGCATTGATTGGGAAAAAATGGGTTCCTGAAACCTGGAATGGGGACATATGGACAGATAATCAGGAAGATCAGGATATGGAGCCTGTAAATTCCGTTGAATCCCTCCCATCTGAACGGATTACTGTAAAACCATTATCCCCTCCCCCTCAGTTTGATGGGAGTAGCCAAACCATTCCTGCTGGGTCATTGCCAAGGCAGAGGACATGGAAGACATTCCTGAATGCTCTCAGGATCTGCCTCAACCACCCATTGTTGCTGCTAGAACGATAACTAAAGTTAAGTCCAAGTGAGCCCCAAAAGGTGAAACAGAAAGTGTGACTGAAGAGGTGGTACGCTATACCCCAAAAGACCTACTTGATTTTGCTAACATGTCCAGACAGAAACCTGGAGAATATGTATGGGAATGGCTACTGAGGGTGTGGGATAATGGTGCAAGGAATGTA
>NW_006921682.1:2080686-2084863 GCF_000298275.1 Orycteropus afer afer | reverse complement strand
TAGGAAAAGCCAAGTGGAAGCCATTAGAACTGCCTCTACCTACAAAAATAGTAAACCAAAGGCAGTACCACATCCCTGGAGGGGTTGCAGAGATTACTGCCACCATCAAGGACTCAAAGGATGCAGGGTTGATGATTCTCACCACATCCCCATTTAATTCACCTATTTGGCCTGTGCAAAAAACAGATGGATCTTGGAGAATGACAGTAGACTATCGTAACTTATTCAGGTGGTGACTCCAATTGCAGCTGCTATTCCTGATGTGGTTTCATTTTTTGAGAAAATTAGTATATCTCCTGGTACTTGGTATGCAGCTATTGATCTGGCCAATGCCTTTTTCTCAATACCAATTTCAAAAGACCATCAGAAGCAGTTTGCCTTCAGCTGGCAAGGCCAACAGTATACTTTCTCAGTCCTTCCTCAGGGGTATATCAGCTCCCCCACACTATGTCATAATTTAGTCCGTAGGGATCTTGATCGCCTTTCCCTTCCACAAGACATCATACTGGTCCATTATATTAATGATATTATGCTCATTGGACCTAGTAAAGAAGAAGTATCAATGACTCTGGACTTATTGGTGAGACATAGGTGTACTAGAGGTTCAGAAATTAACCCAACAAAAATTCAGGTACCGTCCACCTTAGTGAAATTTCTAGGGATCCAATGGTGTGGGGCATGTCGAGATATTCCTAATAAAGTGAAGGATAAGTTATTGTATCTGGCTTCCCCCACAACTACAAAGGAGGCACAATGTCTAGTGGGCCTCTTTGGATTTTGGAGGCAACATAGCCCTCATTTGGGTGTTTTGCTATGGCCTATTTATCAAGTGACTTGGAAAGCTTCTACTTTTGAGTGGGGCCCAGAACAACCGAAGGCTCTGCAACAGGTTCAGGCTGCTGTGCAGGCTGCTCTACCACTTGGGCCATATGATCTGGCTGATCCAATGGTGCTTGAAATGTCTGTAGTAGACAGAGATGCTGTTTGGAGCCTTTGGCAGGTCCCTATTGGTGAATCGCAATGCAGACCCTTGGGGTTTTGGAGCAAAGCCTTGCCATCCCCTGCAGATAACTACTCTTCTTTGGAGAAACAGCTTTTGGCTTGTTACTGGGCTTTAGTAGAGCCTGAACGCCTAACCATGGGCCACCAAGTGACCATGAGGTCTGAGCTGCCCATCATGAGCTGAGTTGGACCCACAGAGTCATAAAGTTGGATGTGCACAGCAGCACTCCATCATTAAATGGAGGTGGTATATCAGAGATTGGGCTCAAGCAGGACCTGAAGGCACAAGTAAGTTGCATGAGGAAGTGGCCCAAATGCGTATGGTCTCCACTCAAGTCACATTACCTTCCCTGTTCCATTCTGCACCTATGGCCTTATGGGGAATTCCTTATGATCAGTTGACTGAGGAAGAGAAAACTCGTACCTGCTTTACAGATGGTTCTGTATGACATGCAGGCACCACTAGAAAGTGGACAGCAGTGGCACTGTAGCCCCTTTCTGGGACTTCCTTAAAGGACAGTGATGAAGGAAAATCCTCCCAATGGGCAGAACTTCGAGCTGTGGATATGGCTGTTCACTTTGCATGGAATAAAAAATGGCCAGATGTGTGATTTTATACGGATTCATGGGCTGTGGCTAATGGCTTAGCTGGATGGTCTGGGACTTGGAAAGAGCATGATTGGAAGATTGGTGATAAGGAAGTATGGGGAAGAGGTATGTAGATAGATCTCTCTGAATGGGCCAAAGGAGTAAAGGTATTTGTGTCTCACGTGAATGCCCACCAAAAGGTGACCTCAGCAGAGGAGGACTTAAACAATCAGGTGGATAGGATGACATGTTCAGTGGAAACCAGCCGTCCTTTTTCCCCAGCTACTCCTGTCATTGCTCAATGGGCACATGAACAAAGTGGCCATGGTGGCAAGGATGGAGGTTATGCATGGGCCCAGCACCATGGACTCCTGCTTACCAAGGGTGATTTGGGTACCACCACCACTGAGTGCTCAATCTGCCAACAGCAGAGATCAACACTGAGTGCGTGATATGGAACCATTCCTTGGGGTGATCAGCTAGCAACCTGGTAGAAGGTTGATTAAATTGGACCGCTTCCATCATGGAAAGGACAGTGTTTTGTTCTTACTGGAATAGATACTTATTCTGGATATGGATCTGTCTTCCCTGCACGCAATGATTCTGCTGAAACTACCATTCATAGACTTACAGAATGCCTTATCCACTGTCATGGTATCCCACACAGCATTGCTTCAGACGAAGGGACTCATTTCACAGCTAATGATGTGTGGCAATGGGTCTATTCTCATGGAATTCACTGGTCTTACCGTGTTCCCCATCATCCTGAAGCAGCTGGCTTGATAGAACGATGGAATGGCCTCTTAAAACAAATATGGTGCCAGCTAGGTGGCAATACCTTGAAGGGTTGGGGCAATGTTCTCCAGGAGGCTATATATGCTCTAAACCAGCATCCAATATATGGTTCTGTGTCTCCAATAACCAGGATTCATGGGTCCAGGAGCCAAGGGGTGGAAACAGGAGTGGTACGACTCACTATTACCCCTAGTGACTCACTCAAAAAATTTTTGCTTCCTGTCCCTGCTACCCTATGCTCTGCAAGTCTGGAGATCTTAGTCCCAAAGGGAGGAACACTCCCACCTGGAGACACAATACTGATTGCATTGTAAATTAAGACACGATACTGATTGCATTGTAAATTCCAAATCATTGGAAATTAAGAATGCCACCTGGCCATTTTGGCTTCCTCATGCCTCTGGATCAACAGACAAAGAAGGGCATTACTGTACTATCTGGTGTGATAGATCCTGATTACCAAGGGGAAATTGGTTTGGCTTTACATAATGGAGGTAAAGATGAATATATCTGTAATACAGGAGATTCTTTAGGACATCTCTTAGGATATCTCTTAGTACTACCATTCCCTGTAATTAAAGTCAATGGAAAATTACAGCAACCCAATTCTGATATGACTGCTAATGGCCCAGACCCTTCAATAATGAAGGTTTGGGTCACCCCACCAGGCAAAGAACCACGAACAGATGAAGTGCTTGCTGAGGGCAAGGGAAATACAGAATGGGTGGTGGAAGAAGGTAGTTCTGAATATCAGCTACAACATGTGACCAGCTGCAGAAATGATTCTTGATACAACAATTCTTTATTGTATATGTGCATCAAATGTTTTTGTTTCCTTCTGTTATGAACTGTGAAATGTAATTAAGGTTAATGCATTTTGGTTGTATGTGTGTTAGTGTATCATGTTAGGCACAAATATGACTCTACAATTGTCCTTATTTAGAGATTATATATGGTTAAGAAGATGTATACAACTGCCAAGTTGACAAGGGGTGGACTGTGATAGTTGGAGCTGTGTGTCAACTTAACTGGACCACAATTCTGTGTGGTTTGAGCTGTTGTGGTGTGGTTGTTCCCATGATGGGATCAGATGACTATGTCCTGAGTGGCCAATCTGTTGAAAGGAGTTTCCGTAGGGGTGTGTCCTGCTTGTAGTATATCCAAGGACATCCTGGGAAGAGAGACATTCTTCTGTGGATCGCGATTCTGTTGTGTTGCCTACAACTGTCCGTGAGTGAACAGTCTACCATTCGGCCTGTATATCTTGGATTTGTCATTCGTTGGAGTCAACAGCTGGTGTACTGCCTGCCAGTTTTGAGTTCCTCAGCCCCTGCAGTTGCAAGAGCCAGGAAAAGCCTCCAGCTTGACGTTTGATCCAGGAACTTTGGACTTGCCAGCTTTGTAAGTGTGTGAGTCACTTTCCTAAGACAAATCTCTCTCTCTCTCTCTCTCTCTCTAAGCTTTACTGGTTTTTGTTTCTCTAGAGAACCCAGTCTAACACAAGGAATTTCCCTTCTATTCCAATTTTGCTGAGAGTTTTGATCAGGAATCGGTGTTGGATTTTATCAAATGCCTTTTCTGCATCAATTAATATGATCATGTGGTTCTTCTACTATGTTTTATTTATGTGGTGGATGACATTGATGGTTTTTCTAATGTTAAACCATCCTTGCATACTTGATATGAACCCCAGTTGGTCATAATGAATGATTTTCTTGATATGTTGTTGGAGTCTATTGGCTAGGATTTTGTTGAAGATTTTTGCATCTATATTCATGAGGGATATTGATCT
>NW_006921682.1:2077898-2080426 GCF_000298275.1 Orycteropus afer afer | reverse complement strand
TACAGTTCTTCATAGTATCCTGATATTATCCTTTTTATTTCAGCTGGTTCTGTTGTGATGTCACCCATTTCGTTTCTTATTCATGTTATTTGTATCCTCTCCCTCTTTTCCTTTGTTAAATATGCCAGTGGTTTGTCAATTTTATTAATCTTTTCAAAAAACCAACTTCTGGTCTTGTTAATTTTTTCTATGGCCTTTCTATTTTCTGTTTGATTTCTGATTGAATCTTGATTATTTCCTTTCTTCTGATGACTGTAGGCTTTTCTTGGTGTTCTTTTTCTAATTGTTAGAGATGTTGGCTTAAAGTATTGATTTTGACTCTTTCTTTTTTTTTTTTTGATGTGTGCAGTTATTGCTATAAATTGTCCTCTAATCATTGCTTTTGCTGTGTCCCAAAGATTTTGGTATGTTGTGTTTTGATTCAAAGAGTTTTTGAATTTCAATTTTTATTTCTTTCCTTACCCAGTCTTTTTTAAGGAGGTTATTGATCAGTTTCCATATGTTTACCCTTTTTCCGTTGATCTTCCTATTTTTGATTTCTAATTTGATTGCATTATGATCTGAGAAGATGCTTTGCAGTATATCAATGTTTTTTAATTTATTAAGGCTTGCTTTATGGCCTAACATATGGTCTGCCTTGGAAAATGTTCCATGTGCACTGGAAAAGAATATATATTGTGCTGTTATTGGGTGAAGTGCTCTGTAGATATCTATAAGGTGAAGTTGGTGGATTGTATTGTTTAGCTCTTCTGCATCTTGTTGAGTTTCTTTCTTGTTGTTCTGTCTGTCATTGAAAGTAGTGTATTAAAGTCTCCCACTGTGACTGTGGAGTCATCTGTTTGCCTTCTCAACTCTTTTCAAGTCTGATTTATGTAATTTAGGGCTCTTTCATTGGGTCCGTAGATATTTATTATGGCTATATCTTCTTGTTCAATTGATCCTTCACTCATTATATAATGTCCTTCCTTGTCTTGTATGGTGGTTTTTGTCTTAAAGTCAATTTGATCAGAAATTCATATTACAACTCCTGGTCTTTTACTGTTGCCATTTGCTTGATATATCTTTTTGCAACCTTTGATTTTTAGTCTATTTTTGTCATTGTCTGTAAGGTGTGTCTCTTGTAGGCAGTATATTGATGGGTTTTGTTTTCTTATCCAATCTGCAACTCTCTGTCTCTTGAGTGGTGCATTTAATCCATTAACATTGAGTGCAATTATTGACAAGTATGAATTGGTTGCTATCATTTTGATTTTCTTCTGTTGTCCCTGGTTTCTTTGTTCCATATTATTTTCTTTGCTGAGCTCATTATGTTCATGAATCATGTTATCATTTCCTTTGTTGCTATTGTTTTAGTATTTGCTGAATATTTTGCTTGTCCTCTTTTTTATTGTGATGTGAAGCTTTATAATTTTTCTTTGAGGTTTTCCTGTGATTTATAATTTTCCCCCCAAGTTTAGAACCGTCCATTCTATCTTACAACTCTCTTGACTTCCTCACCATTTAGAAGTTCTGTAACTACACAGTATTTTCCATCTTTTTGTTTGTAGTGTTCCTCATTTAGCAATTGAAGTTTCTGGTTCCCTGTTTAGAATCTTGCAAGCTTATTTTACTTTGGATATGTCCATAGTTGTGGTTTCTGGGTTATGTCATCTTGTGTATTAATGATTGGTTGTTGTTTGCTCTTTTTGGTTCTCTGTGCAAAGGATTCCCTTTAGTATCTCTTGTAACATTGCTCTGGTTTTAACAAATTCCCTTAGTTTCTGCTTATCTGAAAAATCCTAATTTCACCATCATATTTGAGGTACAATTTTGCCAACTATATAATTCTTGGTTGAAAATTTTTCTCTTTCCTGGTTTTATATATACCATCCCATTGTCTTCTCACTTGCTGAGAAATCAGAGCTTACTCTTACTGGTTGACCTTTGTAAGTAACTTTTTTCTTTTTCCCCGTGCTGCTTTCAGGATTCTGTCTCTGTCTTTGGTTTTAATTAGTTTGATGACGATATGTCTTTGTGATTTTCTTTTGGAGTCTTTCCTGTTTTGGGGTCATTGGACTTCCTGAATGTATATATTCTCATCTGTCATCACAAATGAAAATCACTAAGACATGTCATCATATGTTGTCCTCCAACATATCTTGGACAATTTTCTCAGTGGTTTTATATTTTTCTTCCTGTTCTGGAATTCCAATGACATGTAGGTTATTCCTTTTGATGGTATCTCACATGAACCTTAGGCTTTTTCATTTTGTTTTGATCTTTTTTTCTGATTGATCCCTTTCCAAAGAAGTATTCAGGTATTTGTCTTCAATCTCACTAATTCTGTCTTCCATTGCATCAATTGTACTCCTTTGCCCTTTCAATGTGTTATCTGATTCTGACAATTTAGTATGAATCTTCTGGATATCTATCTGTAGATTTAGAATCATTTCTAAATTTTCATTTATTTTGTCATTTGGTTTTGTATTTTCTTCCACAATTCTTCTAGGGTTTTTTTTTTTTTTTTTTTTTTTTTTTTTTTTTTTTTT
>NW_006921682.1:2062922-2073238 GCF_000298275.1 Orycteropus afer afer | reverse complement strand
TAGGTTAATTCTTAGGTCCTAACACCACTCGGCAGGAGCTCTGGTAGCATAGTGGCTAAAGCACTTGACTGCTAAACAGAAGGCTGGCGGTTCAAACCCACCAGTCACTCCTCGGAAGGAAGGTTGGGCAATCCTACTTCCGTAGGGATACTGCCTCGGAAACCCAAGGAGGGGTCGCTATGAGTCAGGCCGACTCAACGGCACATAACAACAACAACAACAACAACAACCACTCGGCAATGTTCAAGCTGTCTGTGCTGTCAGGATTGCTGCCAGACTGCAGCTCTGTATGTCTTCTTTTTGGGTGTTTTCACGCAGAATATTCTGCTAGTTGGAGTTTAGTCCACTTCTATACCCTTCCCTTCAAGGCTCAGGGGTCCAGGATTATCTTCTGTATCTGTGTTAATTGGTACCCCATTCTTTGTTGAAGAAGGTCTGTGCAGCCTTTCTGCCTATTCTATCACCTTACCGAAACTCCCTGCTGTGTATATTCCCAACTTTTTGGGTTGTCTGTGTGTTGTTTCACTTGTCATTTGCTTTTCTTCTTTCCAGATACAGGAATGGAGTCATTGTACTTTGTTCCTTCTGCAGCTGCCAAACCAGACCAGGGGATCTAGGGGAACTCAGAAGTGAGCATTTTTCCCAAATGGCACCTTAGGGAGGAAAAACAGGTTCCCCTCAGAGAAGCAGAACTCTCTGCCTCTCACTTCTTAAGAATGTATACCTAGTAACGAGATTGCTGGATCAAATGGCACTTCTAATTCCAAGTTTTTAAGGAATTGCCATACTGCTTTCTACAGTGGTTGTATCATTTGATAGTCCCACCAGCAGCATATGAGAATCCCAATCTCTCCACATCCTTGCCAGCATTTGTTATTTTCTGTTTTTTTTTGAAGTTTGCTGCTAGTGTGGGGGCAAGATGAGATTCATTGTTGTTTTGACTTTCATCTCTTTAATGGTTAATGATCATGAACATTTCTTCGTGTGTTCGTTGGCCACCTGGATATCATTCTTGGAGAAAGTGTCTATTCATGTCTTCTGCCCACTTTTTAATTGGATTGTTTGTCTTTTTGTTGTTGAAGTGTTGGAGTTTTCTACAAATTTTTAAGAAATGTCCCTTGTCATGTATGCTGTTGCTGAATATTTTTTCCCAATCTGTAGGTTCTCTTTTGACTCTTTTGGAGAAGTCTTTGGAAGCACATAAAAATTTAATTTTTAGAAGGTCCCATTCATCTAGTTTATTTTCTGCTGTCTGTGCATTTTGGGTTATGCTTGAAAGTCTATTTATGCCACAAATTAGGGTCCCTAAATTTGCTCCTGTTTTTTTTTCTCGAGGAACTTTGTAATTTTAGGTTTCACATTTAAGTCTTTGATCCATCTGGAGTTTGTTTTTGTGTATGATATGATGTATGGATCTTGTTTCATTTTTCTGCAACTGGATACCCAGTTTTGCCAGCACCATTTGTTAAACAATCTCTTCCCCATTTAATGGATTTCAGCCCTTTGTCAAACAAAGCTGACCATAGGTCAATGAATCTGTTTCTGGGTTCTCAATTCTACTCCACTGTTCTATGTGTCTGTTGTTGTACCAATATCAGGCTATTTTGACTACTGTGGCTGTATAGTAGGTTTTGAGATCTGGGAGTGTGAGACCTTCTACTTGTTTTTCTTATTCAATAGTGTTTTGCTTATTTGAGGGCTTTGTCCTTTCCATATAAAATTAGTGATTGTTTTTTCCATATCCTTAAAGAATGTTGATGGGATCTGGATTGGGATTGCATTGAATGTATAGATTGCTTTGGGTAGTATTGACATTTTCACAATCTTCCTATCCAGGAGCATGGTATGTTCTTCCATTTATGTAAATCTCTTACGGTTTCTTGAAGTACTCTTTTGTAGTTTTCTTTGTACAGGTCTTTTGTGTCCCTGGTAAGATTTGTTCCCAAGTATTTTATTATATTGTTAGCAACTGTAAATGGTATTGATTTATTTCCCTTTCAGCACTCTCTTTGCTGGTGTAGAGGAATACAACTGATTTTTGTATGTTGATCTTGTATCCTGCTATTATGCTAAATCTCTCAATTAGTTCCAGTAGTTTTCTTGCTGAGTCTCTTGGGTTTCCTATGTATAGGACCATGTCATCCACAAATAGGGATAGTTTTCCTTCTTCCTTACCAATTTGGATGCCTTTGATTCCCTTTTCTTGCCTTACTGCCCTGGCTAGGACTTACAACACAATGTTGAATAGAAGTGGAGATAGAGGGCATCCTTTCTGGTCCTTGTTTGCAAGGGGAATGGTTTCAGTGTCTCTCTACTGAGAATAATGTTGGCTGTTGATTTTGTATATATGTCCTTTATTATGTTGATGAATTTCCCTTCTATTCATATTTTTCTGAGATTTTTTTTTTTTTTTAATCTGGAATGGGTGTTGGATTTTATCAAATGCCTTTTCTGCATTAATTAATATGATCATATGGTGCTTTTTCTTTATTTTACTTATGTGATGAATTATGTTGATTGCTTTTCTGATGTTGAACCATCCTTGCATACATGGTATGAACCCCATTTGGTCATAATGTATTATTTTCTTTTTGATATATTGTTAGAGTCTATTGGCTAGAATTTTGTTGAACATTTTTGCATCTATATTCATGAGGGATATTATTCTGTAGTTTTCCTTTGCCTGGTTTTGGTATCAGGGTTATGCTTCTTCATAAAATGAATTTGGGAGGAATCCATCCTTTTCTGTGTTCTGGAATAGTTTGAGCAGGATTGGTGTCAGTTGTTCTCTGAATGATATGTCTTAGTGATTTTCATTTGAGCTCTATCTGGTTTTGGGTTCACTGGACTTCTTGAATGGATATATTTTTGTCTTTCTTCATATCAGGGGAATTCTCTTCCAACAAATCTTAGACTGTTTATCTCTTCCTGTCCTAGAATTCCTATCACACATAGGTTATTCCTCCTGATGGTATTTTACATGGATCTTAGGCCTTCTTCCTTTTGTTTGATCTTTTTTTCTGGTTGATCCTCTCAATAATATTGAGGTATTTGTCTTTAATCTCATTAATTCTGTCATCCTTTGATTTGATGATACTCTTTTGACCATGGAATGTGTAATCTATTTCTGAAATTTTAGTATTAATCTTCTGGATTTCTATCTATAGATTTTATGTCATTTTAATTTTTCTTTATTTTGTTATTTTGTTCTTATATTGTCTTCTGAAAACTTTCTAGGGTTTTTTGTGTGTTTTCCTTAAATTTGTCAATGTTTTCCTTGAGCTGTCTGTTAATCTGTTGAAAGTATCTAAATATAATCTTTTCAATTCCTTATTGGGGAATTCCATTGCTGCTTCTTCCTCAGGGATGTTTTCTGGGTCTGTATCCTGGTCTCTTGTTTCTACTACTTTATCTTGCTTCTTTGTGTGTACTGTGATGGTCTGTTGTCTCTGAAATATTGTGATGTTGTTGTGTTTATATGTAATTGGTGATTGCATGTTGGAGTGATTCATCCTAGATATTTGTTTTCTTTGATTCATTTTGGTATATATCAACAATCAGGATACTATGCTCCTCTGTTTCCTAGTTGGCAGCACTTATGCACTCACCGCCTGTCTCCAGTGAGTGTGATAGAGAATGAGAGTGGGTACACAGATCTCTGTAAGCTGTTTGTGAAAAGGATTTAAGGGGGTGTCAGGGTCATATTCATTGTCATGATTGTTGGCCAGTCAGTGCAGAAGCAAGTGGTGACCCTCATACAGTAGGTGGGGATGCTGGAAGTGTGGGTATGGTTGGGTCATGTGGTCACAGTTGTTGTTTCCCTCTCAGTTAGACAAAAACAACAATTAAAAAAAAAAAAAAACCAAAAAACTGAAAACAAGAGAACAAAAAACACACACTGAATAAACACACAGGAATAATCACCAACAAAGAAAGAACAAAAAAACAACAACAACAACAAAAAAAAAACATCAAAAGGCAACAAATGGGAGGAAATATTTAAAGAGATACATTAAAAAGACTAAAGAAATAGAAATAGAAAAAGAGGAAAAAATCCCCTACAATATCTGGGGAAGGGGGGAATAAGAGGAAAGAACTAGAGTGAAAGGATAATGAAGAAAAAAATTAGAAAAGGATAGGAAGAATCATAAGAATGAAAAAAGATTGGAACCAAGAGAAGGAGAGGGAAAATAAACCAAAAATTAAAATATGGGGAGGGAAAAAAGAAAGAATAAAAATGAAAAGGAAGAGAAAGAAAAAGAATAATTTAAAAATGAAGTAACTAAAAATAAATAAATAAATAAGTGCAGGGGTAGGGGCAGGGCAGGGCACCCAAGCTCCATCAGAGTATACAGACTGGGATGGAATTCCTGCCAGTCTAGAAGGTGGCTGGAGGTGGGGAAGGCTGTACCTCCATTCACCAAGAGGGTGTAGGGTATAAGAGTAACAAAGGTAATATAACAACTTTCCAGTTGTCAGCCTCTAGTGTGTTCGTGCTGTCCTTGGTAAGCAGAGCCTATTCTTAAGTCTCTCAATCTGAATGGGAACACTGACACTTTAAATGTCCAAAATGGCCACACTGCTTGTAAACATTCAAAATGACTATTCTCTCCAGACAGCCAAAAGTCCACAGCTCAGTTTGTCTCCTTCTTCACAGTTTCCCTTTTTAATCATAAGCCACCAGTGCAGTCATCCATGCAGGCCTCAGTGAGTGGGTCTGATTTTTCAGTTAATTCTCAGGACCTAACACCACCTGGAAATATTCAAACTGTCCATGCCATCAGGATAGTTGACAGTCTGTAGCTCCTTTTGTCTCCTTATCCACTGTTTTCATTCATGTTCTTCTACTAGTTGGCATTTAATCCTCTTTTGCATCCTTCCTTTCAAAGCTCAGGGCTCCAGGATTATCTTCTGTATTTGTGTCAATTGGTTTCTCTTTTCTTTGTTGAAAAGGGTCTGTGTAGCTTGTCTGTCTATTTCTCCATCTTACTGAAACTCTTTGTTTTTAATTTTAAACAGACCTGTAGTTTTTTCACTATGGAAAAAAATTTGATGTCAGAATATGTAGGATCCATAAGTGACTTCATCTGGCAGTTCCTGGAGAGCTGCAAAATTGGGCTTTTGGTCCATCTGAGCTTACTGGACTCTTCTTTTCTCTATAGTTCTTTGGGAGCAGCCTAGGTGAGTAAATATTATATCTTTGAAATCCATCTTGCTATATCTGAGGTTTGCCCAAGTTTATTACTGGCTTATTTTATTTATTATTAACTACTTTCATTTTCATTAGGGCTGGGCTCATTTTTCTTTTTCTCATCATTTGGTTTCTATCAAACCAAAAGTTTTCTATCAAAGAGGTAATTTTTCTTTGGTATTGGCTTCAGTAATGGAAGGTAGTTCTATTTTCAAACAGCTATTTTGAATTTTCAAACAGGTATTTGGATTTGTTGTAACACTGAAAACACTGAATGCAGTACTCCATTTGGTTATTTATGAGTTTCAGATCCCTCTACCATTAAAGGAAAATGTCCTTAAGGTTTCTATTTGTGAGTTTGGGTTAAAGATTTCTGCCTGCAAGCTTGAGTTAAAACTTGAGGACTTGGTGACCACAGGACCTCAAATCTTCTTGGATTTTAGTCCAGTGGCAATAACCAAGAGTTATTTTCCAATCTGGCTCATGCATGTTCAGTCTAACAGGGAAAATGATAATATTTAGGGACTTTGACATAATCTATAAGCATGTACTTTTCTCTTTTTGAGCCAATGGCAGAATCTGACTAAAGATAGTTCGAAAAATCAGTAGCTATTTCAAAGTGCTTTCCAATTAAAGAAACTAATATATTTAATATCTGACTAGGTCTTTAACCAGCAGAATGAATCAAGTTAAAAAAAGAATGAAAACAAAACTAAATATCCATCTGCAGGAAGTGAAACAAAATCCATACCTCACATCATATACAAAACTAACTTAAGTTGGATTAAAGACTTAAAGGCAAACCTAAAATATAAAGATCATCAATGAAAAATATGGGCAAATTAGTGGTCCTAATATATGGGATAGGAGCTCTGGTAGCTAGTGAGTAAGGCACTTGACTGCTAACCAGAAGGCTGGCAGTTCAAACCCACCAGCCACTCCTTGGAAGGAAGGTTGGGCAATCCTACTTCCGTAGTGATACTGCCTCGGAAACCCAAGGAGGGGTCGCTATGAGTCAGGGCCAACTCGACGGCAAATAACAACAACAACAACAATACATGGAATAAATAGACTATCAAAAGTAATGAAAAATGTACAAACATCAATGACTGGGACCATCTAAAAGTTCAATTATTATGTGTATCAAAAAACTTTTCCAAAAGATTAAAAAGAGAATCTACAGATTGGGAAGAAATATTTGGCACTGGAATATCTGATGAGACTTACCTCTAAAATTTATAGAAAATTTCAATGTCTCAACATAAAAAAGACAACCAATCCAATTAAAAAATGGACAGAGGATATGAACAGACATTTTTACTAAAAAAGATACTCAGGTGACCAACAAATGTGAAGAAATGCTTGCCATTATTAGCCATCAGAGAGATGCAAATCAAAACAACAAAGAGATATTGTCAAACACCAGCAATAACAGAAAAGTTCAACAAATCAGAAAACAACAAATTCTGGTAAGGATATGGAGAGATTGGAAGTCTTAAACACTGCTGGTGACTGTAAAATGGTGCAACCATTGTGGAAAATGTTATGACATTTCCTTAAAAAGTTGGAAATAGAAATATCATTTGATCCAGCAATGCCACTACTAGGTATATATTAGAAAGAACTGAGAGTTGGGACATGAACAGATATATGCACACCCATGCTCATTGAAGCACTATTCACAGTAGCAAAGAGATGGAAACAACTTAAGTTCCCATAGACAGATGAATAGATAAACTATGGTATGCACAAACTAAGGAATACCATGCAACATGGAAGAATAAGGAGGAATCCATGAAATATCTCATAATGTGGATACATTTGGAGGACATTATGCTGAGTGAAATAAGTCAATCACAAAAAGAAAAATATTGTATGAATCCACTATTACAAAAACCCAAGGAAAAGTTTACACAGAGTGGAAAAAATATTTTTTGATGGTTACTAGGGGTGGGGAAGGAGGGGAAGAAAATTGTTAAGTTGGTTGTTGTTGTTGTTGTTATTTGCCATCAAGTCGGACCCACTCATAGCCACCCCTCCTTGGGTTTCTGAGGCAGTATCACTATGGAAGTAGATTGCCCAACCTTCTTTCTGAGGAGTGGCTGGTGGGTTTGAACTGCCAGCCTTCTGGTTAGCAGCCAACTGCCTTAGGCACTACACTACTAGAGCTAAGTTAGTAAGAGACCCATATTAATATGGGTGAAGAGGAAGATAATATAAAAATAGTGAGTGACCAGAACAGTCTCACTAAGGAAAAGGTAGACACAGAGAAGTGCACAAGAGATACAGACAACAAAGATAAGCACTACTGTAAACACAATCCTGAATTATCAGCAATAACAAACATTAATGTATGAATGGACACATAGGTAGACAGGCAAGATGATCAGGTATGGGTAGATGAATATCCCCCAGCATATATAGGTTTGACAGATGATATTTCTATATGAGTATATATATGAGCTGCAAAAATGTCCATGTATACAGCAGAGATAATGGGCGCCAACTCTTAGATATAAACAAACACCTTGAGGGAGTGGGTCACTGGGCCTACAAGTTCAGGACCACAGTCACAGAGAACATCAAGATCAATTGACATAACATAGTCCACAAAGGAATTGTTCTACATCCTACTTTGGTGAGTAGCAACTGGGGTCTTAAAAGCTTGTGGGTGGCTATCTAAGTTCTAACTATTGGCCTCACTTCATCTGGAGTGAAAAAAATCAAAGAAACATGGAAACCATTAGTCCCAGGGACTAGTGGACCTCGTGAACCTCAGCGTCCATGACCCTGAGACTAGAAGAACTAGATGGTGCTCCATTACTACTGCCAACCACCCTGAAATAGATCACAAGAGGAGATCCTGGATAGAGTGGGATAAACATGTGGAACAAATCTCAAATTGATAATAATAATAATAATAATAATAATAAAAAGATCAGGTTTACTGGACAGATAGAGACTGGTAGAACCTCCAAGACTCTGGCCCTACTCACCCTTTAGGCCTGGAACTGAACTCACTCCTGTGGCTCCACTTTCTGCCAAGACAGGACTATGAGGTGAATAGTAACACCAGGAAGATATGCACTTCTTAAAACAATCCAACACAAGCAATCAAAAGGGCAATGTTTGCCCAGGAGGAAAGCTCAGAAGGCAGAAATGGGTAGTAAGGATGAAGGGTAAAGGTAGCTACAAGAAGAAAGTAGAAAGAGTGCTGTTACATTCTGGGAATTACAATCAATGTCACAAAACAAAATGTGTATGAACTGTGAAATAGAAATCCAATTTACTCTAAAGTTCATCCAAATCATAATAAAAAGTTAATAATAATAAAAATAAGAATTTTCACTCCTGGAATAAATGTACTACTACTACTACTACCACTACTACTACTACTACTACTAAAAAAATAAAACCAAATGTTCCAACTTAAGAGCTCAATATCCTTGGTAAGCTTAGATTTCCTCCTACTGGGATACTGGTTTGAAGTTCCTGTTTAAAGGTAATTAGGATGTCAGATTAATGTAATTAAGATCCTTTAAAAAAAAAAGTTCCTATTTGCATTGTTCTTTTAAAGATTTTTTTGTTTTTTTGTTTAACGGTCAGTTTAGGTAGAAAGATCTGAATAAAATCCCTCCATTTATCGAAGACCTGATATTTCTACAAAGAATTACTGTAACATTTAAGAAACTGAGTTGTTTGTATTATGTGGTGTTGTATAAGCATGGTGAATTTATATATATACGTTGTTGTTGTTGTTATGTGCCGTCGAATCAAACCAGACTCATAGCGACCCCTCCTTGTGTTTCCGAGGCAGTATCACTATGGAAATAGATTGCCCCATCTTCCTTCCGAGGAATGGCTGGTGGGTTTGAACTACCAGCCTTCTGGTTAGCAGTTAAGTGCCTTAGGCACTATGCTACCAGAGCTCCTATATATATATATGCAAAAAGGGCAGGGAGGTCATATCTCCTGACCTCCTCTAACCACACAGGAGGAAGACAGAATCACTATCAGTAGCCCAAGGCCCATTACTGTGAGGCCGGACTTGCTACCTCCCTCCAGCCCTTTCACCAACTGTTCCTCTCAAAGCACCCACCACCTCTCTCCTGGGTTCAATAATTCACTGCAATGGCCACACAGAATTCACAGATTACGGGGTTTATTAGGGAACCACCAGGCTACAATTCAAGTTCAGGAAAAACGTACAGTCTCTCTCCCAGGCCACAGTCTCTCCCCTAACAGTCTCTCACAGTCTCTCTCTCAACAGTGAGTGTCCCTCAGTGTCTCACTCAGCAATGCGTGTCTCTTGCTTCTCTTTCCCAGCAGTGCGTGTCTCTTTCAGCAGCACGTCTTCCTCAACCAGCAGTCAGAGAGAGTTCTGCCTCTAAGAGGCCTCCTTTAGAGCCCGGCAGAGTGGCCAAACCAACCAATCATAACATCAAAATTCTAAGCACCTGAGAGAAAGTGAGCCGCCCACGCCCAACAAATACCCCAGGTGGATGACATTAACAATCTTGAGCTCCTCAGTTGCTCATTCCACCACTGAATTTACAAAGACTTTTGGGTAGAAAAGCCACACTAAGTAATTTACCACACTGCAATATATATATATATATATATAAATTTTATGTCTGAGTCTCTGTGCCAGGAGGCCGTGATTGGCATTTGCTGAGTTTTCCCTTGAATGAGGCAGTCTTTTAAAATAGGAAGGACTGCTTCTTGTCAGTTAAGCTTTCAGTAGCTGCACTGAGAAAATTCTATACAAAGAAGTGTATTTGAAAGAACACTGAAAAAATAGATTATTTATTTTGATATAACAAGACCTTAAAAAAGGGACAATTTAATCTAAATTGGTTCTTTAAAGAATTCTATAAAACATGCAAAACCAGTTATAAAAATGTAATAGTTTTTACCTCCAGATGGTATCGTTAAATAGATTATAATATTTTTCAAAGAATTTATTCAAATAAGTTTAATAATAAATAAACACTTATATAAATTGAGTAGTCCTAACCTTCCCAGGAATTAATGAAAATAAATTTGGTCTGACCAAGATAAGTTTATGTCAATCTTAAAAACAAAATCTTGCCAAGAAACTGAAGTTAATATTATATTAAATGTG
>NW_006921682.1:2051314-2058403 GCF_000298275.1 Orycteropus afer afer | reverse complement strand
AGTGCCTTAGGCACTACACTACCAGAGCTCCCATATGTATGTATATATGTACATACACACACACACACACACACACACACTCAAATCTACTGCCATTGAGTCAATTCCAACTCATAGTGACCCCTATTAGGCTTCCAAGGCTGCAAATCTTTATGGTTGCAGACCACCTCATCTTTCACAGAGTGGCTGGTAGGTTTGAACTGCCAACCTTTTGGTTATCAGCCAAATGCCTTAACCACTGAACCAGCAGAGCTCCATATATATAAATATTTATATATATATATGTCTAGTAATATGTGTGTATATTTTGTTTTGTTGCTCCAAAGGTTGCACTACAAAGAATATGTTAAAGACAAAAACTTAACGTTTACTTACGTTTGATGGTCTTGTATCATTTTTACTGTTTTCCTGTTTTTGCTTTCACCTGTAAGTTATTTTTTAAAATATAAACTTCCTAAGAGACTGTGGTAGTTAAGGTTGTTTTCAACTTGGCTGGGCCTGATTGAGTGGCTGGGCAGCTGGATGTACTTACTCCCCATGGTGAGACTGGTAATTAACTCTATGGTGGAATCTATTGTAGCAGCTGAGTAGCTGCTTTAGGGATGGGGTCTGCTTCCAGTATATCAGAAGCAACTTTGAGGCAGTTCTCCAGCTTTTTGGCATGCTTGAACCTTGCACATAGCCAAGTCATTGTTCAACAGCCTGCCATACCCTGCCGATCTTGGGACTTTTTCTGAATTTGAATTAGTGGCCTGCTGGGTTGTCTGGTGATATTGGGACTGTGCCTTTTCACTTGTTGACTTTGGTTTTGTTAGCCTTAGCAACCAGCAGCTGCGTGAGTGAAGAAAAGCCTCTAGCTTCAGTGGGCCGGGAGCAAGAGGCAGAGTTGAAGCCCAAAGTTGAGGGGCTTTCACCCAGCCCGTAGAGCCTGGCACTTTGAACTCAGACTTTCAGCCTCCAAAACTGTAAGAGAATAAACCCCTGTTTGTTAAAGCCATCCCGTTGTGGTATATTCCTGTCAGAGCAGCATTAGGTAACCTAAAAAGCAACAGAGACAAAAACACTGTATTTTAAATTTATGCTAACTTTTATGACCTAAGAAACCAATATACTTGGCTTCAGAAAAAGGTAAAGATTATCTTTAAAATCCTTAACTTTAAAGGTACTTGTAATAAGTTTCTGACAACTTTAAAACTTCAAAAAAAAAAAAAAAAAACCCCACAAAAATTGCTTTTGTTTTATATAAAAAAAACCAAAAATGTTTATTTGATATATCATGAATTACAAAGGATATGTTCCCAAGTTAAGAAAAGTGCCAAATATTCTTTAGGTTAAATTTGTGTATTGGTAATGTTCGTCTACTACTAGACAATCAGCACATAATATCATATCTTAATTTTATTATTTTAACTCCTACCTTGATGGCAACTTTATTTCTTTTAAGTCTAGCATCATCAAAACCAATTATTTTAACAGAGATATGTTATTGTTATTCACCATTGAGTCTGCCTGACTCATAGCAAGCCCTCCTTGGGTTTCCAAGGCAGTATCACTATGGAAGGAGATTGCCCAACCTTCCTTCCGAGGAGTGGCTTGTGGGTTTGAACAGCCAGCCTTCTGGTTAACAGTCAAGTGCTTTAGGCAACACACTAGCAGAGCTCCCTAACAGAGATATGCAGATCAGATCCTTGAAGGAGCTCTGGTGCTGTAATGCCTAAGGTATTTGACTGATAACCAGAAGGCTGGCATTTCAAAGCCACTAGCCACTCCACAGAATGAAGACTGGGCAATCTACTTCCATAAAGATTTACTGCCTCAGAAACCCAAAGAGGGTCGCTATGAGTCAGAATTGACTCGATGGCAGTGAGTTTAGGTTATACAGATCGTTTACCCTTGGAGTCTTTATTCCTATTCCAATGTTTAGGAATTTAATAATCATAGTATATTCTTGATATATACTAACTGTTTAATATTATGTTTCAAAATTATGTGTTACATCTAAAGCTCTTAAAATTAGTCATTATACTTAGAAATACTTTCATTAAAGGTTTTTATTAACTTTATTTAGCTTTGTATTTCTTTTAAACTTCCAATCACATCTTTTACCTTTGAAAATTATTGTTGTAAGTTAATCATTGTCATCTTTCAGTTTGTAATCTGCAGAAAAAAATCTACTTTGCTAAAACACTAAAAACATTTGACTAAAATATTTCAACAAAAGTAAACTGTATCAGACTAGCAAAAACAAAACAAAACAAAACAGAAACCTAATAATTTCAAATGTGAATACCATTCAACTAAACCAAGATTTCTGAAACTGTCATGAAAAACTAATGAAACTTTTCAAGCTGATGCTGATTCAGAATTACATGAAAATAAAATAAACTATGTAAGACAGAACAAACAAAAGATTACTATAAAGGTTGTATGAAAATATTGTGAATGTTCAATATTCTATTTTCTAAATATAAGAAACCATTTTTTTTCTTTCTCTCTTTTAATATGAGAATCAGCAATTTTAGTAACTAATAACTCTGTGCTAACAAAATTTCTCTCAGGGGTAAAAAAAAGCCTTTGGCAAACAGAAATTTAATTACCAGAATTTGCCTAACATTGCAAAAAAAATACATATATTAAAAAGAACAAGGACTAAAAATTTTATTAGAATTTCACCAGAGGGGGCTTCAACTAAGTCCTCCTTACTAATGATGTGCAGACAAATCTAGAGGAATTAAATCTTAGATCCATTTGTCGTAATGAAAGACAGCCAGATCTTCTGTTTAAACCATTGAACCCATTGGAGAACTCAAACTTAAATTCCAACAACCTGAAAATCGGAAGTTGATGATGTTTGGAGTAAACAACTTTTCCCAAGACCTCTGGACCGTGCCTGTAAACACACTGTTCATAACTAACCTGGACTTTACTTAAATAAGCTTTATTATTACTTGTTCCCATGCAAACAATCAATAGATTTGTTTTTGCAATTTACTGTGAAATAATAGCCGTTATTATTATTAACTTTTTATTGTGACTTGGGTGGAAGTTTACCGAATAAATTAGTTTTCCATTCAACAATTTATACACATTTTGTTTCAATGTCATTGATTGCAATCTCCACAATGAAACATGACTCATACCAACTCCTCCTTATGTTTCTCATTTCCATTCATCCTTTTCTATCCCTTTTTGCCTTCTGAACTTTGTCCCTAGGCATAATGCTGCCTTTTTGATCTTGAATGATTGATTGTTCTGAGGACTGTGTACCTCCCTGGTGTTATTTTTCACTTTATAGACCTGTCTATTGTTTGGTTGAAAGTTGAGCCATGGGGGTTAGCTCAGTTCCAGGCTTGCAGGGTGACAAAGGGCCATCATAGTCTCTAAGGTTCTACCAGCCTCTTTCTGACCAGATAACCTAGCCTTTTTTAATGATTTTGAGTCCTGTTCCACAGTTTTCTCCAATTCTATCTAGGACCTTCTATTGTGATCACTTTCAGAGCAGTAGATAGTGGTGGCTGGGCACCATCTAACTTTTTTGGTCTCAGGGCTGTGTAGGCTGAGGTTCACATGGCCCATTAGTCCTTTGGACTAATAATTTCCATGTGCCTTTGATTTCCCTCACTCTTCTTTGCTCTGGATGGGGAGAAACCAGTAATAGCAGCTTAGACAGTTGCTCACAAGTTTTTAAGACCCAAGTCACTATTCACCAAAGTAAAATGTAATGTAGAACATTTTCTCTGAGGACTATATTATGCTAATTGACCTCGATACCCCCCAAGACTGTGATCCTGAGCCCTCAGACCCAGCAACTCATTCCTTCAAGGTGTTTGGTTATGGATAAAAAGTTTCATAACTTTGTCCCATGTATACTCTATTATATGCATGGATATGTTTGTAGCATATGTAAATACATATGTAGAAATATCCTTTGTCAAACCTATATATACTCATGAATGTGGTCCCATTCACCTTCCCATATCTGTTTAGCTTGCATATCTAGCTATGTATCCATTATAGATTATTGTCGTTACTCTTACTGCAGGATTGTGTATTTTATAGTGTTACCTCTGATGCCTTTAACTTTTGTGGTCTTCCCAGTGTATTCCTTTGCTTTGATGATTTTTTCCTGACCTCCTCTTTATTGTATATTGCCTTCACCTTCACCCAATTTAATACATGTCTACCCTCTAGTTAGTGATTTTCTTTCCCTTCCCCTCCTATCCCTGATAACCTTCAAAGAATAATTATTTCTGTATGTGCTAAAAGGGCAGGGAGGCCACAAGTTCTGGCCTCCTCTAACCCCACAAGAGGAAGACAGAATCACCATCAATAGCCCAAATCCTATTACCACAAGCCAGTCATGCTACCTCCCTCCAGCTCTTCCTCCCAAAGCATCCACCACCTCTCTCCTGGGTTTGATAATTCAATGCAGTGGCCACACAGAATTTAGAGATTATGGGGTTTGTTAGGGAAGCACCAGACTACAATTCAAGTTCAGAAAAAATGATCAGTCTCTCTCCCAGCTCGCCGTCTCTCACAGTCTCTCTCCCCCAGCAGTGCGTGTTTCTCGGTGTCTCTCTCAGCAATGCATATCTCTTGTGTCTCTTTCCCATAGCACGTGTCTCTCAGGGGCATGTTCTTCCTCAGCCAGCAGTCAGAGAGAGAGTTCTGCCTCTAGGAAGCCTCCTTTTGAGTCTGGCAGAGTGGCCAAACTAGCCAGTCATAACATCAGAATTCTAAGCACCTGAGAGAGAGCAGGAATCTCCCAGAACATTGCTTTGTGTTGTGCCCAACAGAAATACCCCAGGTGGATAACTTTTGCAATCAGGAGCTCTTCAGTTGCTCACAGAAAATTCCACCACAGAGTTTACAAAGACTTATGGCTAGAAAAGCCATACCAGGTAATTCACTACACTGCAGTATGTGAACCTTTTCTTAACTTTGTACAGTAGTGGTCTCACACAATAATTGTTCTTTTGTGATTGACTAATTTCACTCAGCATAATGTCCTCTAGGTTCATCCATGTTGATGTGTTTCACAGATTTATCATTATTCTTTAATATTGCATAGTATTCCATTGTGTGTGTATAGCATGGTTTGTTTATCCATTCATCCTTTGATGAGTATTTAGGTCATTTCCATATTTTTGCTATTGTGAATAGTGCTGTAATGGACATGGGTATCATATCATATCATATCTATTCATGTCAGGGCTCTTATTTCTCTAGGATATATACCTAGTAGTAGGATTGCTGGATCATATGATATTTCTATTTCCAACTTTTTAAGGAAGTGCCATACCGTTTTCCACCGTGGTTGAACCAATTTACAGCTCCACCAACAGTGTATGAGGACTCCAGTCTCTCTATAACCTCACCAGCATTTGTTGTTTTCTGTTTTTTGACCTTTGCTATTAGTGTTGGGGTTAGATGATATCTCATTGTTAGTTTGATTTGCAGTTTTCTAATGGTTAATTTGGCTGCTAATCAGAAGTAGTTCAAACCCACCAGCCATTCCTTGGAAGGAAGGTTGGACAATCTATTTCCATAGTGACACTGCTAGGAAACTCAAGGAGGGGTTGCTGTGAGTTGGGTCCGACTCGACGGCAGTGAGTTTTTAATGGCCAATTAGAAAGAATAATAACACAGAAAGAAATGTTCTTTAAAGGTTATCAGGGGTGGGAGGGGAAGGGAGAGAAAATCAACAACTTGAATGCAGACATGTATTAACTTGGATGAAGGGGAAGGCACTATACAATAAGGCTGAGGTCAGGAAACAATTATTAAGGCAAAAGAAGACACTAGGAGTACCACAAGAGTTAAAGTCATTAAAAAGGAAAGGAAGAAAAGACCAAAATAGATGTCAGTAGACGCTCTTAAACTTGCTCTTGAATGGAGACTAGCTAAAGTGAAGAAATGGTGAAATAAAAGAGCTGAACAGAAGATTTCAAAGGTGGCTCGAGAAATCAAAGTAAAGTATTATAATGAAATGTGAAAAGACCTAGAGTCTTCCCAAAAGGGAAGAACACACTCAGCATTTCTGCTGCTGAGAGAACTGAAGAAGAAATTCAAGCCTCAAGTTGCAATATTGAAGGATTATATGGGGAAAATATTGAATGATGCATGAAGCATCAAAAGAAGATGGAAGGATTACATTGGTTGATGTCCAACTGACTTAGGAGTTTGCATATTATCAAGAACCAATGGTACTGAAAGAGGAAATCTAAGATGCACTGAAGGAATTGGAAAAAACAAGGCTCCAGAAATTGACAGAATGCCCATTAAAATGTCTCAGCAAACAGATGCAGCACTGGAGGTGCTTATGCATTTATGCCAAGAAATTTGGAAGACAGCTAGATCTAACAGAAGGTGAAAATTATTGAACAATATCATTAATATCATATGTAAGTAAAATTTTTCTGAAGACAAGTAAAAAATGGTTGTAGCAGTATATTGACAAGGAACTTCCAGAATTTCAAGCTGGATTCAGAAGAGCACATGGAACCAGGGATATCATTGCTGATGTCAGATGGATCTTGGCTGAAAGCAAAGAATACCTGAAAGATGTTTACCTGTATTTTACTGATTATGCAAAGGCATTCAACTGTGTGGTTCATAACAAATTATGAATAACATTACAAATAATGGGAATTCCAGAATACTGAATTGTTCTTATGAGGAACCTGTACATAGACCAAGAGGCTGTCATTTGAGAAGAATAAGGGAAAACTGCATGGTTTAAAATCAGGAAGGGTATATGTCAGGGTTATATCATTTCACCATACTTATTCAACTTGTATGCTGATCACATAATCTGGAGACAGGACTATATGAAGAAGAACATAATCTGGAGATTGGACTATATGAAGAAGAACATGACATCAGTATTGAAGGAAGACTCATTAACAACCTGCAATGTTCAGATGACACAACCTTGCTTGCTGAAAGTAAAGATGATTTGAAGTATTTACTGATGAAATCAAAGACTACAGTCTTCAGTATGGATTACTCCTTGCAAAAAGGGCAAGGAGGCCACATGTTCTGACCTCCTCTAATCCCACGAGAGGAAGACAGGATTACCAGCAGTAA
>NW_006921682.1:2038261-2050954 GCF_000298275.1 Orycteropus afer afer | reverse complement strand
CCAGGAGGCCTCCTTTTGAGCCCGGAAGGGTGGTCAAACTAGCCAATCACAGCATCAGAACTCTAAGCACGTGAGAGAGAGTGGGAACCTCCCAGAACATTGTATTGTGCCACGCCCAACAGAAATAACCCAGGTGGATAGCTCCTCAGTTGCTCATAGAAAATCCCACCGTGGAGTTTACAAAGACTTATGGGTAGAAAAGCCACACTAAGTAATTTACTACACTGCACTCCTCAACACAAAGAAAACAAAAATCCTCACAACTGGATCAATAAGCAACATCACAATAAATGGAGAAAAGGTTAAAGTTGTCAGGGATTTCATTTTACTTGGTTCCACAGTCAACACCCATGGAAGCAGCAGTCAAGAAATCAGGTAAGTCTGCTGCAAAAGACCTCCTTAAGGGTTAAGAAGCAAAGATGTTGTTTTGAAGTTTAAGGGGGGCCTGACCCAAGCCAGCATTTGGTATTTTCAGTTGCCACATATGCATGTAAAAGCTGGACAATGAATAAGGAAGATGGAAGAAGAGATGATGCCTTTGAATTATGGTCTTGGTGGAGAATACTGAAAATGACATGAACTGCCAAAACCAAAAACCAAACTCACTGCTGTTGAGTTGGATCCAACTCATAGTAATCTCTCCTTGGGTTTCTGAGGCAATATCACTACAGAAGTAGATTGCCCAACCTTCCTTCTGAGGAGTAGGTGATGGGTTTGAACTGCCAGTTTTCTGTTTAGCAGTCAAGTGCCTAGGCACTATACCACCAGAGCTCCTCCATGAACAGCCAGAAGACGGAAAAAATCTGTTCTGGAAGAAGTATAGACGGAATGCTCCTTGGAAGTGAGATCGGCCAGACTTTGTCTCATCTGCTTTGGTCATGTCAAAAGGGACCATTCCCTGGATAAAGATATCATGGATGGTAAATTAGAGGGTCAGTGAAAAAGGTGAAGACCCTCAATGAGACGGATTGACACAGTGGCTGCAATGATGGCCTCAAGCATAGCAAGGCTTGTGAGGACAGCAAAGGATAGGATAGTGCTTTGTTCTGTTGTATATAGGGTCAGTATGAATCAAAGCCAACTCAGTGGCATGTGACAACAATAACAGCAATGACTTATGATCACAAGCATTTCTTTTTCTTTTTTTTTTTAATTTTATTGTGATTTGGGTAAATATTTACAGAGCAAATTCATTTTCCATACAGCAGTTCATACACGTTTTGTGACATTGATTGCAATTCCCCACAATGTAACAGCTCTCTTCCCACTTCCTCCCTGTAGTTACCTCTTCCTATGCCCTTCTTTCCTATGCATTGTTCCCACCTAAACTATCTTCCTGTGCAAATACTGTCCTTCTGATCTTCCATGATTGATTGTTTTAAGGAGTGTACCAACCTGATATAAATGTTCACCTGATATGCCTGTCTATTGTTTGGACGGAAGCCACAGGAGTGAGTTCAATTCCAGGCCAGAAGGGTGACTATGGACCATAGGCTTGGGGGTTTCATCACAAACATTTCTTCATTTCTTTACTGGCCACCTAAATGTCTTTTTTGATTTGTCTGTTCATGTCCTTTGCCTATTTTTTTAATTAGATTTTTTGTCTTTTTGGCTTTTAAGTATTGAAGTTGTTTATAAATTTTAGACATTAATCCTCTGTCTGATATGTCATTTTCTAATTTTTTTCCCTGTCTGTGGGTTCTCTTTTGGTGAAATATTCTGATGTGCCTAAGTGTTTAATTTTTAGGAGATTCTAGTCATGTAGTTTGTCTTCTATTGTTTATGGATTTTTAGTTATGTTTCATAGTGTATTTATATCCTATATTAGGACCCCTAACTTTGTCCTCATTTTTTTCTTTCATGATCTTTATAGTTTTAGGTTTTATATTTAGAACTTTGATCCATCTTGTGTTAGTTTTTGTATATGGTGTGAGGTTTGGATCTTGTTTAATTTTTCTGCAAGTTTTGCCAGCAACATTTGTTAAAGAGATTCTCTTTCCCATTTAATATGTTTCAGCCCTTTCTCAAAGATTAACTATCTTTGGTATATGTTTGATTTCGGGGTTCTCGATTCTGTTTCACTGGTCTATGTACCTGTTCTTGTACCAGTACCAGGCTATTTTGCTTACTGTGGGTGTGTAGTAGGTTTTGAGACTGGGAGGTGTAAAACCTTCTACTTTGTTGTTGTTCCTTAATAGTGCTTTGTTTATCTGGGGTCTTTCCTTTCTGTATAAAGTTCGTGATATGTTTTTCCATCTTTTTAAGAATGATGATAGAATTTGGATCAGGACTGCATTATATTTGTAGAATCCTTTGGGTAGTATTGACATTTTCACAATGTTAAGTGTTTCTATATGTGAAGATGGTATATTCTTCTATTTATGTAGTTCTCTTTTGCTTTCTTGTAGTAGTGGTTTGTAGTTTTCTTTGTATAGCAAACCAGAAACCAAACTCACTGCCATCAAGTTGAATCTGACTCATAGTGGCCCCTCCTTGGGTTTCTGAGGTGGTATCTCTACAGAAGTAGATTGCCTGATCTTCCTTCCAAGGAGTGGCTGGTGGGTTTGAACCACCAGCCTTCTGGTTAGCAGTCAGATACCTTAGGCACATACACTACCAGAGCTTGTTTTCTTTGTATAGGTCTTTTGTGTGTCTGGTTAGATTTATTCCTAAGTACTTCATCTTTTGGGTGGCTATTGAAAATGGTATTGTTTCCCTGATTTCCTTTTCAGAATTCTCTCTGCTGGTGTAAAGGAATTTAACTGATTTTTGTATGTTGGTTTTGTACCCTGCCACTTTGCTGAATCCTTGTATAATTTTCAGTAGTTTCCTTGTTCAGTCTGTGGAATTTTCTATGTATAGGACCAACTCATCTTCAAATAGAGACAGTTTTACTTCTTCTTTTCCAATTTGTATATATTTATTTCCCTTTCTTGTTTTATTGCTCTGGCTAGGACTTCTAATAGAATGTTGAATAGGAGTGTGATAAAGGACATCCATCCGTGTCTGGTTCCTGTTTGCATTGGGAATGCTTTCAGTCTCTCTCTGTTGAGACAAATGTTTGCTGTTGGTTTTGTGTATATACTCTTAATAATGTTGAAGAATTTCTCTTCTATTACTATATTACTGGGCATTTTTGTCAGGAACAGGCTTGGCTGGAGTTATTTGCTCTATGTGTCTTTCATCCCCCAGCATGATTCCCTAGCATGTTCTCATAGCAATGACAGATGAGCAAGAGTGTGAGCAAGCCCAATTTCAGAAGTATTTTTCTGCTGTGTAATGCTTGCTAATATCCCATTAACCAAAGGAGAGTCTCACATTAGCATATTTTATAGTTTATTTGTATATAATGGATATACTCACTGCTGTCAAATTGGATCCGACTCATAGGGATCCCTCCTTAGGTTTCCAAGGTGGTATCACTATGGAAGTAGATTGCTAAATCTTCCTTCCAAGGAGTGGCTGGTGGGTTAGAACCACCAGACTTCTGGTTAGCAGTCAAATGCCTTAGGCATTATGCCACCAGAGCTCCTATAATGGATATACATATACTTACTCCTCACCAACATGATCATGTCCCAAAGACCAGGTTGTTATGAAAAATCAGTGTTATGTAAAAATGAAGGATGAGCACGCCAGATTACAATATAGAGTATGGCAACATTATTACACAACTTTTAAATTACATCATTATATAAGTGCCAAATTATATCATTATATAACTGCTAAACCACTGGGAATCATGGGCCAGCCAAGTTGACACAGAACCTTAACCCTTACAGTTTGTGTTACTCTCACCTTGCACTTTGGCATCTGTTACTGCAAGATGTACATCATTAATGTGCAATATAATTGGATAGTAGATTTTTTACTATTTTAAATGCAAATGTTGGTTAATGAGACAGTCTACAAGTGAGCGGTAGGTGTATTTGTGAGTGTGTGTCCCTCAAAGGAAGCCAGGACACCACAGGGCTTTAGATAGGGACTGGAAGCAAGTAGCCAAATTATCTAAGTCAGAAGTTGTCCAACATCTGGAAGCAAAGCTAAATTGGAATAAGAATTGGATAGCTGTGGGTGTAAAATCTAGTTGTGAAATCAGGTCAGAAGGTATAGAATCATGAGTTATAGCACATAATAGAAGAGGGCCAGGGTGGGTGGTTTGCAGACATTAGGCTAAATGACTTAACGTGGATTACTACTGTTTTTGCTGACTTTTCCTGATTCGGCACTCATTTGGATTAGAAACTAAAAACTATAGCCCTTTGTGATGTTACCTGCCTGCCTTGTTGTTCCCAGAGATAGCTATATATGCCTCTGCTTGAGTATGAGGAAATTAACACAAACAACATGGTAAGGAATCTTCTCCTTAAGCAAGGTTAGAGAATGATCAAAGCCTGGATATCCCTGGTGCTTTGTCCTTTTCTCTTTATGAAGTCATGTTCTCGTGATATTTTCTGTCTGGTGAAAACCTATTTTTCCTTTAAGGTCTAGCTGAGCAATAACTTTCTCTGTGAGTCCTTTCCAAACACTTCAGGCTCTGGTGGCATAGTGGTTAAAGCATTTCACTGCTAACCAAAAGGTTGGTGTTCAAACTCATCAGTTACTCTGTGGAAGAAAGATGTGGCAGTCTGTTTTGTAAAGATTTGGAAAACCCTATGGGGCTGTTCTAGTCTGTCTTACCGGGTCTCTCTGAGTCAGAAAGGACTTGATGCTGTGTTTTTTTTTTTTTTTCCCCCTCCAATTGCACATTGTACAGTCACCAGAATCTAGGTTCTTAAGGGGGAATCTTTGAATGTTATGTATCTATGAATCTCTTTGAGTGGTTTGTAAACATTTGGGTGTGTATGCATATATACATTTCCTGAGAGATAGATTCCATAGTTTCCTTCAATTTATTTTAAAAGGGTCAGCAAAAATGAAGGAAACCCCTAATGAGATGTATTAACTAACACACTCACTGCAACTATGGGCTCAAACATACCAATAATTGTAAGATGTTGTAGAACCAGGCACTGTTTCCTTGTCCTATTCACAAAGTCTTCATGAGTTGGAGCAACTTGGTGGCAACAACAACAGCAACAACTCTAGATTCCAGGTTTTTGATAAAATGGCTCATATTTGTGTTCCTAATATCTTTTGCATTGTTACACACATAGTTGGCATAAAACACATGCCATATCTTTATTTAAAAAAATTAAGAAAATGAGTGAATGAATGCATGCGTGCATGAATGAAGGGTGTGGTGGTTATGTTTGTGTGCCATCTTGGCTGGGCCTGGTTGAGTGGCTGGGCAGCTGGTGGTAGTTATTCCCATGATGAGACTGGCAATCAACTCCATGGTGGGATCTACCACAAGCAGCTGAGTAGCTGGTTTGGGCATGTAGTCTGCTTCCTGTATATAAGGAGAAGTCTTGGGAATGGTCTCTAGCTTATAGCACATTTGGACCCTGCATGTAGCCATGTCATTGCTCAGCAGCTTGTTGTGCTCTGCCAATTTGAGACTTACAATGGACTAAGTTAATGGCCTGCCATGTGGTTTGGTAACATCGGGACTATGCCTTTTTACTTGTCAACCTTGGGGCTTCTCAGCCTCAGAAGCCAGCAGCTGTCTGAGTGAAGAAACGCCTCTAGCTCCAGTGGGCCAGGAGCAGGAGGCAGAGCTGAACCCCAAGGTTGAGGGGCTTTCACCTAGAGCCTGGCACTTGAACTTGGACTTAAAGCCCCAAATTGTAAGAATAAACTCCTGTTTGTTAAGGCCATCCCATTTGTGGTATATTTCTTGTCAGAGCAGCACTAGGTAACCAGAACAAACGGGGTAGTCCAACAGCCAGGTGCTGAAGGGTCAAAACCCACTGGGTTAAGAAGTAAGCTCCTCTAGCCTGAGGTAAGCCAGCTGTCACTCACAACCTCAGTTTATCAGCTCTCACTTGATCTCACACATTAAAATCATAAGATTCTGACTGTACTTCTCCCAAGCCAAATTTGTTCATTCTTCTGGCAGTCCATGGGTCTATTCAATATTCTTCACCAATACCACAATATAAATGCATTGATTTTTATTTGGTTTTCCTTATTTATTGTCCAGCTTTTGCATGCATATCAGGTAATTGAAAATACCATAGCTTGAGTCAGGTACACCTGTCATCAAAGTGACATCTTTGCTTTTTAATGCTTTGCAGAGGTCTTTTTTCAGCAGATTTTATTTTACTATTAAGTAAAATAAGGCTTAGAGAAAAGAAACTTGTTCAAAGCCACATTGCTGATAACTAGCAGAATTTTAAAAAGTTGAATTTAAGTCTGGCTTTTAATCACTACATTGTTCTGCCTCATACCTCAAGTTTGGGTTTGTTTTGTTTGGAAGGAAAAATCTTAATGCAGTTCTTTTCTGCTTCCCTATATTTTGGTGGAAGAAATTGGTTGATTCATTTAAACCACTGAGAGAACTATACCTCTTAAAACATCACCCCATACCTATATCACCCAGAGACATGTTTTCTATGCCCCCTTTGGACCACTTAATTATATTCTCTCATCTTTAGGAGGAAAGCTGACATGTAATTATTTTCATGATTAACACTCCTGTGCAGCTAATTGTAATTATGCCTTATAATCACAGTTATGATCGTCAATTACTCATTCCTGCCTCATTTGAATGTTTTTCTTTATCCCAATTTCACAAAAGTTGATGGAGCTAATGTGCCAGCTTCTGCTTCTTCACACACACAGACACATACACACACACACACACACCCCTAAATAAGGCATGGCCATTATTTTAGCCTTTTCTATTTGTTCTCAAGTTTGTTCTTGTCCCTAACTTGATCATAGTGCCTCTCTGGCTATTGTGCATTTGATATTGCCCCCCGTTCTGGCTTCATTTGTTTCAATTGCCTCCTACTCATCTGTTGCCCTGTTGTTGGAATGGCCAAACATATGACACCTGACACTGGACAGATGAGATGAAAAATAGTTTATCATTCACATATATTCACAGTCCTGGGGGAGGAGGACTTCACATGATATGCACGGCCACATGGGGATTACACTCAGAAACAGAAGGAACAATGTGAGGTCATAGGAGGGAAACTTTGTAGTATCAAGAGTGTGAGGTGATCCCTGGCTTCCACCAGAAGATATACTTTTCTTGTTTAGAAAATTACATGAGATCACAGGAAACTTAAATCCGCTATTCCAGGGTAAGAAGGTTCTTCCCTTCGTCCCCTTGATGAGGAGAGTTGTTTAGCTAAGGGACCTTATCCTCTGGAGCAGAATCATGAAGGGAACTTATGATTAGGCCATTTGAGGCCTTTCTGATTTTATAAGAAGTCAACAAAACCAAGAGAAACCAAACCAAACTCACTGCCAAAGTCAATTCTGACTCATAGCCAGCCCCCTGTATTTCCAAGGGTGTAAATCTTTACAGAAGCAGACTGTCTCCTCTTTTGTCTGTAGAGCAGCGGTAGATTCAAATCACTAACCTTTTGGTTAGCAGCTGAATGCTTTAACCATTACACCACCAGAGCTCCTTACCAGAAGCCAAGGCAGCACAGAATATTAGGCCTTACAGCACATTGATCTCACCTTGTAGTTGAAACAATGATGCTGTAAAAGGATGCTGTAAAATGTGGAAGTTATAAGCACAGGTCCTGGAGGTGGAGTGTGTGGGTTTGAGCTCTGGTTCCATTATTATCTCTTTTATCATGTGGAAGTTATTCAATATTCCTTTGTTTTGATTTTTTCCATCTGTAAATTGGAATAATGCAGCATCTACTTCATAAGATTGTTGTGAATATTTACTCTATTCTCTCTTGTATGTAAAACACTTAGGTCAGTGTCTAGGACACTGTATTGCTCAAAACATTTACTTAGTCTTCTTAATAAGCTTTATGTGGTTTTGATCTACACATTCTCTATTTCTTTCCTTTCTAACATATTTAAGGAAAACAATCTAGGCTAATATATATATGTGTGTGTGTGTGTGTGTGTGTGTGTGTGTGTATTGCATATAATGCACCCATGAAGTAACAAGGACACTCATATAATGTACATAGCATGCATAGGAAACAATTCATGAGGGGATTTTTACACACACACACACACACAATTTTGCAAAAAAAAAAAAAAAAAAGTAAATATAATGCACATGGTTATTTGTAAACCATGTAAAAATATGATAGTTCTAGACTGCAGAATTCAAATTTTTGTGCCAGCCTATCATAGTCTTTCATAACAAAGAAACAAGTATTGTTGACAGGCTTAGTGCACCTCTCTCCTTCTCACCATCCTCTTAGTCAAGAAGTCACCAGATTATTTAAGCCATAAACCCCACATGTCATTCACTGTCCCTTAGGCTTTTTTTTGAAGTGCAGCTTGAACAACTCCAAGGACTCCATTCTCTCTGTATTAGAATGCAATGCTGTGTCCCAGAAATTTCCAGACACATGGAATTGAGCAACCTGGAGACACTGACTTTCTCCTTTCTATAGTCAAAATCATACCCTTCAGAAATGCCTCTCCATCTTCTCCTGGCTATCCCATTCTGATTGCTATCACGTCAATTCTGACTCATAGTGACTCTATAGCACAGAGCAGAACTGGCCTATAGGGTTTTCAAGGTTGTAAATCTTTATAGAAGCAAACTGCCTCATTTTTTTCCTCTGTGGCAGGTGGTAGGTTCTAAATACCGACCTTTCAGTTAGCAGCCAAACATTTTAACCACTGCATCACCAGAGCTCCTTTTCCAGCTATCAACAACTCTAAATCCACTAATCAATTCCATTTTTCAAGTCAAGACCACATCTCCTCCATTAAACTTTTTCTTATCTCCACAGTAAGACATGATATTATCCTTTTCTGAACGCTTCCATGATCTATTGTCATCTTGAGTACTTATCCATCATTACACTGTCTTGTATTATTGGCTGTATTTTTATCTATCCAAAACTTTTCTCAACACCTAAGGTGTGAGTCAGAGTTTTGGTGATGTAGTGTCTAAAGTATTTCACTGCTAACCAAAAGGTTGGTGGTTCAAATTCATCAGCAGCTCCGTGGCAGAAAAATGAGGCAGTCTGCTTCCATGAAGATTTATAGCCTTGGAAACCCTATGGGGGCAATTCTACTCTGTCCTACAGTGTCTCTATGAGTCAGAATCCACTCAATGGCAATGGGTTTGGTTTTATTTGGTAAGAAAAAAATCTAGTACTTAATGGGCACTCAATGTATGCTGATGAACATTCTAAAAACAAAACAAAACATATGTAATGGTCTCAGTGGTTCAATGCTCCAGAGGTCTAGTGGGGGAAGTACAGACAGTTTTAGAGAAGGACCAGAGCCCAAGGTTGCTAACAGACAATATCTCCTGTCTCTTTTTTTTGGCCCAGTTGCTGATGCTATGCTTGGCTCTTGCCATCTGATGGAGTGAAGCTGAGTCTGGTCTTAATTGTAATAGGTGGCCTATGTAATAGGGGAAAAGAAACCCTAGATTCAAACAGGTTCAATAAAGACACTTTTATTAAGCCTTGGACAAGATAAAGACAAAACAAAGACAATCATCCAGGATGAGGGAAACCATCACCATGTTCACAGTACAGAAAGCTGAGCGAGTCTGCTGAGTCAAGGTCATGGGCTAATTAAATATGGTAGGGAATGGGCTGGGAAGGGAATCATTGCAAAATCATGATTGGTGGCAGATAGATTCATCACCTTTGCAGGCAGGACTACAGAATCAGGGAAAAGACCATGACTGGGAAACATACATAATTGAAGATGGAAAAAGATTATAGGATTGGTTCTGGGCCTTGACTACCTGGCTATGTGGTGGTCTGGATAGGCTGTGACTCATGACCATGCAGCCTGAGTCTTAGCCAAAAGGTGGCTACCAAACAATACCCAGACCACAACCTTAATTTAAATCAGAAAAGGACACACTCTGGGCAAGTTCCCTAGTTCTTTGTGTGAGCAGTGAGCATAATCTACTTTCAACCACATTTGCCTGAAGGCAAACTGCCCCTCCCTAAGTTTGTCCTGGAACTTGTTTATGCATAGCCACAATGCTGGTTTAACAGTCAGAAAGAACCCAAATGGTATCTGAAACATATGTCAAGCTTTAAAACGGAGTCAGGGCTCCCATTGCAGACCCCAGCCTTCCATAAATGCAAGTGCTTTAGAATTTAAGCTCTAATACACCTCAAATCAGAGAGTTACAGAAAAGGGCCATGCAAAATTATCCCCTGGGAAAACTTAAAGAAGTAAAATGAACTAACATCCATTGAATGCCCTTTATATGTATTGTATGCCAGTCATCACCACCTTAAAACCTGCATCAGGGACTAGGATCATAAAAGCTTGCAAGCAGTCATCTAGGTGCAACAATGGGTGTCTCCTCATCCAGAGCGAAGAAGAATGAAAAACACCAAAAACATATGGAAACAATTAGTCCAAAGGACTGGTAGACCATGCAATCCTTAGCCTATATGACCATGAGACCAGAAGAACTAGATGGTGCCTGTCAACTACACAGAGGGGGATCGGTGCATGAGATCCTACAAAGAGTGGGAGAACAATGTGGAATAAAACTCAAAATCATTAAAAAAAAAAAAAAAAAAAGGACCAGGTGTGCTGGTCTGATAGAGCCTGGTGAGAATCCTGAGACTATGCCTCTAGCCACTCTTCAGGTCTGGAAGTGAATTCTCTTGTGGCTTCCAGCCAGATAATTTTGCTGTTGATGTTTTGTGCTGTACAGTCGGACCTGACTCATAGCCACCCCTCCTTCGGTTCCGAGGCGGTATCAGGGAGTGAAAGTGCATCGGAGGGAAGGACAAGCATACAAAAACAAAAACCTGCATCACTGTGTTATAAATACAGTTGTTGTTGTTGTTGTTGTTTGCCGTCGAGTCGGACCCGACTCATAGCGACCCCTCCTTGGGTTTCCGAGGCAGTATCACTGTGGAAGTAGATTGCCCAACCTTCCTTCCGAGGAGTGGCTGGTGGGTTTGAACCCCCAGCCTTCTGGTTAGCAGTCAAGTGCCTTAGCCACTATGCTACCAGAGCTCATAAATACAGTAGACATATGTTTTAGGTCAGATTATCTAGGAATCAGGCCCTGAGATGAAGATTGTCATGTGGGAGATTAATTGGGAGGGTTCTTGGGACCAGCACCTGTGGGGGAAGGGAAGAAAGCAAGATAGAGTAGACGGAGAAGTTGTGCTGAAATATAGACACAACAAAGGCCTCACAACTCCTCCATACTTTTCAGAGATATCCCACGTTGGGAGAGGGGGTGATAACCCTGCATTGACCAGCCAGTTTATGCATTTTGCCTCTGAGAAAGGACATAACCTTGGGGAAGTTAGGTCTTTTTGCAAAGACAGAGAGGGCTGACAACTGAGAGGTGTCTGCAGGTAGCACCTCCAGAAACTGGAGAAATAAATCATTCTGTCTTAAAGAGGGATTTAGCGCTGCAACACAGCATCCACTTTAACACATTTGTGAACTCTGCCCTTCTCTGAAACTTGCTTCCCACTGGTAGGACTGGACTCTAGTGGTCATATTTCCGCTATGGTATCATTCTTCTGGACTAGGGAAGAACCCAGGACTCAAGTTTGGTCAATTAGCTTTTCTTTCCTAGAGACTGAGATACTAGGTGCCAATTGATTGGGGTAGGGTAGTCATTTTATGCTAAATTCATGGAAATGATAAGAAAGGCAGTCTGTAAAAAGACTCAGCCATGATAACACATGAGGTTTCAAGGAGTGATGGCTTGCTTGAATTCCTGAGCACTTTGTATTTCCTGGAAGAGTTCAGTAGTTAAAGCATTTGCCTGCTAGCCAAAAGGTTGGTTAACCAAAACCCCCAGCAGTTTTGTGGGAGAAAAACGAGGTAGTCTGGTTGTGTAAAGATTTACAGCTTCGGACACACTGAGGTGCCTGTAAGGCAGTTCTACTCTGTCCTATAGGGTTGCTATGAGTCAGAATTGACTTGATGACAGTGGTGATGGGTTTATATTTCCTGGTCCCCTTTGCTTGTGAGCATGGCTACACTTCTTGTCCTTGGATTCTGTAAAATAATCTGGTCTTTGCTCATTTCACATCTCCTTTTGTTCAAGTTAGTTTCAGAGGGCTTCTGTGACTTGCAAAGAAAAGAACATTAATACCGGAGATGATGAAGTTATGATTCAGAGAGGTCATGGAACTTATCTAAAAATTACATAGCAATTGTGACAGAACAAGGATTCAAACTTAGTTTTTTTTTCCTGAAAGAAAGCTTTTATCTGTTATCCGATACTACAAATTAAAAATTAACCCAAATAAAGTCCAAGTTTGGGATTATTGTTCAGTGAAATCTATGAGAGTCAAAACTCAATAGACTGTCTTATTTTTCTTGGTCTCACAAGTTTTCTGCCTTTGACAGAATGCAATTGTCACAGGACCAAATTCGGGTCCCTGCCTGGTGTTGTTGGGTTCCCCTTCACCAGGGCTCCCCCAACCCAAAGGGTAACGCCACCCAAAATCACTCACGAAAGACATCTCTTGATGCAAAAGCAGGAGGCGTTTATTCAAGGTTCCAGCGCACTGGGGCTCGACTCATATCCCACGCAGGGGCAGAGGAGTTGAGCCCCAAGCATCTAACACACACACTATTTAAAGGTACATTAGAAAAAGGCGGAGGGGAGGTGTGGGTGGAGGGAGTACAAGT
>NW_006921682.1:1993427-2013155 GCF_000298275.1 Orycteropus afer afer | reverse complement strand
TTTTAGTTGCCATCTAGTAGGCTCTGGGGAGCTCTGGTAGCATAGTGCCTAAGGCACTTGACTGCTAACCAGAAGGCTGGTGGTTCAAACCCACCAGACACTCCTCAGAAGGAAGATGGGGCAATCTACTTCTGTAATGATACTGCCTCGGAAACCCAAGGAGGGGTTGCTATGAGTCGGGTCTGACTCGACGGCACATAACAACAACTGTAGGCTCTGACTCAGAAAACAGCCTTGTGTGAAACAGAACAAAATGTTGCCCGGTACAGCATTATTTTAATGATCATTAGTATGCCTGAGTCCATTGTTATGGCTATTGTATGCTGTTGTTGTTGTTATGTGCTATTGTATAGTGCCTTACAATCAAAGGGGATTAGCTTCTAGCACTATATTAGATATCATTCCGTTGTGATCCATAAGGATTTCGCTGCCTCATTTTTGCAAGTATACTGTCAGGCTGTTCTTCCTAGACTCTTAGTCTGGAAGTTCCCCTGAAACTCGTCCATGATGGGTGATGCTGCTTATATTTGAAATACCAATAGCAGAGCTGCCAACATCATAGCAACATGCAAACTAGCACAGCACAGCAAACTGACAGATAGGTGGTGACCCTATATTATATTTAGCAAATATTCAGCAGGTATTTTCTTAAGCCACATCAATTTGGGAGAACCACGAGGAAGGGATAGAATAATAAATGTCCATTAGTCCTTGGGAATGTTTCATAAACTTTCTTGCCAGCTTTCTGAAGTTCTTAGATGCTTCCAGATGGCTTTAGGATTTTCTATTCCATCAGCAGGTTTAACAGGAAGCTTATGCTTGTCTTTAAAGCTTTTCTTTCATGTGTGAGGGATTTTAAGCATACATTAATCTATACAGGCGAAAAAAAAATCTTAAGAGAGGAAGACATTAAGTAACAGGAATAATTTAGACTTCTTCTTACCTGGAGGTGGCTGATGATCTTCCTCTCTCTTTTACTTATTATTATTTTTTTAAATAAATATATTTTATTAGTAATCAACGCGGCCAGACCACAAGTCAAAATAATATAAAAAGTCCATGTTGAAAATCTTGATCCCACTGATGCCCAGATAATCCAATTTTCATCTCCTCCAAATATGAACTCTATTAGTTTCCTAAGGCGGCTGTAACCAAGTACCACAAAGTGAATGGCTTTAAACAAAACAAACTATTGTCTCACAGTTCTGGAGGCCCTTACTTTGAGAGTGGCCGCTGACTGCCCGAGGCCCTGAGGCCATCCCCGGGGGCCGTAGTTTGAATTCGGGTGTAAGCAGGATTATTTTCTCTAAGAATGACCTAGTGGAAAATCCTTTCTTGTCTCACTCAGCTTCTGGTTGTTGTTGTTGTTGTTATTATGTGCCATTGAGTCGGACCCAACTCATAGCGACCCCTTCTTGGGTTTCCAAGGCAGCATCACTATAGAAGCAGATTGCCCAATCTTCCTTCCGAGGAGTGGCTGGTGAGTTCGAACCGCCAACCTTCTGGTTAGCAGTCAAGTGCCTTAGGCACTACGCTACCAGAGCCCTAAATATTCCTTGGCTCAGTTTGGATTAGGATCCACCTTTCTCCTATATAACTTCATGTTACCTGAAAACATTTTCAAAGATCCTATTTCCAAACAAGACCATGTTCAAAGATACTAGGGGGTTAGGATTTTGATATATTAATCCATAATATGAATATATATTTTTATTCTCCCCTCATTCATATGTTGTTGTTAGGTGTTGTCGAGTCAGGTCCAACTCATAGCAACCCTATGTACAACAGAATAAATAATGCCCAGGCCTGTGCCAGCCTCACAATCCTTGCTATACCTGAGCGCATTGCTGCAGCCACCATGTCAATCCATCTTGTTATCATAATTTTGTCCCATTAGTTCTATTATATATGTGGACATTCTTATAGCACATACAAGTATGTATTTAGAACTCTCATCTGCCAAACCTCCATGTGATCATGAATACATTCCCTTTTGCCTACCATTACCTGATCATCTTGCCTATCTACCCATGTATCCACCTATAGATTAATGTTTGTTCTTACCGATACTGCAGTATTGTGAATGTAAATTATTTATTTTTGTTGTCTGTATGTCTTATGCACCACTCCGTGTCTTCCCTTTCTTTAATGTTATTGTGCTGGTCACTTGCTTTTGGAATACTGTCTTTTCCTTCACCCAAATCAATTATGTCTCTTATCTAGCTAGCAATTTTCCCTTCCCTCCCCTCCCATCCCTGGTAACTAACAAAGAAAGTTTCCTTCCATGTGAAAACCCTTATTTGACTTTTTATGATAATGAACTCATGGTCTTTATCCTTCTGTGATTGACTTATTTCACTGAGCATAATGTCTTCCAAGTTCATTCGCACTATAAGGTGTTTCACAGATACTTCATTATTCTTTAATATTGCATGTTGTTGTTGTTGTTGTTGTTATGTGCCGTCGAGTCAAACCCGACTCATAGCGACCCCTCCTTGGGTTTCTGAGGCAGTATCACTACGGAAGTAGGATTGCCCAGCCTTCCTTCCGAGGAGTGGCTGGTGGGTTTGAACCACCAGCTGTCTTGTTAGCAGGCAAGTGTCTTAGCCACTATGCTGCATAGTATTCCATTATTTGTATGTAACCATAGTTTGGCTATTCATTCATCTGTTGATGAATACTTAGGTTGTTACCATCTCTTCACTACTGTGAATAGTGCTGAATTGAACAAGAGTGTGCATATATCTATTTGTGTCCTCGCTGTCAGTTCTTTAGGATATATACCTAGTAATGGAATTACTGGATCAAATCATGTTTCTGTTTCCAGCTTTTTAAGGAAATGTCATACAGTTTTTGTCAGTGATTGTACCATTTTATAGTCCTACAGCAATATCTGATTGTTCCAATCTCTCTACACCCTCACCAGCACTTGTTTTCTGTCTTGTTGAACTTTGTTATTATTGCTGGGATGAGATGATATGTTGTTGTTGTTTTGATTTGCATCTCTTTGATGGCTAATGATCATGAGCATATCTTTATGTGTTTGTTGACCACCTGAATATCTTCTTTGGTGAAGTTTGTGTTCGTGTCTTCTGCCCATTTTTTAAATTAGATTGTTCATCTTTTTGATGTTGAGGTGTTGGAGTTTTCTCTTTTATTTATTTTTAAAATAATTTTAGAGATAAGTCCCTTGCCAGATATGCCATTGTTAAATATTTTCTCCCAATATGTAGGTTCTCTTTTAACTCTTTTGGAAAAGTCTTTTGATGCACATAAGAATTTAATTTTTAGAAGGTCTCAGTCATCTACTTTAGCTTCTATTGTTTGTGCACTTTTAGTTATGTTTGATAATCTATATATGCCATATGTAGTAGTTACGGTTGTGTGTCAACTTGGCTGGGCCTGGTTGAGTGGCTGGGCAGCTGGATGTAGTATTCCCCACGATGAGACTGGTAATCATCTCCATGGTGGGATCTACTGGGAGCAGCTGAGTAGTTGCCTTCAGGATGTGTCTGCTTCCAGCATCTAAGAAAATGCTTTGAGAAAGATCTTAAGATTTTTGACACATCAGATCCTCCATTTGGCTGAACCTTCATTTCAGTGGCCTGCCATGTTGACTGTTTCTGGACTTGAACCAGTGGCCTTACTTGTTGCTTAATAATTTGGGGACTGTGTCATTTTACTTGTCAACCTTGGGTTTGTCAGTCTCAGCAACCAGAAGCTGCTTGAGTTAAGAGATGCCTTCAGCTTCAGTGGGCTGGGAGCAAGAGGCAGAGTTGAAGTCCAAGGTCGAGGGGCTTTCACCCAGCCCTAGAGCTGGCACTTTGAACTCAGACATCCATACTTCTAACATGTAAGAGAATAAATCCTTGTTTGTTAGTCATCTCCATTTGTGGTAATTTCTGTTATGATAACACTAGGGACCAAAACAGAATTTGGTATGGAGAGAGCGGGGTGCTGCTCTAACAGATACCCAAGATGTGGAAACATGAGTGGAGTGCATCTTTTGGCCTGAAATCCCTGCACTGAAGCTGGCATGACAGAGACATCAGTAGAGACACCAGCAGACAGATGACAGCAGCAGAGCCAAGAGACCAGCATGAACTGGAGTAGCAGTTCTGCTGTCCCATGGAGCAGAAAACTGAGTGCCTTAGGAAATCAGAAGCAGAGCTGCCTTAGCCTCAAAAATGTTGGATGGCCTTGGGGGGTGGACTCAGCACAATCTCCTAGGTTTCAAAAAATCAGATCTTCACCAACTTCATTCTGGGATGTGGGGCTGCCCTTCATCAGGGACAGTGGGATGGGGCCATAGCTTTTGCCCAAAAATGAGGGGACAGGGCTGACTTGCCCAGGGACAGAGGAATAAGGCTTGCCAGGCCAAGGGGGTGAGGTCACCACTCAGATGGACTAGGACACTCAAACAACCCAATGAAGGAGATCTGTATAGGTGCCAAGCTGACAAGGGATGAAATTGTGGTAGTTAATGTTATGTGTCAACTTGGTTGAGCCTGGTTTGAGTGCCTGGATAGTCATTCCCCATGGTGAGACTGGTAATCAACTCCATGGTAGAATCTATTAGAACAGCTGAGTAGTTGCCTTAGGGATGAGGTCTTCTTCCATTATATAAGAAGACACTTTGAGAAAGGTCTTGAGATTTTTGGCACAACTGAATTTTGTGTTTGGTGAATCTTCATCTCAGTGGCTTACCATGCTGTGTGCCGATCCTGAGACTTGAAGTTGTGGCCTGCCACGTTGCTTGATAATTTTGGGACTCTGCCATTTTACTTGTCAACTTTGAGTATATCAGCCTCAGCAGCCAGCAGCTGTCTGAGTTAAGAGATGCCTTCAGCTTCAGTGGGCTGGGAACAAAAGGCAAAGCTGAAGCCCAAAGTTGAGGGGCCTTCACTAAACCCCTAGAGCTGGCACTTTGAACTCGGACTTCTAGCCTCCTAAACTGTAAGAGAATAAATTCCTGTTTGTTAAAGTCATCCATTAGTGACAATTTCTGTTATAGCAGCACTGTTGTTGTTGTTGTTATGTGCCGTCGAGTCGGACCTGACTCATAGCGACCCCTCGTTGGGTTTCCATGACAGTATCACTATGGAAGTAGATTGCTCCATCTTCCTTCCGAGGAGTGGCTGGTGGGTTTGAACCATCAGCCTTCTGGTTAGCAGTCAAGTGCCTTAGCCACTATGCTACCAGAGCTCCCAGAGAACCAAAATACCATGTATAAGAGCCCCCAAGTTCACTCTTATTTTCTCATTGATGAATTTGTTTTAGGTTTTATATTGAAGCCTTTGATTCATCTTGAGTTAGTTTTTGCATTTGATGTGATGGGTGGATATTGTTTTATTTTTCTGCAAATGAATATCCCATTTTGCCAGCACTATTTGTTAAAGAGACTATCTCTTTTCCCTTTAATAGTTTTTGGCCCTTTGTCAAAGATCAGCTGTCCAAAGTAGGTGAATATATTTCTGGATTGTCAATCATTTTCCACAGGTCTGTGTATCTATCATTGGAACCAACACCAGGCTATTTTTACTACCATGGCTGTATGGTAGGTTTTGAGATTAGGATGTGTGAGCCCTCCTATTTTATTCTTCTTTTTCAGTAGTGCTTTGCTTATCTGAGTTCTGTTTAATTTTCATATAAGATTAATGATTGGTTTTTCCATGTCCTTAAAACATGTTGATGGAATCTTAATTGGGAGAACACCTGGATTCTTCCAACTTGTTTTTATGGATAGACAATGTTGGAAAAAACTTGTACACATACCATTTCACACATATACAGGTATATCTAGGATAAATTCCCAGAGAAAAGATTGTTGGGTCAAAGCATAAATGCCTTCATTGTATTGATAGTTTTTGCTAAATTACTCTTCATAGTGTTGAGCAAATTCTTATTCCCTTTAGCACTGTATAAGTTTCCTCATAACCTTGGCAAATAGAGAATACTCTGGTGGCATAGTACCTAAGGTATTTGACTGCTAACCAGATGGCTGGTGGCTTGAACCTCAAAAGGAAGAATGGGCAATCTACTTCTTGGAAACCCAAGGAGGGGTCACTCTGAGTCAGAATTTACTCGATGACAGTGAGGTTTTTTTTTTTTTTTAAAATCTTAATTCTGGATTTTTTTTTTTTTGGTAACTTTCTCATGATAAAGAAGTTTAGGATATTTCTACATGTTTAAGTGCCACTTGTATTTCCTTTTTTTGTGAACTGTTATGTTTTTTGCTATTTGAAAAAGGATTACCAGTTGATTTGTTATTCAGATGGCAGTATAGCATTTAATCATTTTAATTGCACAGCTAGTACATGTACAATGCAAGAAAAACAAAACTTAGAAAATAACAAGCATTAAATAAATAAATAACTTCACTCTGGCAATATAAAAAAATTGATACATAAAATTTCTGTACAATATTTCCTGCCCAATCAAAAGTTATTGAGATAACAAGCTCATTTTAATTTCCTGGTAAGGCCATGGGAGCTCTGGTGGCATAGTACCTAAGGCATTTGACTGCTAACCAGAAGGCTGGCTGTTCAAACCCACCAGGCATTCCTTGCAAGGAAGGTTGGGTAAGCTACCTCCGTAGTGATATTGCCTTGGGAAGCCAAGGGAGGTTGCTATGACTCAGATCCAACTCAACAGCAGTGAGGTTTTTTTTTTTTTTTTGGTGATGACACAGGTTTCAAATTATAAAAGCCCTTGCCAAATCTGTTATTTCTTACTGCCCTCTTTCTTCATGCCCATCATGTTCCATGGAAAAAATAAAAAAGGTACCAGTTCCAGTTTTACCACAACTTTCCCCCAATCTTAATTTCATTTTAGCCTTGCAGGTGAGATGGTAAAATGTTGTAGGCACTTTGGATAATAGTTAAGCAGTTCCTCAAATGTTTACATAGAATTATCATGTTGTTGTTAGGTGCTGTGAAATTGATTTTGGGTGACCCCATGTGATAGAATAGAACTTCCTCATAAGGTTTTCTAGGCTGCATTCTTTATAGCAGCAGCTCAGACCACAGAGCTTCTGGGTGGTTTTGAACTGCTAACCTTTTGGTTAGCAGCTGAGAGACTAACTTTTGCATAAACAGGGCCCCTGGAATTACCAAATGACATAGCACTGTATTCCTAGGTGTATACTGAAGAGGAATGAAAATATAAGTCTACACAAAAACTTGTACGTGAATGTTCATATCAGCTTTATTCATAATAACGAAAAAAAGAAACAACCTGAATGTCCATAAACTAATGAATGGATAAACAAAATGTTGCCTGTCTATACAATGGAATTTTATTTGACAATGAAAAAAATGAATTACTGATATGTGTTGTATGGATAAATTTTGAAAATATTATGTTACATGAAAGAAGCAAGACACAAAAGGCCACATATTGTATGATTCCATTTATATGAAATGTTCAGAATAGGTAAATCTAGAGACAGAAAGTAGATTAGTGGTTGCAAGAGAGCAGAAGGAGATATGAATGGGGAGTAATTGTAATGGATGTGGGGTTTCTTTTTGGAGAGAAGAAAATGTTTTAAAATTAAATAGTGATGGTTTAACAAGTATTTTTAGTAAACATAGTAAAAAACAGAATTTGACATTTTTAAAGGGTGAATTTTATAGTATATGAATTACATCTCAATGAAATAATTGCAAAAAAATGGCTAAGGTCCTGGGGAAGAAGCAAGCAGAGCAGGAATAGTTCCTTTTTCAGGCTCTGTTCACCTCCCTGGATGACTCCCCCAGAAACCACAGGGAACAAGGGTAACTTAGAAAGACTTTGAAATATGTCACTAGATTCCATTGTTTTGCTTGGAGGCTACTGCCCTGAAAAATGCTGAATCAGGAGAAATCTTCAGGATGGGAGTTATTCATGCCACGTAGCCCCTTCTTACATGATAGAGAGACAGATTGAAGAATTGATACAGATGGATTGATTAGGAAGAAATGCCATCATAAAATGTACTGCTGATTTTATTTTTGTGGGCATCTTTGCTCATTATTCTGACTCATAGTGACCCCTCCTTGGGTTTCCGAGGCAGTATCTCTATGGAAATAGATTGCCCAACCTTCCTTCCAAGGAGTGGCTGGGGGATTTGAACTGTCAGCCTTCTGTTAGCAGTAAAATGACGTAGGCACTACACCACCAGAGCTCTCTATTATCATAACATGTGCTGCTGATTTTTATTATTGTGAGCATCTTTGCTCATTATTCTGATGAAAGATGCGACACTGCCTTTCAGTGCAAATGAAGATGGACATAGATTATCTGCTGGAAGGTACCAGTAGTCCAGCTGGCTATTACATATTGCAGAACCTGGAGTTAATCAGCAGCAAACACAGTCATCCATGCTGCCTGTTGCTTGTTCCAGATCACCCCGAAGAGGCCAACAGCTGGGTGTTTTGGGGATTGAGTTGATGAGATATTATCTGCCATTCTTCATTTTTGGAAATAAAAGTAGATTCAAATGAATGCAGGGATCCTTGTGTTTAGCTCTAAACCAGTCAAAGTGTGCATAAGGGTTGGAAAACTGTTAAGAGTGGAAAGGTTAGAGGGTTAAAAAAGGTAAGTGTTCATAGGAGATCTGCTTACAGAACTAGATAGATGGAGGGTGTCTAAAATACACTTCTGCTCCTTTCCATTCTCAATACCTTGATTCATGTACTGTCTAGGAAATTTTTTGTCTTTGCAATTTCCTTTGACAAGTTTCTCTGGATTAACTTTTTGCTCTACTTTAATCATTGTTGCCAGTTTTCTTCCTCAAATACTAATTTAAAGCTGCTGCTCACTTGCTGAAAAATAGTAGTGATTATTTTGGACCATAGGCTAATGTCGTTACATGGTACCCACGTTCCTCATCAGGCCACAGCTTGCCCATCCACTATTGCTTTGCTGCTATATATCCCTAAGTTCATGACACATTTAAAGAGCTCAGGGAACATCTGTATCTTACATCCTTCACATTACACATTCTTTATCATCCTTGATGACTTAGCTCAAATATATCTGCTCTAAGAAGACTTTTCTTATTCCCTCAAGCTGAATTAAATGCCCCTCCATGCTTCCATAGCACTATACCACATCTCAGCACAGAATAATTTGGATGGTTGAGTGTGTCAGTTTTCTGCACTAGTCAGAATGCCCTAAAGACAGACTCTGTGACTTATTCAACTCAGTTTGTTTTTACTTCTTAGTATAATGCCTTGCCCACTGCAAGTGTTAAACACACACACACACACACACACAAATCAGCAGAACCAGACATGTGAATAAGGTTAAGACGAAATTCAGATTAGGAAAAGATTGTGCTATAACTGGAACTCATACTTTTTGATTTTTTTTTTCCTGGAACATGAAGGGTACCAAGAATAAAGGCACCAGGAATGAAGGCAATGAGAAATGCCAGAATTATCAAGGGACTTTGTGATTTGAAAATGGTGCTCTTACCAGGAAATTGAAATGAGCTCATTACCTCATTAAGTTTTGAGTGGAGAGGGAATATTCTGCTGAAACTGTATTATCTTTCCAATATGACAAGTCAGTGACAACCTGGGATTTTGAAATTTGCTTTATTTTCTTACCAAGAAATTCCACCAATACAAATGAATATCCACGGAGAGGGATTCCATTTTCGAAAGATCCTTAAAGGCAGGAGCCATGCATGTCTAAATTGCTTTGTGTATGATAAATCCCAATGGTTGATAAAGGTATCCTTACACTATGATTAAATCTCACCATCAACATATTGGAGTAGTTAAAAAATTTAACTGCTATACAAGATAATTGTGCTTGACCAATCTTTTTCCTTCTCCCAAGAGTTTCTTCAAAATGCAGATAACAATCCCAGCATGCATATTAGCAGCCACCATTTTTAATTTTTAATGTCCTTCAACTTCTGGAGGGATATTATGAATTCTAGGTTTATTGGATTGTTTACATTACAGAGTTGTTTTTCAAAAGTGGGAGAAATAGTGAGACTTTTAAACTGTTTGTTGGTCAGACAAGCACTTTACAAACATGAGAGGATCTGTGTTCTTGGAAGAAATTATTTTATTTCTGAAGGTGGAAGGCAGTGTAATATGGTGGGAAGAACAGTGGGCTTGAAATCAGATATGGGTTTTAACTTTATTTGCTTTACTTAGGATAAATTCTTAGTCTTAATCTCAATTATCTTAATTATAGATTGTTGTTGTTGATACCACAAAGGATTGGGGGGAGGGTGCTATTAAATGAGATCAAAATGGTAGAGCACTTGAATGTGTAGTTTGAGCCCCAAAGACTCCTATAGACTAGCCTGGATAGGACAGGTCCTATTGTATGCTAAGCAAATATTCTGAGGAAAGATCAAGAAAATCTCTTAAAGTTTTTGATTAATACTGGGAGATAAAGAGTTTGGTTTTTTAAGCTCCCTACTGACTATCTTCCTTGTTTAAGTACCTATAAACACTGCTAACCAGAAGTCTGGCAGTTCAAACCCACCAGCCACTCCTCAGAAGGAAGGTTGAGCAATCTACTTCTGTAGTGATACTGCTTTGGAAACCCAAGGAGGGCTCGCTGTGAGTTGGATCCGACTCCACGACAGTGAGGATTTTTTTTTTTTTTTTTTTTTGGATATGACAGCAAGCAGCTGAGACGGAACCCAACAAGGTCACTTTCTTGAATCACAGCCTTCTACGTTTACGTGATGGGGAGCTGAGGCAGTACTGCTAGACTGGCCTCAAATTCCCTTTAAGAAATTATTTAGAATCTGCTCTAATGCACAAAGTAATGAGCGATTATATTTGAGAAATTAAAATCATACCCTCTTTCCCTAATATAAGTTCTTCTTTCTGTTTTCTATAGCAAGGTAAGCATATAGCCAGAACATTAAAATGGTCATAAATAAACAAGTTTGAAAGGACCATATAGGAAAGTATAAATTTTCTCCAGAAGCCCAACACAAACTTAAATATCTGTACTTGGAAATAAAGGAGAATGAAGCTAGAGTTTGCTTAGGAAGAACAAGGCAGTTTTTCAGAGCTGTGAAAGTAAGGGGTGGGGAAGAGCAATTGCTCAGCATCTGCAAATAACTTCACACCAAGATGAAAAGGTAGCAACATCTGAATGAACGTTACAGGTGGCTGAATTAATTAACTCCAAATCCCAACACCCCAAAACATCCGGTGCTGGGATTAGGGAACCAGAGCTAGTTTACTAGTGAATCCCAAATCTCAGACATTATTTGGATTCAAATTGGAACTGTTGCAGAATGATCCAGATGGGAAAAAGATGAGGAAAACAGGGTGGCTGGATATTTTCTTTCTCTTCTGGGAAAAATGACTTTTATCTCTTCTATGTCTTCTGGCTCTTTGTTCTCTCATCCTTCTCTTCCCTACAGTGCCCCTTCCATTTGCCATGGTCTTTCTTTTCTTTTCCCTCCTCTATCCACCTCTCTGCCAGCACCTTCTTCACCATTGCTTTATCTCAATTCTTTTTCTTCCTATATTCTCTTTTATTTGGTTTTGTTGTTGTTGTTAGGTGCCATCGAGTCGGCCCCGACTCATAGCGACCCCTCCTTGAGTTTCTGAGGCGGTATCACTATGGAAGTAGGATTGCCCAACCTTCCTTCTGAGGAGTGGCTGGTGGATTTGAACCTCTAGCCTTCTGGTTAGCAGTCAAGTGCCTTACGCACTATGTTACCAGAGCTTTATCTATTGCTTAAAGGTGGGAGTTCTGGTGGCATAGTGCCTAAGGCATTTGACTGCTAACCAGAAGCCTGGCAGTTCAAACCCACCAGCCACTCTTTGGAAGGAAAATTTGACAATCTATTTCTGTAGAGATACCACTTCAGAAACCGAAGGAGGGGTCGCTATGGGTAGGATCCAATTCAACGGCAATGAGCTTGTTTTTTTTTTTTTTTTTGGTTTGTTGTTTAAAGGTACAGTGTTCCTCTTGATTTTCTCTTTATTCCAGGACATTTAAGTGCAAAAGTGAAGAAATATTGCCAATATGAAAGTAGGAATGTTAAGGATAAAAAAGAACCAAGAAGAATGACAAACATGCAGTAAAAGAGGTGATGTCTAAGGCCATATTTATGTAATGGGAGTCAACCCACCACTGGTTGAGCATATATCTGTGCCTGATGGAATTTTATTTTCATGAGGACTAAGCACCCCCATGGCAGTGTTGTTGTTGTTAAGTGCAGTGAGTTTGGTGTTTTTTGTAAGCACCCCAAGGGTGTCCGTCTGGTGTGCTGCAGTTAAGGTATTGGGCTGCTAATCAAAAGCTCAATAGTTAGAACCCATCAGCTGCTCTGTGGGAGAAAGATGAGGCAGTCTGTCTCTGCAAAGATTTACAGTCTTGGAAACCCTATGGGGGTCACTATGAGTCAGAATAACTCAGTGGCAGTGTGTTTAGTTTTCATAAATATCCCAACATTAAATTGAGAAACACTGATGTTCCTCAATCTCTCTGGTAATGTTTCTGATGGAGAAAGATGAGATTTAAGGGGAAAGCAAGACTGGTGAACCCAATAAGTGTAAAGTCTTTAGAATTGGGGATGGGATGGGTTTGATGAGAAAAAGAAGTTTTGGATGCAGCAGAGTATTGTGTTGCTCCTAATTAGTCTTTAGGCCTAGCCAACCTGGGCTGACTGTTAGATTCATAAACAATCTAATTTATTATCAACTGGGCTTTGGAGTCATGTAGACCTAGGTTTGAATTTTCACTTAGCCATTTAGAAGCTATTTGACCTTGGGGCTATTATTTAAATTTTCTAAGCTTTAGTTTAGGAGCCCTGGTAGTACAATTAAGTGCTTGGCTGACAACTGATAGGCTGGCAATTCAAACCCATTAAGCCACTCTGCAGGAGAAAGACCCCAGTCTCCTTCTGTAAAGATGACAGCTGTTCTATTCTATCATGTGGGGTCATTATGGATTGAAAATTGACTAGATGGCCCCTGAAAATAATAACAGCAATCTTTGTTTTACTTACCTGAAAGAGGGGGATGATAAAACCCATCTCAGGGGGTGGAAGAGAAGTTTAGAGAAAAGCCATGTCAAGTTCCTGGAACATAGTATGTGTTCAATAAATGATAGCTACTATTATTATTAGGAGCTCTGGTAGTGTAGTGCCTAAGGCACTTGACTGCTAACCAGAAGGCTGGCAGTTCAAACCCAGCAGCCACTCCTCAGAAGGAAGGTTGGGCAATCTACTTCTGTAGTGATACCACCTGGAAACCCAAGGAAGAGTTGCTATGAGTCGGGTCCTACTCGACAGCACACAACAACAACATAACAACACTATTATTATTATTTCCATGGAAAAAAAGATCTATGTAAATGTTTGGTCACACTTGAAACACTTTGTTACTGAAATAATCACCTGGAACATTCAAATTCTTAAAGGCTTATGTAAGTACAAATCAGGAATTAATTGGTAGAATTTTATATTTTAATTGGGCAGCTTAGAATGGTGTCTTAGACTAGGGGTCAGCAAATTTTTTTCTGTAAAGAGTCAAGTAGTAAAATCTTTAGGCTTTGAAAGTCAATAAGTCTCTGGTACAACTATTCAACTATGTCATTTCATGGTAAAAACAGCTATAGTCAATACACAAATGAATGAGTGTGGCTGTGTTCTAATAAAACATTATTTATGGCCATTAATTAGAATTTATGGCCAAATTAGAATTTCATATATTTTCATGTATTATGAAATTTTTTAGTTCATCTTCTTCCAACTAAGGATCTCTGGTGGTGTAGTGCCTAAGACATTTGACTGCTAACCAGAGGGCTGGTGGTTCAAACCCACAGAGCTGCTTCATGGAAGGAAGATGGGGCAATCTACTTTTATAAAGATTTACTACCTTGGAAACCCAATGGAGGTCACTATGGGTCAGAATCAACTTGATGACAGTGAGTTTTTTCAACTACTTAAAACTGTAAAGATCATTAAAAAATGTACTAGTGGGCCATGCAAAACCAAGCAGCTAGCTAGATTTGGTCTGCTGCTTGTAGTTTGCTCACCCCTGTCTCAGGCCTATAAGACATCAGTCCACTCTCTTCCCTCAGGTCACAAATGAGGAGGAATCAGAATTCCAGAGACATTCAATGATGGGGCTGGGATCATGTAGCTGAGTAGCAGAACTTGGTTTAGAATTTAGAACTTTTGACTCTTGGTCTAATGAATTTTACTCCATGCTCTCTTTTGCTAACTCTAATACGCTGTTTTCCTTGCCCTAGAACTTCCCTTTGTTTGGAAAACGTGCATATTATTTGATTCTCTCAGCATTATTTCTCAATCATGTTGTGTATTGATTACCACAGAGATCCCATTGTTTAGCATGGGAGGCAGACTCACATGCCTCAGGGACTTAGAAGTTAACAAGCCTCGCATAAGGCCATATGGATGGGTGGGAAATGTGGCAAATTGAGAGCATATGCTGCATCTAACCAAGGCTGAGTTTATTCAGTCCAGATGATTGCAATTATCAGATGTGAGCCCAAGGAGCACAGGAGTGGCCAGAATCTGGATTTTTATGCAAAAAATTTTAAATACTAATACAATTTTTAAAAAGCCCATGATGATCAAGCAAACATATCTAAAGACTACAACCAGGTTGTAGGCAATTGGTTTGTGATTTCTATCTCAGACTATTATATCTTAGTAGAATGACATAAATGTGAAAAATAAATGGTTTCTTGTTTCCTTTAAGAATAGATGTATTTATTATCACGATGACAGTAATGAACATGAACTCTGGTCTAGGAGATGTAGTTAACCTTTATTTGTCTTTTTACCTATGTGATTTGTTGTTGTTGTTTTGCTGTCGAGTCAGACATGACTCATAGCGACCCCTCCTTGGGTTTCCGAGGCAGTATCACTGTGGAAGTAGATTGCCCAAACTTCCTTCTGAGGAGTGGCTGGTGGGTTGGAACCACCAGCCTTCTGGTTAGCAGTCAAGTGCCTTTAGGCACTATGCTACCAGAGCTCCTATGTGATTAGTATGCTGGAAAACAGACCTGGAGCCAACTCTGGGATTTTGGAAAGGGATTGTTAGAGATTATAAAGTGCCTCAGGAATTGCCCATAAATTCTCAAACTTCTAAACTTGTGACTTTCTTGAAACCTATTGACATCTATTGCTTTTCTTTCTCCATCCAAACAAGATCCAACTAATTATGGCAGTTCTGTTTACTGAAAAGTGGAGATTCCGTTGTTGTTGTTAGGTGCTGTTGAGTTGTTTCTAACTCAAAGCGACCCCAGGCACAGCAGAATGAAACACTGCCCAATCCCGTGCCAGCTCCACGATCCCTGCTATACTTGAGCCCATCATCACAACCACTGTGTCAATCCATCTCGTTGAAGGCCTCCCCCTCTTTTGTTGACCCTCCACCCTACCAAGCATGACATCCTTCTCCAAGGAATGGTCCCTTCTGACAACATGACCAAAATAGGTGAGAAGAAGTCTGGCCATTCTCGCTTCCAAGGAGCATTTCGGGTGCACTTCCTCCAGGACAGATCTGTTAGTTCTTTTAGCAGTCCATGGTACTTTCAGCATTCTGTAGTGATGTGTTTTCCTCATTTCACAGATCCCTAAGTATACAGTTATCTCCTAAGGTGCTGCCTCTCTATGGATTTAGGGCTAAAAGGGAGTAAATTGTAGCTATGATGAGTGATCAAGGAGAAGAAAAGAGGGTTACAGTTATAGTCATGAAGAAGTTAGGTAGATCAGCTAAATTATAAGTTCCAAGTGTGGAATGAATAAGAATTGGTTACATAGGAATCATCTGGGAGCTTGTGGGTTTCTGAACGTCATCTTCCCAGATTCTGATTCAGTTGATCTGGGATTGGATAAGGGGATATGCATTTTAAAAGCAAAAGCCTAGAGATGCTTGCAATACACAGTCAGGTCTGGGAACCACGGGTTCATATGGGTCCTCACCTCTCAGTTTTAGTATCAAGAAAGCTCTCTTAGAATTCCCAGGGAAACATCTTCTGTAGAGTGTTGAAAACAGTTATTGGAACACCGTGAGGGGTGCCCTATACAGGTATGGAACCAATAAAACTGGTTGTCATTGAGTTGATTTTGACTCATGGAAATCCCATGTATGTCAGAGTAGACCTGTGCCCTGTAGGATATTCATTGGCTTATTTTTTACAAGTAGATCAAGCTTTCCTTCTGAGGTGCTTCTGGGCACACCTCCGAACTTTGGGTTAGCAGCTGGGTGTATTAACTGTTTGCACTACCGTGGGATTCCTTAGAACTAATGTTGTTGCTGTTGTTAGGTGCTATTGAGTCAGCTCCGACTCATAGTGACCCCATATACAACAGAACGAAACACTGCCCAATCCTGTGTCAGCCTTCCAATCCTTGCTACCTTGCTATACCTGAGCCTAATGTTGCAGCCACTGTGTCAATCTATCTGAATGAGGGCCTAATGGATCTAATAGAAACTAGAAACTATATATATATATCTTGGAAGGAAGGTTGGGCAAGCCTACTTCCGTAGTGATACTGCCTCGGAAACCCAAGGAGGGGTCGCTATGAGTCGGGGCCGACTCGATGGCAAACAACAACAACAACAACATAGATGGAAGAAAATATTAAGGAAAAAATTGATGCTTTCATGTTTCTGACCATGAATGAGTAATAGATTAACTTGTGACATAGTAGATTTAAAGAAATATATTTTCCTTTGCTCTATAAAATATCTCTGAATCACATTTCCTTGGGGTAAATCTTGGATATGTGTACAGTTAAAATTGGCAACCACTGCATTTATGTATTTCTGGTCTTTTTTCCTGTTGTTAAGTGCTGTTGTGTTGGATCTGACTCAGCAATCCTATGTACAATTGAATGGAACGCTGTCCAGTCCTATGCCATCTTCACAATTGTTGCTATGTTTGAGACCATTGTTGCAGCCATTGTGTCAATCCATCTTGTTGATGGTCTTCCTCTTTTTTGCCAACCCTCTACTTTGCCAAGCATGATGCCCTTCTCCAGGGACTGGTCCTTCTTGATACCATGTCCAAAGTACAAGAGATGAAGTCTTGCCATCTTTGTATATAAGGAACATTCTGGCTGTACTTCTCCCAAGACAGATTTGTTTTTTCTTCTGGTAGTCCTAGGTATATTCAATATTCTTTGCAAACATCATCATTCAATGCATCAGTTTTTAGTTGGTCTACCTTATTCATTGTCCAGCTTTGGCATGCATATGAGATGATTGAAAATATCATGACTTGGGACAGGCATACCTTAGTCCTCAAAGTAAAATCTTTGCTTTTTAACACTTTAAAGAGATTTTTTTTTTTTTTTTGCTGCAGATTGCCCAATACAATATGTCATTCAGCATTTTGACTGCTGCTTCTAAGGGTATTGATTGTGGATCCAAGTAAAATGAAATCCTTGACAAATTCAGTCTTTTCTCCATTTAGCATGATGTTGCTTATTGGTCCATTTGTGAGGATTTTTATTTTTTTTATGTTCAGATGTAATCCATACTGAAGGCTGTATTATATGATTTTCATCAGTAAGTGCTTCAAGCTCTCTTTACTTTCAGCAAGCAAGGTTCTACCATCCTCATGTCACAGGTTGTTAATGAGCCTTCCTTCCATCCTTTTACTGTATTCTTCTTCCTATAGTCTAGATTCTAGCATTATTTGCTCAGCATATAGATTGTACAAGTATTGTGAAAGAATACAATCCTGGTACACATATTTCCTAATTTTAAAGCATGCAGTATCCCCTTGTTCTGTTTAAACTACTGCCTCTTGGTTTATGTTCAGGATTTGCATGAGCACAATTAAATGCTTTGGAATTTCCTTTGTTTGTTTTGCAATGTTATCCATAATTTGCTGTGATCCACATAATTGAATGCCTTTGAATAGTCAATAAAACATAGGTAAGCATTTTTCTGCTGTTCTCTGCTTTCAGTCAGGATCCATCTAACATTAGCAATGATGTCCCTCATTCCATGTCTTCTTCTGAATCCAGCTGAGATTTCTGACAAATAATTTCTGGCAGTTCCATGTCTATGTGCCATTGCAACCATTTTTTTAAATTATCTTAGCATAATTTTACTTGTGTGTGATATTACTGATATTGTTTGGTAATTTCTGCATTCTGTTGGATCACCTTTCTTTGCAAAGATCATATATATGAGTGTCTTCCAGTTGGTTGTCTTAATTAGTTGTCTTCCAAATTTCTTGGCATAGACTAGTGAGTTCTTCCAGAATTGCATCCATTTCTTGAAATATCTCAATTGGTATTTTGTCAATTCCTGGAGCCTCATTTTTAATCCATGCCTTGAATGAAGCTTGTATTTCTTTCTTTATCACCATTGGTCCTTGATTATATACTACTCACTGCAATGTTTGAATATTGACCAGTTCTATCTGGTACAGTGGTTCTGTGTATTCCTTCCATTTTCTTTTGATGGTTCCTGCATGGTTAAAATTTTTGCCCATAGAACTCCTCAGTATTGCAATTGAAACCTTGAATTTTTTTTTTCTTCAGTTGTTTCAGCTTCAGTAATGCCGAGTGTGTTCTTCCCTGTTCGTTTTTTAACTCCAGCTCTAGGCAGCTTCCAACTCACTCCACTGTCTTGGAAAACCATCACCAAGTAAAATGTCTGAATACCCTGAGATCCTCTTACTGGGAAGAAGCTAGCCACATAGAAAGGTCTGATAGAGTTGTCCAGTTTGTGTGTGTGTGTGTGTGTGGTGATTTTGGTGGTGAGGTGGAGACCAATTCCTCATGATTTTTCTACACATCTTATGACACTGTCTTGGACTGTCTTTTAAAGCAACATGTTTGTATAGCAAATATCCTTGAAAGATAGAGACAAAGGTACGTTTGTTTTCTGAACAGGACAATGACGATAATGCCTTCCCCTGGGACAAAAGGTATGCTGGTTTGCTAGCCCTTCTTAAGACTGATAGAGTTGATGCAGGTTTGCTAGCCCTTATTAAGACTGGAAGTTCCCTACTTTTGAGATTCCTCACTGTGGCACAAACCCACTGTGTAAGTAGCATCCATGTGTGCCATTCCACATTACTTCTTTGGGATATGTGGGTGGGGCAAAAGAAGCTCATGCAAACATGCAGCTCATGCTTACTCTTGTGCCATCAGTAGCCTTTGTCTCTCTCAAACGACTTCTGCAAGCATCTGTAAAACTGCAGCAGTCTAATATGTTAGTGTGACAGTAGTGTAAAATCTCAGACCCTTCACAGTTTGTGACATCTGGCCAGCCCCTATCTGTTGTAGCCATCCCAACTGAGGCACCAGATATGAGTGATAAAGCCATATTGGATGGGCATTTCAGCTCCAGCAAACACCACATGGAGCAGAAGACTGCCCATCTAAGCCCTACCTAGTTTGTTGAATCATGACAAACAGTAAGTTTTCTATGTTTGGGATGGTTTGCTATGTAGCAGTAGATAATTGAAATAGAGAGCATACCTGCCATATTCTCCTACCAAGAATAAGCCAAATGGCTTTCATAGTTCTTTCTGTTCATTAACCATAACTCTCTGTATACATAGACTTATATTTTGACATCCAAATAGATCTGCCTCTCTCTCTCTCTCTCTCTATATATATATATATATATGTATATTAATTGTGATTTGGGTGAAGATTTACAGAGCAAATTCACCTTCCATACAGCAGTTCACATACACTTTGTCTCATGACATTGACCACAGTTTACCACAATGCAACAGCTCCCCTCC
>NW_006921682.1:1986740-1987762 GCF_000298275.1 Orycteropus afer afer | reverse complement strand
CCCCTTACCTCCCCTGCATCTTGGTAGCCGTGTGGAGTCTGGGAGCTAGGCAGCCTGACATCATCTTAAAGGTTCTCCTTTGTTGTTGTTGTTGTTATGTGCCATTGAGTCAGACCCAACTCATAGCGACCCCTCCTTGGGTTGCCGAGGCAGTATCACTACGAAAGTAGATTGCCCCATCTTCCTTCCGAGGAGTGGCTGGTGGGTTTGAACTGCCAGCCTTATAGTTAGCAGTCAAGTGCCTTAGCCACTACACTACCAGAGCTCCCAAAGGTTCTCCCTACCAGCATAAATTATAGTAAAGAACTGGGAGGGCAGATGTCCCTGAACTCAGCATCACAACTTATTTATTTCTTCAGTTCTCTGTCCTCAGGGTTTTCAGTTTTTTTCTTTTGAGTTTCAAACTGTTTAATTTGACCATCAGAGGTAAACCCCAGAGGATCATTTTGTGAGGCACTTCCTGAGGATCTGAGGTATTTGCTTTAATGAGTGGTCGCATATCTGCCCACTTGGAAAGAGTCAAAGCAGGCTTAGAAGCAGAGGGGATGAGAAGGATCTGGTTACTTAAATGTGCTGCTATAGGGCATGTGGAACTCCCTCCATCTGCCACCGACCCGTTATTGGTATGTGGGTGTCAGCAAGGACACTAGAGAAAAATTGTGGTTATTGGAATCATACTTGCCACCATGTCATCAAATACACTTTTATATTAGTTTTAAATGAATTTAGCAGAGACACAGAGACTTACTTAACAGAGACTCACTCCTCAACACCCTGCCAGCAAACCCGTTCTGAACACTGCTTGGACCTGCCAATCAATATTCTCAGGCTGCTTGCAACCACTCATTTTTTGGCATTCTATATAGAAGCAGCTGGATAGCAGCATCTTCCTTAATAAAATAATATTAATGATACTAATATTAACTCTCTGGTAGCATAGTGGCTAAGGCACTTGACTGCTAACCAGAGGCTGGTGGTTCAAACCCACCAGCCACTCCTCGGAAGGAAGGGTGGGCAATCCT
>NW_006921682.1:1978126-1986640 GCF_000298275.1 Orycteropus afer afer | reverse complement strand
ACATTGTTCTCCCTCTCTATCAAGGACCTCCTACATAGATCCCCTTCCATGTGGATGACAGTGGTAGCCAGGCACCATCTAGTTCTTCTGGTCTCATAGTCATATAGGCTGCAGTAGATCTGCCTATTTAAATACATATTTCAAAATTGTATATTCAGGCTTACCAATTGCCAGTGGCTCTCAATTGCTGATAGGATAAACTTTAAAGTCTTCTTAATTCTGCCTCCATCCTCCTCATCTGATGTCACTACCCATAACTTTGCTATTAGAACATTTTTTATGCTACCCTGAACATGTCATTTTCTTTGTTGACTCAACCTTGGCTCTTATGGTTCCTTTGAGCTATAATGCTCTTCCAGCTTACATCCTTGTTGATTTTCCTTTTCTACATTTGTGAAGCAGTTACTGTTAGTGTTACATGGATTCTTAACTGCATATTGATTAGTATTCTAAATTAAAAATGGATTTTTTATAAAAGAAGCAAATGTGTTCATTGTAAAACAAATCAAAACCACAGCTTCCTCAAAGCCACAGCTTTCTCAATAAAAAAGAACACTATTATTGTACTTCCCACATCAGCCTCTAATAACTTGCTATTATATTTTCTGTCTTTTGTCTGCACACATTTGAACACATTTGACTAGGCTTATTTAATATATACAGGAAATAAAATGTCATAAATTATTTAAAATTTTTAATTTATTTTTATGTGAAGCTATTCACTGGAATGCAGAAATCATTGACAGAGCTATCAGTGTTAGAGTTACTTCAACAAGTCTTAAGTTGGGAGATATTACCAAGTTTGAAGAACAGAAAAAGATTTTATCCAAATTAATTTCTAAACATCTGAGCTCTGACATGCTTTCATTGAAAAGTAAATAACAAAAATGCAATAGTTTTGCAGGTCAAAGGGTATGCATATTTTGAAGGCTTTTGATATATGTTCGTTCTGTATCTTTCCATAATGGTGTCAAATCTCATATGGTATAAGTCACCATTACTCTTTCAAAATACATATGTACAAGCACTCATTATATGAACTTAGAAATAAAAGGATGTCAACCTTTGTGACGCTCTTTGACATTAATTATAAGTCATTAGAAACCTGCAAATCATAAGAAAATTATTTAGAAAATTTCTGAACTTGGACAGAGAAACATAGAAGTATGTGAAAGACTGTATTTTAATTAAGGAAATAATGCAGGCAGTCCACATTTGTTTGTCAAACCACCCTCTTCTTCCCCACCCCCCATATTTTTGTAAGTGTGTTATGCAATTTTTTTTTTTTTTTGCAGCAACATGTGCAAAAAATTGGCATAGTGTGCTTAAAAAATACTTAGGGGGTAGGGTGGGTTGGCAAACACATATAGAACTCACACATTATTTCCATAAAAATATGGTATGTAAAGAACATAAACAACTCTTATGTTCACTTTGATGCAGCATGCTGGACAAAAGAAAACATGAGATAAATCTAAACAACCTCCTTAGTCTCTAATCTTGAAGGGGAGATGTATTTTTTGGTTACTATCTAACTCTGTAGAAAAGATATAGCATACTACTTTTGACATCACACTGGCCATTGTTGTGTGGAGCCAACGTGACAAACTCACATATAAACTCTAAATTTCTGCTCAGTCACTGAGAGAAGGCAGAGAAAATTGAGATTCTGTCCACTACCACTGACCTTGGACCCTAGCTACAAGGTACTTCTGCTGAGTTCGAGCCGTGGTTAAGCCTTCCTGCCAGTCCTTTTCACTTAAGGTAAAAGCCTAAAGTCTAAAGATTTGAACGCTATCCATGGAACTAACATTATAATCGTTAATTTTACATTCTTCATTTCTATATGAATGTTGTGAGGTTTTAACCATGTCTTGCCATGACTATCTTACAATAAACTAAACAAGTTTTTGCATGTCAAATCTGAGTATCTCTCTATTATTCTAAGATTCTTATTCCTACAGGGTAAGAAGCGGTTCATTCCTTTCGCCCTACACGAAGGTCTTTTTGGCCATTCCATCTTCAGTAAAGTAGAGGATCAGTGAAAATGAGGGAAACCCTTAGTGATGTGGACTGACACAAGAGCTGCAACAATGAACTTGAACATACTAAAGATCAGGAAGTGTAGGAACATTATTCTGTTGTACATGGGATCACTCTAAGTCAGAGCTGACTTAATGGAAACTAAGTATCACCAACAACATACTCTTTTATACCACTCCTTGTATTATGAAGCTGCTTTTCGGTGTGCAAAGAACCTTTACAAATATCATCCCTTTAGATCTTTACAACCTTGTCAAGAATAGGAAGGTAGATATTTTTATTCCTATTTTAGAGAAAAAAAACCCACCAAACTCACTGCCGTCAAGTCGATCCCGACTTAGAGCAATCTCTCCCTGGGTTTTTGAGGCAGTATCTCTGAGGAAGTAGATTGTCCAATCTTCCTTTGGAGGAGTGGATGGTGGGTTTGAACCCCCAGGCTTCTGGTTAGCAGTAAAATGCCTTAGGCACTATGCCATCAGAGCTTCCATTTTAGAGAAAAGGAAATAAAATCTCAGGAAAGTCAAATCACGCAGACTTGTATTGTTGTCAGGAGAGTCCAGATAAGAGTCCAGGTCTTCTGTGCGTTCCCCTCCATGCTTCCCACTGGAGAGGGGCCTGTGCAGGAGCCATGGCAACCAGAACTCCTGTGATGAATGATGAGGTGGAAGTGGGAACCCTAGCCTAGCTCTGGAGCTTTTACCCCATCTGATGACATTGCTGATGCTCTCTGGGAACAGTCTTCCTGGATTGGCCATGAGCCATTCATTTCTCATTGTTTTGAAAAAACAACAACAACAACAACAACAACAAAATATATATATATATTTATGTGTGTGTGTGTGTGTATACCTTCCTACAGTATTTATTTCATTGTTGTTGAGAATATAGACAGCAAAACACACAATTCAACAGTTTCTACATGTAACAATTCAGTTACATTGATTAAATTCTGCTAGTTATACAACCATTCTCATCTTAGTTTTCTGAGTTATTCCTTCCCTAGTAACATAAACTCACTGCCCCCTAAGGTTCCTGTCTAATCTTTCAAGCTGCTGTTGTCCCTTTGATCCCATAGAGATAGTTCTTAAAAGAGCATAATGCTCAGGGCAGACCTTTTTTCAATAGGTTAGCTAACCTATTGTTTGATTTTAAGAAGACTTCAGGGGATATTTTTGGTTTAAGTTTAAAGAGAAAATCAATAGATTTTGATTTCTCCCTCTTAACACAAAGGAATAATAAGGACACCTTCAGGAAAATGAGAAAGGTCAGTAACTTTATTCATTAGTAACAGTAGATAATGTGACATTAGGGTAAGGGGCGGGGTTTGAGAAAGGGCAACTGAGAGCAAAAGGAGGAAGTGTGGTGGTGTGTGCATGTCAGCTACCAATGGGACAGTGACCAACGGCTCTTCACTAAATTGCCAGCCTGCCATTTTAGCAGATTTATTGAGAGAGCCCCACCCCTCTGGCACACCAGCAAACCTAGTTAATGTAATAGAAATGATAATTATTCTCAGCTCTGAGCATTTCACTTCCTTCTGGACTTCAGGGGTATTAAAATTGATTAAATGCATATGCTTTGGGTAGATAGCAACTCAGTCACATATGGAGTTTTCAGTTTCCTTTGTGCTCAGCAAGAGAGGGAGATGCTCAGACCACAAATATCCAGGCAAAGGCTGAGTTGCAGTTAGCAGACAGAAAGTGAACCCCAGCCTTTTGTTATGAGCCAGATGAGGACAGAAAACCCACAGATCCCTGCCCTCCCTTCTACTTCCTATATAGGAGGAAAAAAAACTCAAGACTGCTTATTAAAGTTAAAATTGAATTTTAATAATTTTAATGGGGTTTGTGATTTCCTTTTTCTTCAAAAATATGTATTTGATAAAGATTAGTCAATTATGCCCATTTGTCTCAAAATTGTAATTTAGTAACAAATGTGTGTATATCTGTCAATGGGCTATGGGTTGGAAGAAGCAGTACATTTTTATAGTGGGTAGGAAATAATTCATGTCTTTAGGATTAAGTTTTGGTTTTTTTTAAAGTTTATTTCTTAAAACAACTGTCCCATTCTGTAACATTTCTCAGAGGTAAGAAATAATGTTTGTCCTATTTGCAGTCATAAATTTAATAATCATGGCCTGACTTTCTACGACACTGTCATGGAGAAGTATAAGAGACTGTTACAAACATTCACCTCCTGCCTATCAGTTTGTCACAAAGTGGTGGCTTGTATGTTGCTATGATGCTGGAAGTTATGCCACCTTCTTTCAAACACCAGCAGGTTCACCCATTGTGAACAGGTTTCAGCCGAGCCTCCATACTAAGATAGACTAAGAAGGAAGGCCTAGTGGTCTAATTCTGAAAATTAGCCAGTAAAAACCCTATGGATCTCAATAAAATATTGTCTGATAAAGGACTGGAAGATGAGCTCCCTAGGTTGGAAGGCACTCAGAACACACAGTAGCCACAGCAATGGACTTGGACATCCCAGCGATGGTGAAGGCAGTGCAGGGCCAGGCAATATTTTATTTTATTGGCTTCACTAGTGGAGATGGAAATTGTGACAACAAGTGCAAGCTAGTGGGGTAGATGTTTGAGTAATTGTTGACCTTGGTTTTCTCTGGGACTAATGATATACTTTGCTTGGCCACACGGTGCTACATTCAGAATATGGAAAGTTTTCCCTATTCCATGTGTTAGAATATATGTTTTACATCTATAAGGAGGGAATGCATACAGTGAGTACACAAAAGGGTTCTTTTTTTTTTTTTTCTTATAATGATACTTAATTTCACCAATATCAGCACTCCTGTTTATTTAATTTTTGAAAAAAAAAAAACCACCTCTTTTCTTATTTGATTCATTTTAATTCAGAAAAATATAAGGAAAATAATTAAAATTACCCCAATCCCATAATTTAAAAATAACTAACGTTAATATGTTAATGGATTTATTTCTTCACTCATAACTTTAAGAAAGAGTTACAATTATAAGGATTTATTCTGAATTTTTAGCATTCATATAGGCATTTTGCCACATCATAAAATTATTTAAAAATTTGATTTTATTAGTTTTGTAAACAAATGAGCCATTTAAATCATATTTATTTTTTCTTCATTATAGCTCATACTCTTATTTAAAAAAATTCAGAAAATATAGATAAACATAAAGGAAGAAAACTATATATCACACAAGAAACCACCAAGTGATAAGTAATTGCTTGTATTTTTGGTGTATTTCTCTCTCTCTGTCTCTCTCCTTCCATTCCTCCTTCCCTTTTCCTGCTTACAGGCCATATGCATATATGATGATTACATATATGTATGTGTGGATATGAAAAATTTTGTCAAAATTTGAGTTGTATGGTTTTCATTTTTTTTTTTTTAAATCTAGCTGGAACATTTTACCATGTTAATAACCTCAAGAAATTAATGGCTACGTAATGTTTCATTGTATGAATATGTCATAACAACTTATTTAACTAATCTGATATTATTGACATTTACATTGGTTGCAACTTTTTGTTATTGTAAATAATGAACCAAACTGCATTTTCATGCAAAGGTCTCTGAGCATATCAGTATTGCCTTACTCAGGACAATTTCTAAGGCTCTCGGTATGGACTTCCAGATGACATCCAGAAAGGGTTTCCAGTTACATACCTTCCTACAGTACATGAAGGACTTGTTGTGCTATACTCAGTCCCATGGTCTGTTCCTCTATACCACAGTGAACAGTGAAAATTCAGCTGTTATTCCCATTCTTAATAGATGAAGAAACTGTGGCCCAGGTAACCTGCCCAGAGTCACATGGACAAGCAAGTAGTGAAGAAGAATAGTCCAGTGACTTGAATCTTAACTCAGTGCGACATCCTCAAAATAAAAGAATAAAATAAACACAGTTTGTGATGCCCAGAGGCAGTGGAACTGATAAAAAGCAACAAAAGAGATACAAATCAACAGGTCTTCTGGCATTTTTGCCAGCCTTGGAGACTCTAAAGGGAGGGACAGAAATTGCTATTGCTTTAGAATGTAATTGCCTCGGCCCTGTCTGGGGAAAAAAGTGTGAAAGCTCTAATTTGTGGAAGTCACAATCTAAAGTGCTCTGAAATGTTCTTGGAAAAAAAAAAAAAAAAATCTCAGTGCTGAGACAGCTTTGTTCCCCAACAACCACAATAGAAATTTGAGATAGTTATATTTTTTAATCAGCTGTTTAGGGAATTCATGTTGTTATTCTCTTTTTGGTGGTCTATTTTTATTTATTTAAGAAAGAGCAATATAAAGTTCTTTAGGATGAATGTCTCTTTCTGACCTAGATTAAGCAAGCAAAAAATAAAACTCAGGTTAACTTTCTGACGGCTCCTTGTATTGGAAAAAGGAGCTGTGGTGGGGTAGTGATTAAAGCATGTGGCTGCTAACCCAGAAGTCGGTGGTTTGAACCCCACCAGCCACTGGGCAGAAGAAGAAAGATGAGACAGTGTGGTTCTGTAAAGATTTACAGCCTTGGAAACACAAGGGGAGTCGCTGTGATTGGAATTGACTGGATGGTAGTGAGTTTGGTTTGAGTTTTATACTGAAGAAGCCTCAGAATCCCTAAAATCAGATACCAGTCACTTAGTTTAGTAGCTACATGGATGTGTTCCATTCTGTAGCTGTTCCCGATACAATTGTTCACATCTGGATCCATTTCCTGAGTCCTTGCAGCTTCAGCTGGTGTCTCACTGAGGGATATTTACTCCCACACAGCTGTTAAGCAGTAGGAGCAGAAAATCAGCTCGGATACAATTAATACCGTCATGTAATAAAGAGATGTCACCAAGAGAAACAGTTGCTGAATTGATTCTGATGATGCCAAGGAGAGTAACTATAATGATAATGGTGATTAATATAACCCTTACTGGGTACAGACTCGTTGAAGTAGCATATTTTTACTCCGCCTTTGATTATACTGTTGAAATCTTTCATGCTCCAGTTACTGAACACAGTTCAGGTTTACACAATTGCAGATAAACTTTGGTTTGAATTCTCTGTATAGTTGGGGAGAACACATTCAATACAATTCACGTAGATGATGAAATGATACCCACATGCCAGGCTGCTTTTTCTTTCCCCCCTGATAGAGATAAACTTCTCTGAAATTGCCCAAATTCTCATAAACAGAATCTCTTAACAAGAATGGTCAGACTGTTGAAATTGAGCTGGAACTGGGCCATAGAGGTTTTAAATGCCCAGTATTCTCACAGTATTCTTGGGAGAGTGATATGAGAACTCTTAAATGAACACTGTATCTCCATTTGGAGTCCCTGGGTGATGCAAACAGAAGTACACTCAGCTGCTAAATCGAAGTGTGGGGTTTGAGTCCACCCAGGGATGTCTTCGAAGAAAGGCTTGGTGATCTCCTTCCAAAAAAATCAGCCCTAGAAAAACTCTATGGAGCATAGTTCTCTGACAAACATGGGGTGGCCATGGGTTGCTTTTTTTGGTGTCTCCATTGTCTCAGTGAGTATTTCTCAATGGCTGTTCTTGTTGTACTGGGAAGGGCAGTTTATTTGTCATATGGACCTGACTTAAGAGTTGTAGCCCATTTAGGAATCCCAGGTCCTACATGCCTTGAGGAGCTCTGGTAGCATAGTGCATAAGGCACTTGACTGCTAACCAGAAGGCTAGCAGTTCAAATCCACCAGCTACTCCTCGGAAGGAAGGTTGGGCAATCTACTTCCATAGTAATACTGCCTCGGAAACCCAAGGAGGGGTTGCTATGAGTCAGGTCTGACTCAACGGCACATAACAACAACAACAACAACACATGCCTTTAGCTTCCAATCAGTGTGACACTTAAAATACTTTAACACATTTCCCGGTTATCTTTCCCTTATTGAGATTCATTGCCTAGGCAATGGAGATCACCAAGCTTTGTTTAGTTTAATCTACTTTTAAGATTGGAAAAGACAGTTGAAAATTCAACTTTCTTTATTTCAGGGATAAAGTGGAGATATTTGTGACTCTTCAAAACTCTTCCTTAAAACTGTTGCCAGAGTGAGTTTATGTTAATGGGGGAAGAGCAACTTCGAAAAGGAGGGTGTGAACGGTTGTGCATCTGGAAGAATGTAATCAGTGGCACTGAATCATGCATGTAGAAACTGAATTGATGTATGTTCTGCTGTGTGTATTTCCAAAAACAACAATAACATAAAATAAATTATGAAAACAAAAACCTCTGATGTCAAAAATTCCACCACTGGAGATTAAGTTATTTATGGGAACATAAGAGCACACTGATATCCTATGACCTGGGTTCAACTCCTGGTTTGTCCACTTAGTAGCTGTGTGATTGTGGATAAACTATTTCACTTCATGTGTTTCAAGGTTGTCATTGTTAAAGTGGGAGAGAGGGAAGTAAATTAGTCCCTATCATGGACTACCAGGAACTCTGGTAGCATAGTGCCTAAGGCACTTGACTGCTAACCAGAAGG
>NW_006921682.1:1969728-1974636 GCF_000298275.1 Orycteropus afer afer | reverse complement strand
GGGTTTGAACTGCCAGCCTTTTGGTTAGCAGTCAAGTGCCTTCAGCACTATGCTACCAGAGGTCCTAAACAAAAACTTAGTGAAGTTAAATAATTTGTCTAAGGTTATAAGGCCAATGCATAAGCAAAGCTCAAGTCAAGATTCCCTGACTCTCAGGTCCATGTTCCTGATTAGTAGCATAGTCTCCTGCTTTTTGTAAAAAATCAGTTTGCTCTTTGAAACATGAACTGCTCTCTCTTGCCTGGGCCAAGTATGTGCATTTCTCAAATGTGGAAGAGGGCAGAAAAGATGAGTTTCGTGTTTGTGGCCCATCAGTTTCTCCTGTTGGTGACATTTCCCCCATATTTGGAAACAGTAACTGGTTTCAGAATCCTCTTTGTTAGAAATGGAGACAGTGAGGAAGACAAAGAAGCAGATTTGGACTTGGAGAGAGTGGGGGAACTTGGAGGGGGAGAAAGCCATTTGCTTGAATCCACTTGCCAATAGAACTGAAATTCCTCATTTTCCCATTGGGTTTCATGTGACTTTAGCCATTAGGTAAGGGAACTTAGAGAACACTGGGATGAGGGCGAAGTGTGGAGAAAGGTTTGAACTTTGGAAAATGGTATCATTTTTGGCACTTGAACATATCTCTTAGTGAAATTCAGCTCTTAAACAGAGAGAAGGCCAGGGATAAACTCCTTCCTTTGGTCTAGTGATTAATTTCTCTGAGTGTTAATTCTACTTTTGTTTCACTCATTGGAGCTTCCTGTTCATTAAGGCCTTGGATCTTGTTCTGCCCTTTAATAAATGTCAACCACGTTGCACGTCTCTCTTGCTTTGCCATTTGTGCACATGATGGGTGACTCCTTTCTGACCCTATACTTTTCATCTCACCAGCACAAGGTCATCAGTCGTGAAGCTTCCTATAGTCCGCTCAGTGAAACAGGCAGATAGAGATGGATTGTGGCTGGATTGTAAGACTCCTAGATGGATTTGTTTCTTTTTCCTTTCTGTTTCTCATCCCTGAGTCCTACAGGTGTGTGCAAAGAAACTCATGTTTTCCTTTAATGAATAAGCCTCAAGCATTCTCGTCCTTGGCCATCCTCTTGACAAATTCAGTTGTAATCCAATATCCCTATAGGGGATTATAAAAGGACATGAACAGTCCATCTGAGTTCCAAGAAGCCTGGGAACCCAGTATGTACAGTACAACCCAAACCTCTCAGCTGTTTTCTTCTTCTGCCCAGAGTACATTATGCAAAAAGCCATCAGAGTGATTCTTTTAAAACTTGTGTTATGTCATGCTATACCTCTGAAAATCTGCCAAGGTTTCCCTTCTCACTCAGAGAACACCACGGTTTACTGTGCCTGATATAATCTGGCTGTTCCGGTTACCTAGTGCTGCACTGACAGGATGTACCACAAATGGTCTGGCCTTAATGAACAGGAGTTTATTCTCTTGAGTTTGGAGGCTTTACGTCTGAGTTCAAAGTGCCAGGCTCTAGGGGCTGGGTGAAAGCCCCTCAGCCTTGGGCTTCAGCTCAGCCTCCATCTCCCGGCCCACTGAAGCTAGAGGCTTTTCTTCACTCAGACAGCTGCTGGCTGCTGAGGCTGCCAAGCCCAAGGTTGACAAGTAAAAAGACAGAGTCCCGATGTTATCAAACCACATTGCGGGCCATTAATTTAAGTCTATTATAAGTCTCAAGGTCAGCAGAGCATGGCAGGCTGCTGAACAACGACACAACACCATGCAGGCTTTAAGCTTGCCATAAACTAGAGTCCATTCCCCAAGGCTGATGCTTATATACAGGAAACAGACCACATACCCAAAGGCAGCTACTCAGCTACTTATGTAGATTCCACCATGAAGTTGATTACCAGTGTCATCATGGGGAATGCTACATCCAGCCGTCCAGCCACTCAACCAGGCTCAGCAAGGATGACACAAAAACATAACTACCACAATTCCACCCCTTGTCAACTTGGCATCTGTACAGATCTTCATTGGGTGGCATCTGTACAGATCTACTCCACTGAGTGGCTCCAGTCCCCTAGTTCCTCTAAGTGACAACCTCACCCCCTTGGTCTGGCGGGCCCCATTCCTCTCCCTCTTGGGCATGGCAGCCCCACCCTCTCACTCTTGGGCAGAGGCTGTGGCTCCATCCCACTGGCTCACATGAATGAGCAGCCTTATACTCCAGAACCAAGTTGGTGAAGGCCTGGCTCTTTGAAACTTAGGGGGCTGTGATCATTCCACCCGCAAAGGCCATAGTCCTATCCTTTCAGGCTAAGGCAGCTCTGCTTCTGTTTCCTTGGTCTCCGCTTCTGCCAATTAATGCCTGAGGGCAACCCACTCTGCCAGGAATCTTCTTGCTGCAAATGATATTTAGCTTTCCTGCTCTGTGGGCCAGCAAACCTTCTACTCCATTTCAAGCCGGTCTCTTCTACCAATTAATGCCTGAAGGCAACCCACTCCACCAGGAAACTGCCTAACCAAAGGCATCAAGCTTTCTCCTCTGTGGGCAGGTAAGGCTGTTGCTGTCTCATGCCGGTTCTCTCGGCTCTGCTCCTGCCATCTCTCACGCCAGGGTCTGGGCTCGCTCCTGCCATCTCTCATGCTGATCTCTTGGTCTGCTCCTGCTGTCTGCTGGGGTCTCTCTGCCAGGGTCTTAGGTCAAGGATGCACTTCATTCATGTTTCCACATTTTAGGAGTCTGTCAGAGCATCACCCTGCTCTCTCAGTACCATATTCTGTTCTGGTTACCTAGTGCCACTCTGACAAGAATATATACCACAAATGGCATGGCTTAAACAGGAGTTTATTCTTACAATTTGGAGTCTCTAAGGCCCAGTTCAGAGTGCCAAGTTCTAGGGGCTGTATGAAAGCCCCTCAGCCTTGGGCTTCAGCTCAGCCTCCATCTCCCGGCCCCCTGAAGCTAGAGGCTTTTCTTCACTCAGACAGCTGCTGGCCGCTGAGTCTGCGAAGCCCAAGGTTGACAAGTAACAAGGCATAGTCCTGATATTACCAAATCACATGGCAGGCCATTAATTCAAGTCCATTGTAAATCCCAAGGATGGTAGAGCATAGCAGGCTGCAGAACAATGACATACCTGCATGAAGGGTTCAAGGTGCCATAAGCTAGAGACCATTCCCAAGGCTTCTCCTTATACATGGGAAGCAGACCATATTCCAAAGGCAGCTACTCAACTGCTTGTGGTAGATCCCACCATGGAGTTGACTGTCAGTCTCACCATGGGGAATAACTACCACCAGCTTCCCAGCCAGTCAACCAGGCCCAGCCAATCTGACACACAAACATAACTACCACATTGGGCAATCTACTTCTGTAGTGATATTGCCTCAGAAACACAAGGAAGGGTTGCTATGAGTTGGGTCAATGGAACAGAATCGAAAGTTCAGACATAGACCCATCCATCTATGGATAAATGATCTTTGACAAAGGCCCAAAACCCATTAAATGGGGAAGAGATAGACTCTTTAACAAATGGTGCTGGCAAAACAGGATATCCACCTGTAGAAAAATGAAACAGGACCCATACCTTACCCCATACACAAAAACAAACTCAAGCTGGATAAAAGACTTAAATGTAAAACCCAAAACTATAAAATTCATCAAAGATAAAATGGGGCACATCTAGGAGCCCTAATTTATGGCATAAACAGACTGTCAAGCATAACCCAGAATGTGCTGGAGATAGAAGAGAAGGTAGATGACTGGGACCTTTTAAAAATTAAATTCTTGCGGCGCATCGAAAGATTTCATCAAAAGGGTAAAAAGAGAACCTATGGATTGGGAGAAAATATTTGCCTATGACATATCTGACAAAATACTTATCTCCAAAATCTACAGAAAACTTCTACACCTCAACACCAAAAAGACAAATAACCCAATTCACAAATGGGGAAAAGACTTGAACAGACACTTCACCAAAGAAGATATACAAGCAGCCAACAAACACATAAGATATTGCTCATGATCATTAATTATTAGATAGATGCAAATGAAAACAATGAGATATCATCTCACCCAGGAATAATAGCAAAGTTCAACAGATCAGATAGTAACAAATGCTGGCGGAGTTGTGGAGAGATTGGAAATTTTGTGCATTGCTGGTGGGATTGTAAAATGGTACAACCGTTGTGGCAAATGGTATGGCGTTTCCTTAAAAAACTGAAAATAGAAGTACTATTTGACCCAGCAATTCCATTACTAGGAATATATCCTAAAGAGGTGAGAGATAGCACACAAACAAACATATGTACACCTATGTTCAGAGCTCTGGTAGCATAGTGCCTAAGGCACTTGACTGCTAATCAGAAGGCTGGCGGTTCAAACCCACCAGCCACTCCTTGGAAGGAAGGTTGGGCAATCTACTTCCATAGTGACACTGCCTCGGCAACCCAAGGAGGGGTCGCCATGAGTCAGGGCCGACTTGATGGCACATAACAACAACAACATGTTCATTGCAGCACTATTCACCATAGCAAAGAGATGGAAACAATCTAAATGCCCATCAATGGATGAGTGGATAACCAAATTATGGTACATGCACACAATGGAATACTATGCCACATTAAAGAACAATGAGGGAACCTGGGATGATCAGACAGGGATCAGTGAATAGAGATATACTCTAGACCAAGGATAGACTCAGCTGAGACTAATCTTGTACAGACACCAGTGATACAAAACACCTGCCATCCTTACAGAAACAATAGAAGACAGACACAGAGTAATTCCACACAGACATCCCGACACTATGGGAGGGAGATCCAATAGATCTACTACCTCAGGACCATAGTACTGGGGTACACCAGACTCAATTGGCACAACAAAATATATAAAAGCATTGTTCCACATTCTACAATGGTGAGTAGCGACTGTGGTCTTAAAAGCTTTCAAG
>NW_006921682.1:1968456-1969628 GCF_000298275.1 Orycteropus afer afer | reverse complement strand
TAGCATAGTGCCTAAGGCACTTGACTGCTAACCAGAAGGCTGATGGTTCAAACCCACCAGCCACTCCTCGGAAGGAAGGTTGGGCAATCTACTTCCCAACTGCCTTGGCAACCCAAGGAGGGGTCGCTATGAGTCTGGTCTGACTCGATGGCACATAACAACAACAACAACATCATGGACTACCAGATGAACAAATAAATACATCTTCAAAGAAATACAGACAGAATGCTCCTTAGAAGAGAGGATGTTAAGATTTTGTCTCATGTACTTTGGACATGTTATCATGAGTGCTGAGTCCCTGGAAAAGGACATCATAATTGGTAAAGTTGAGGGTTACAGAAAAAGAGGAAGACCCTCAATGAGATGGATTGACACAGTGGCAGCAAGAATGAGCTCAAACATAGCAATGATTGTGAGGATGGTGCAGGATGGGCAGTATTTCATTCTATTGTACATGAGGTCATTATGAGTCCGTATTGGCTCTACAGCAATTAATAACAAAAACACCTCATCGGATTGTCTTGATAAAGAAAAAAATAATACATGTAAGTGACACATACAAGGTGACCACTCAATAAACCTTAGCACTGTGTATGTGTGTGCATGCTTGCAAGCTCAATGTTTAATAATGGCTAGACTTGAGTTGGAACCCTGGTGATGCAGTGGTTAAAGTGCTCAGCTGCTAACAAATAGTTCAGATAGTCGAATCCACTAGCTGCTCTGTGAGAGAAAGATGTGACAGTCTGATTCCATAAAGATTAAAGACTTAAAAACCCTATGGGGCAGTTCTACTCTGTGGGGTCACTATGAGTCAGAATGGAGTCAACAGAAGGGTTTTGTGGACTTGAGCTATGTAGTGTCAGTGAGTGCAAGAGCTAGTAAGGTTTTGTGGGAAGCTGTTACTAGGAGGATGTTCTGGCTGGGAGAGAGCAGCAGGGAGACAGAGTTGCAGCTTGAGAAGGGTTACTTCAATGTTAGCTATGGTTATTTTTGTGCCAACTATTGCTGACTTAGGAGCTCTGGTAGCATAGTGCCTAAGGCACTTGACTGCTTATCAGAAGGGAGGCTGTTCAAACTCACCAGCCACTCCTTGGAAGGAAGATGGGGCAATCTACTTCCGTAGTGATACTGCCTCAGAAACCCAAGGAGGGGTCGCTATGAGTCGGGTCTGA
>NW_006921682.1:1967306-1967976 GCF_000298275.1 Orycteropus afer afer | reverse complement strand
AGTGCTCAAATACTCACTGTAAAGTTGACAGTTCACACACCCCCAGAGGGTCCTCGGAAGACAAGCCTAGTGATCTGCTCTAAAAGGTACTCTGCACACATTGGTTGATGGCAACTAACAGCATCAACAAAACCAAAACCAAACCCACTGTCTTTGAAGCAATTCTGATTCATAGTGACCCTAGAGAACAGAGTGGAACTGTCCCATAGGGATTCCAAGGTTATAAATCATTGCTGAGGCAGACTGCCTCATCTTTCTCCCTTGTGGCAGCTGTTGGGTTTGAACCACTGACCTTCTGGCTAGCAGCTGAATGCCTTAAGCACTGTGTCAATAGAGCTCCTGCAGCAATAACAAGTGGTTTTGAAAGTTGCTTGTGAAAAGACTATTAAAATACACAGATACCTGGTACTAGTCAAGTCTGATTAGGATTCAACAGTATGAGGTGAGCCCAACATTCTGCATTTTAGAACAAACTCCCCAGAGGATTCCGAAGTTGGTAATTAAAAGTCCAATGGACAAGAATAATCAAGAAGATGCTTTCATTTTTAAAGATGAGAAAAAATGAGGCCTACCACCCCCTTACCTCCCCTGCATCTTGGTAGCCGTGTGGAGTCTGGGAGCTAGGCAGCCTGACATCATCTTAAAGGTTCTCCTTTGTTGTTGTTGTTGT
>NW_006921682.1:1958420-1960920 GCF_000298275.1 Orycteropus afer afer | reverse complement strand
AAGTAAAAATACATAAATAAAAAATAGATAAATAAAAAAGACAAGGGATATTGTCTGTTTCTGTTATATTACCAGTGCCCAGAATAGTGCTTGATACATATTAAGTGCTCAATAAGTGTTTCTTAAATAATTGATGAATGCATCATGCATCAGATGCTGTTAACAATGTCCTCTTGGAGTGATCAAGTGTGATGTCTCAAAAAAAAAAAAAAAAAGAAAAAAAAACATACATAACCAATCTTCTCTCCATATTAGCACTTCTGCTTCACCCATATTCACCCATTTACATTTCACAACATCTTCCATGCATTTTCTTATGGAAAATTGGAAAAAACAAAAAAAGGCACTCCATGGTATTTTCAGTATTCTTCAGCAGCACCACGATTCAAATGCATCAATTCTTCTTTGGTCTTCCTTATTCATTGTCCAGCTTTCACATGCATATGAGGCTATTGAATACTCCATGGACTGGGTCAGGCACACCTTAGTCTTCAAAGTGACATCTTTGCTCTTTAACACTTTCAAGTAGTCTTTTGTAGCAGATTTGTCCAATGGACTATGATTGATTTCTTGACTGCTGCTTTCATGGACATTGATTGTGGTCCAACCATAAGGAAATCCTTGACAACTTCAATCTTTTCTCTGTTTATCAAGATGCTGCTTATTGGTCCAGTTGTGAGGATTTTTCTTTATTTTTTTCTGTATGTTGAGGTATAACCCATACTGAAGGCTGTTTATCAGTAAGTGTTTCAAATCCTTTTCCATTTCAGTAAGCAAGGTTGTGTCATTGGTATAACGTAAGTTGTTAATGAGTCTTCCTCCAATCCTGATGCTTCATTCATCCTCATATAGCACAACTTCTCTTGTTATCTGCTCAGCATACAGATTGAATAAATATGGTGAAAGGATACAACCCTGACACACATTTTTCCTAATTGAAACCAAGCATCCCTTTGTTGTGTTTGAATGGCTGTCTCTTGGACTGTATACAGGTTCCTCATGAGCACAATTAAGTGCTCTGGAATTCTCATTCTTCACAATGTGATCCATAATTTGTGATCCACATAGTTGAATACCTTAGCATAGTCATTGAAACATTGGTAACTATCTGGTATTCTTTGCTTTCATCTAAGACTGTTGTGACATCAACAATGATATCCATTGTTCCATACCCTCTTCTGAATCCAGCTTGAATTTCTGATACTTCCTTGTCAATATACTGCTGTAACTGTTTTTTAATTATTTTCAGCAAAATTTTACTTGCATGTGATATTAATGATATTCTTTGATAATTTCTGCATTCTATTAGGTCACCTTACTTTGGAATAGCCACAAATATGATCTCTCCCAATCAGTTGGCCAGGTAACTGTCTTCCAAGTTTCTTGGCATAATTGAGTGAGGGCATCCAGTGCTCCATCTTGTTAGTTGAAACATCTCAGTGGGTATTCCATAAATTCCTGGATCCCTGTTTTTTGCCACTTCCTTCAGTGCAGCTTGGATTTCTTCCTTCAATACCATCATTTCTTGATCATATGCTACTTCCTAAAATGGTTGACGGTTGACCAATTCTTTTTGGTACAGTGACTGTTTATTCCTTTTGTCCTATTTCGATGCTTCCTGAGTCATTTAAAATTTTGCCCAGAGTAAGCTTCAATATTGTAACTTGAGGGTTGAATTTTTTCTTCACTTTTTCAGCTTGAGAAATGCCAAGTATGTTCTTCCCCTTTCATTTTCTATCTCTAGGCTTTGCATATTTCATTATAATACTTTATTTTGTCCTCTTGAGCTGCCTTTTCAAATCTTCTATTGAGATTTTTCACTTCATCATGTTGTCCATTTCCTTTAGCTACTCTCTGTTCAAGAGTTTCTTCTGATGTCTATATTGGTCTTTTTTTATTTTCCTATCTTTTGTAACAACCTTCTTAGTGTCATCCCCAAACTTGTCTGGTCTTTGGTCATTGGTGTTCAATGCATCAACTCTATTCTTGAGATGGTCTTTAAACTCAGAAGGGATATAATTTGTCTCTTATGGGTTTGTTTTAAATTTCTTCAGCTTCAACTTGAACTTGTATATGAACAATTTATTTATATAATTGCATATGAGCAATTTTTATACAGGCACACCTCTCTGGCCCTTGGCCTCGCCTCTACCTTTCTCGCTCTGTGGGCTAGGTAAGCCTGCCACTCTGTCTCATGCTTCTTGGTTCCACTGTGACCATCTTTCTGCTGGGGCATCTCTAAGCTAAGGAGATCTAGGGCATGGATCTCAGGTCCAAGGACACACTCCACTTCACCTCCAGCTCTTCTCTCTTGATGGCAGTGAGATTCTCTTTCTGCCTCTAGGAAGGCTCATTTTAAGCCTGGAAGAGTGACAAAACTAGCCAATCCAACATCAGAGTCCTACACACCTTATTTGCATGGTCCCACCCAGTAATCCGGGAGCTCTGGTTGCATAGTGCTTAAGGCATTTGACTGCTAACCAGAAGGCTGGTGGTTCAA
>NW_006921682.1:1926461-1957915 GCF_000298275.1 Orycteropus afer afer | reverse complement strand
ACGGCACATAACAACAACAACATCAAACCAGTACTAGGAGGAGACAAGCATACTCCTTTCTCTCTGAAGACTCTTCTGTTCTGGTTGGAACTTTGAGAATCTGCATCCATAAGCAAGCAAAGCCCAGTCCAGAGCAGCCATCAAATAAAAGCAACTTAAGACTAGTTCAATGTCAAACATCTTCTTCTTCATTTGGTCAGGTTCTGCTCAGCTCAGTCCTAGCATCCCAACTAAGTCATGGGTACTAGCTGCAAGTTTGGGAGTCACACTCCTCCCTTCACTTCAGACCAGCCAGCACCTTCTCACTCTCATCCCTAGTCCTCAGGAACTAGTTCAATGCCCATAGTTTCAAGAGTCCACACAACCCCTTGCACTTCAGACCAGCCAGCCCTAGCCTCTGTGCGCTAGGTCAAAGAGTACCAAACTCAGCCTGTTTCTTCATGCTGCACTTTCCCCATTCCCACACTTCAGCCGGATCCAGGTAGTCACAAGTGAGGAGCATATAAGGCCATCTACTCATCAGCTTCCTTTAACTTCCAGTCCTGGAAGGAATTTCTCTCATGGGCCATGAATTTCCTGCCTTGATGACCACTACTTGCTTGACATTCCAAAAGCCAAACAGTTATTTATTTTTCCTCTCTGTAGATCCTCTCTTCAAATGGAGATCTTCTGTCTCTCAGTAGTTCTGGGTGGAGCTCAGGCTTTCTACCTAAGCCCCTACTACTCTACTCACAGGGCTTGAAACAAAAGCTTGTGTTTCTTCTGGGCACATTCTATTTCCCCTTTTAACATATCCAATCAAGTACTGGCTGAAGGCAAACTTACATGCTCTGTTCTCCATACCCGATACTAATTTCTAACACGCAACTAGGTAAGAGAACATTCGATATCCATAGTACATTCTGATAAACACATAATCATTTTAAAACATTCCAGTTTCATCTCTTCACCTTGAAGATCTTCCCATTTTATGCATATGGCTTTGGGTATTTCTCTGTGTGTAACCAAAATTTTTAGGCTCTGAATCAATTATCTCCTTTAATCAGCCTGGCTCTTGCTTCAACACTTTCTCCCCTCAGCTGCAGCATACTGACTCTACATTCTGCCATGACAAGTAACAATAACCAAAGTAACCATGTAAGAATCAAAAGTTTCATTTGCCAGACCCCTTCCTTCAAAGTCCCATGTTTCCATGAGTCTGGAGCTATTGCAAGAAATTCCACTTCTGACACCAATTGCTTGAATAATTTCTCTTAGATTGGCACAAGGCCAGTCCCTATAAGTTGGAGGTTAAAGATATCTCAAATGTCCAACTTTTCCAAATCGCAGTGCCACCCCATCTCTGACATCAACTCCTCCTCTTCCCCAGAATAATCTCCCTCCTGTCATAGGGTTAAGTAGTTTACTGTAATGTCTTACAGAACTCACAAACTCCCAAGGAAACAGCTCACGTGGTGGTGGTGGAGTCTGGGAGGCTGGCAGGCTGGCAAGTTCCAGGTCCGTGAGTAGGTCTGCCAAATTTCTCCCAACTCGCATGGTTGCAGGGGTTGGTGAGGTCAAATTGACAGATCACATAATGGCTGCTGTCTCAAGTGCAGGGGTGAGATGGTGGTGAGCAGGAGCAAGAGAACAAAATTTTCCAGAACATTGCTATATATCCCCTCATGGAAGCTAAGTGTGGTGACTTGAGTCACACCCTCCAGCAAGGTGGAACTCAAGATACATCCCACTGTAAACAGGCATAGAGAATAGGATTTATAGTACATCACAAAATGGGTGGTGACTTTAACATGCTCCAGCAAGGTGAGATTCAAGATACATCTCATCCTAAATAGGCATAGAGAGTAAGATTTACAATACCTCACAAAATGGATGGTGACTTGATTAACACCCTCCAGCAAGGTGGGACTCAAGATACATCCCACCCAGAACAGGCATAGGGATTAGGATTTACAATACATCACAAAATGGAGGATGATGGCTAGAAAGGCAATATTAAGCAATTCACTGAACTGCATAGTGGATTAATGTCTTTCTTGATAAAAATTTAATTGAAGATAACAATTTTTCAGCATGGGATGGAGTGTCTTTTTTTCAAGAAAGAGTGATAGGTATATTTACTCTTGATATGTCTGTATTTTCTATCTTTACTCCTTCACTATTCTCTTACCCTTCAATCCGTTGCAATCTGCATTTTACATATGTATATATGTATATTTGTTGGGAGCTCTGGTAGCATAGTGGCTAAAAGCACTTGATGCTAACCAGAAGGCTGGCGGTTCAAACCCACTAGCCACTCCTCGGAAGGAAGGTTGGGCAATCCTACTTCCATAGTGATACTGCCTCGGAAACCCAAGGAGGGGTTGCTATGAGTTGGGGCCGACTCGACGGCACATAACAACAACAACATATTTGTTGAAAATAGACATAGAAAAACACACCAATTTAACAATTTCTACAGGTACAATTCAGTGACTTTGATTACATTCTTCAAGTTGTCCAACCATTCACATCTTTTCCAATTTTTTTTCTCTCTCACTGACATAAACTCACTGTCCTTTAAACTTTTCTTTCAAGTTGTTGTTGTCAATTTGATTCCGTACAGACAGTTCTTTAAAAGAGCACTGTGCTCAAGGTAGACATTCTTTACTAGCTAAGCTAAACTTCTGTTTCATTAAAAGAAGAGTTCAGTATATATTTTTGATTTAAGGTTTAAGAATTATCAGAGGTTCATCCAGCTTCAATGGCTCTGTAATGTTTGGATTCTATGAGAATTTTAAGTTGATCCTCATTTTCTTCCTTTTGATCAGGATTCTTTTATAAAGTCTTCAGTTAAAGCATTCAGTAATGGTGGTTTGGCACCATCCAATTCTTCTGGTCTCATGACAAAGGAGGCAGTTGTTCATGCAGGCAGTTAGCTAAACAATTCTATTTCTTCTTCCTATTCCTGACTTCTCTTCCTCTGTTGCTGCAAGTGAATAAAGAACCATTGTTGTAAATTGGATGGCTTCTTTGCAAGCTTCCAGGACATCACACACTATTAAATGACCTACAAGGTAGACAGAAACACAAAAAATTATATTAGACCAATTAACTGGACTATTCCATGAACCATGGCCCTAAACTTCCAAGCCAAGGAACCAAATCCGATGAAGTGTTTGCTTGTACATAAATAACCTCAGCAGCTACTCTCCCCCTTTTTTCCTTCTTTTTGTTGTTATTGTAAAAATATATATCACACAATATTTGGCAACTCAACATTTTACAGGTATACAACTTAGTGGCATCAATTATACCAGTCAGCTGTAGGACCATTACCTTTTAATCAATGAGATTTTTCCACCACTTTAAACAGAAACTCAGTGCTCCATAAACAGTAACTCCCTGTTTCCTCTTCTATCCAGCCCCAGTAACCACTAATACACTTTGGTCTGTATGTATTTGCCTATTTTTGTCATTTTATATAAGTGAGGACATAAAATATTTATCCTTTAGTGATTGACTTATTTCACTCAGCATTATGTCTTAAATTCCATCTGTGTAAGCATAGATGAACTACATTTCTCTTTTTGCCTGGGTCGTATTCCATTGTAAATGTGTTCCATATTTTGTTTATCTGTTCATCCTTTGATGGTTACTTAGGTTGTTTCCACCATTTCACTATTAGGAATAGTGCTGCAATGAATATGGGTATATGCATGTCTGTTCACATCACTACTTTTAAGCTCCTTGAGTGTATTTCTAATAGTGGAATTGCTGGGTTATATGATAGCTCTATTTTCAGTTTTTCACAATGGCTGTATCATTTTGCATTCCCACCAGCAATGAATATGGATTCTGTCTTGAGCACTTCAATAAAACATCACAATTTTTGCCTTGGCAAAACTGTGGCTGTGGATAAAATACTAGTGTTGTGATTTTTCTGGTCAGCAGCCAAAGTCTAGCTAACACTGCTGTGGGAAAATGGTGATTCACCTTGGAGTGAGCATAGTCTCTTCCCCATTCCAGAGACCCACAAGGCCAGGGTACCACCCAGACTGCTAGGGCACATTCCCTCCTCTTGTCATAAAACCCTTCACAGAAAATAAGAAGAAACTCATTTTCCTTAACTGTCAAAAGGGTAAAGATACTAACTTCCTTTATTTAAGAGGAAAATGGAATTGATTGACAGACTAGAGAGAGCTGCTACTCATTTAACTCACCAAAAGATATTATATGGCTTTAAGCACTGTTCAAGAGCATGAGAAGGCAATAAACTGTGTATAAGCTTAGTTCTCAAGGGAGGGAGAATTGCTGCAAAGTCAACACTAAAATTGTTTTTTTTTTTTCCTTTCTTCCTTAGCCCCTCTGTGCATGCCATGCTTAATAAAGGTAATAAAAAGGTAAGATTATAAAGAAAGGAGAGACTATCAAGGAAAGAAGTCTCTTTATTTGCTCTCTTGGCATGATGCCCTTCCTATTCCACTGGCATTGCAATGCATGAAGTATGGCTGACTGGACGGCAGGCACATTACAGAAGAGTAAATGAGGGTCAGGTGGATTATTCAATGAATTTTCAGTTTTCCAAATGTAATCTTTTGATAGAAACCAACCCATTTTCCTCCCAAGAGATTGTGAGCTTGTTCTCAAAAAGCAGAGTTACTTCTTGGTCTTTTGGTCTTTGGAATCTGGACTCTGTGTTGATATTCAGGGTCACCTTAGATAAGTGGCTACTGTTCATTTGCATCCTTCACCATTTTGAGTACATGTCTAGGCACATTGTAGGTGTCAAGTAAAGATTCATTTATAAGTAAGTAATTTCCTCCATGCCTTTGCTGCTTCAGCTTAGTCAATTGTAGAATTGTTTAAAATACTAAAAATATCCTTCCAATTCCTTTTTTCAACTCTACATGAAAATACTTTACTTTCTTCAGCATGTTATTCACAAGAAGGAAATTAAGTTTGTGTGGAAAGCCAACTCCTTAAGATAGATCTTTTACAAATAAACACTAGAAATCATTTCCTTTTCTTTCCTAGTCTCTTTTAGAAACTCCTAGTTATTAGGAAGTCCTGGAAAGAGTCCTGATGGGACATGATAATTATTTAATGATTGCATATTGGGCAGTAGTAGTCAACACTTACATTCAGCCCTAACTATGTATCAGAACCTTCTGCTTATATGTATTAATTTATTTAACTATCACAACATGAGATGTAGTAAGTATTATTATCTTCACATTTGTGGATGAGAAGGAGCTCCTGCATGGTGTAAACAGTTAAGCACTTGACTGCTAACTGAAAGGCTGGTAGTTTGAGTCCACCTGGAGGTGCCTTGAAAGAAAGGCCTGGTGATTTACTTCTAAAAGATCATCTCAGTCACTCTCACTGACTGGTGTCGAGTCATTTCTGACTCATGGCGACCCCTCCATGTGTTTCTGAGGCAGTATCTCTATGGAAGTAGATTGCCCAATCTTTCTTCCAAGGAGTGGATGGTGGGTTTGAACCACCAGCCTTCTGGTTGCTTTAGGCACTACACCACCAGAACTCTCAAAAGATCATAGTCATTGAAAATATTATGGAGTGAAGTTTAATTCTGATGTCCATAGTATTGCCATGATTCAGAATTGACTCAATGGCAATTGGTTTTTGGATTTTCTTTTTTTTTTTTTTCTTAGTAGATGAGAAAACTAATTGTGGTAGTTATGTGTCAGCTTTGCTGGGCCTGGTTTTGAGTGGCTGGGTGACTAGATGTAGTTATGCTGCATGATGAGACTGGTAATCAACTCCACGGTGTAATCTACTGGAGCAGCTGAGTAGTGCCTCAGGGATGTGCTCTGCTTCCAGTAGATAAGAAGAAGCTTTGAGAAAGGTCTCTGCAGCTTTTGGGCATGCTTGAATCCTGCATGTAGGTGAGTTGTCATTCAGCAGCCTGCCAAGTTGTCTGCCAGTCTTGGGACTGTTAATGGACTTGAATTAGTGGCCTGTCATGTGGTTTGATAATTTTGGGGCTGTGCTATTTCACTTGTCAACCTTGAGTTTGTCAGCCTCAGCAGTCAGCAGCTGCCTGAGTGAAGAGATGCCTCAAGCTCCAATGGGCTGGGAGAAAGAGGCAGAGCTGAAAGTGAAGGTCAAGGGGCTTTCACCCAGACCCTAGGGCTGTCACTTTGAACTTGGAATTCTAGTCTCCTAAACTGTAAAAAGAATCAACCCCTGTTTGTTCAGACCACCAATTTGTGGTATTTTCTGTTACAGTGGAACTAGAGAACCAAAACACTAAGCCTTAGTGAGATTAAATTGTTAAATTTCCCAAGACTTACACCTGAAAAGTAGCAGAATCAGGATTTGAATCCAAGCAGTCTTTTCCCAGAAATTACCCTTGTAGCCACTTAACTATACTGGCTCTGGAGTAGAACCTAATACACACGAAGACTTTCACAGGAATCTTAAGTAAGCTTTACCAATAAAGTAAATTATTCCCATATGACTGCCATTTCTTCAGAATTTGTCACCTTTCTCTCCTACTGTTCAAAACTATTTTTTAATTTAAAAAGAAATCATGAATTATTAGGAGAATTATTCATTTTGACAAACAGTATAAATAACTGTTGAAATTCCTCCCCATTCACACATTCAGCTTATTAATACAGACAAGCATATTAACTTGACATTTACAGGCCAAAGACAATGGATGTTATGTGGAAGTCACAATTTCTGCTTTCTGAGTGGTTTTCCATCCATTGGTGAAAGAACATGTAGATGAAAACTAAAAGGATAGGACAAAGCAGTGTGTATTGTGTGTTCAGGGAGTGGCATAGATACTATGCTTAATGGAAAAGGAGCTTATAATGATGCTGGAGGTATCAAGGAGAGTGTCATGTAGCAGGGCAGCTCCATCCTTACATTGTGGATGGGTAGTATTTTGATAGGAACCCCATTCTACTGTCATTGAGTTGAATCCATGTCATAGCAACCCTATAGGACACATTACAACTTCCCCATAAGGTTTCCAAGGCTGTAAATCTCAAAGCACACTGTCTCATCTTTCTTCCACAGAGCAGCTGGTGGGTTTGAACCACCAATCTTTTTGGTTAGCAGCCAAATGCTTTAATCTCTGCATCACCAGAGCTCCATTTTGATAGGTGCAAAAGAGTGAAAACCCAATTCTGCCTAATGTGTAAACAGTACAAAAGAAGTTTCTGGAGCTTGACTGGGTTCAAATCCTGGTTCTGCTACTTATTAGATGCATGTCTTGAGAAAATTGGCAATCTAATCTCTCTCAGACTCAGTTTCAGTCAGGCACCCAATAGGAAACAAAGACAATACTCAAAATAGGGTGAAAAGTACAATTTATTGACAAAAAATAGTGTAGTAACCTGGAGTGTGGTGGTGAAGGGAGGGAGGAGGTATTATTTTCAGACCTCTCCAACTGGAAGCAGAGAATGGTCACTAATACTAGTAGGAGAATAATATAGAGGAAGCCACCTCTTGAGGAGCAGTGTCTTTTCAGTGAGAAACACAACTAGCCTAAAGGAATCCCATAGAAAAGGAGATAGGACATTAAATGCCACCCAGGAGTTCCTGAGTAGTGCAAACAATTAAGTGCGTGACTATTAGCCAAAAGGTTCACAGTTCAAACACACCCAGAGGTGGCTTGGAGGACAGGCCTGATGATCTGCTTCTGAAAATTACAGACTTGAAAACCCTGTGGATCAGTTCTACTCTGTACACGTTGGTTTGCCATGAGTCAGAATGGACTGGATGGCAACTAGCAATATCAACAACAGGTCCATCCCACTGATCTCTTGCCTGACTGTGTCCTACTCTCCCCATCTGTCCAACCAAGAAGCTGGTGTGCTTGGGAACACCTGACCTAGGTCAGGTTTTCAATGTTGACAGCAATATGAGAAAATTAGAATGTTGTTCAGGAGGAACAAACAGAAGATATCTGGCACAGAGCGAGAACACCAAAGCGCAAACATTTGGGAAAGGATAGATAGTATCCAGTCTCGGTAGTCCTTGAGAGTGAGAGTTAGGGATTTAGACTTCATTCTCAAAGCAGTGAAACCCAAGTAGAGTTTTTGAGCAGGAGGGTAAGATAATGAGAGAGTAAACTGATAGTATCTGAGGTAGACTATAAGGAACAACAAATTCTGGAGGGAGATGTACTGGGTTTGACCTCAGGCTTCTGTGATCCATCACTTCTTCATGGCATTGTAAACTTTCCTTGAGGAAAATGGCACAGTGGTAGTCAGGAACTTCTTCCCTTCTCTTTCAGACAGCAGCTCCTGTCTACTCCTTTAAGGGTTATCCTGGAGGAAACTCTCTCTCTAGGGTTGAATCACCCTCTCCTTCCTAGTTTTCCAACCTATCTGGTAACTGTAGCCTCTTTGGCTATGGGCAGTCTCAAAAGGAGGAGAGCTGGCTCTGATGCTGCTCCCTGAACCACAGTCTCTGAGCTGTCATAGAGCCAGGCCATGGAACACTGTTGTGGAAAGGAAGTAATGGCTTGGAATGAACACACTCCTGTGGACCATTGGAAAAGGTACCTTACATTGTTCTTTGGGCCCATAATTCATTTGCTGTAGAAATGACTGCATTGGTTGTAGTATACATTTCTATTCTGAATAATACCATTACTCGATCATCTTAAATATATGAAGAATGAAACATTTTATGAAAGAAGCAATTCAATGCTTGCAGTTGGGCTTGAAAAGCCAAGGTCTCCCTAGAGCCAGTGCTTCCAGGATTATTTCTTTATTTCCTGACACTTGACAGTTGTGTTTATATCTGCCTTATAATAAAGAATTGACCTATCTTTCTCCGTGATTTTTTGGGGCAAAAGACTATATACAGTTAGGGGGTAAATGGAAGACCCACCAGAGGCTGCTTCAGTGAACAGATAGATTTGCTCCTGCTCCCACAGAGTGAGATTTGGAAGACACTCACCTTAATTTACATGATCTCTTTAACTTATATCCGTCTTGAATTTTCATTTCTTTTTCCTCCCAGATGCTAGTTCTGAGCCTCAAAACCCCAATCCAGGGGTGATACTGCTTTCTAAAGAAAACAATTACATGGCAAAACATTACGTTTCTTTCCAGAAAGTCACCCATTTATGCTCCTCTTACCCAAATTGTAGGCCATTCAGAAAGCTGGCTGATTGCAAAGAGGCTCGATTTCAGGGTGGGAGGAGTAAATGGGCCTTATTTTCTAATGAACACAGATGAGGTTGCAATTTGCTTTCTTCAGTCAACAACACTGGGAGACGTTAACAGAGGTCACTCACTAACAATGTTTTTGTAATAGAAATCTGAGGTCCTTCATTTACCAGTCCTCAAAGTCAGCTTTCTGCCATTTTCCACAATACCCCTCACTTATAGGATGATCTCAGATGAATTTGGATTGGGCTTCAATTTTGCTTTTGGATGTGCATAAAATAATTGCTTTTGAAACAATACCCTCATGATTAAAAATCCACTGCAGCTAAAAATATTTAAATCAGGAACATCCCAAATAAAGGACTTAGCAAAACACATCAGATATGATAAAAATTTTGCTGGCAGAATGTAAAACAGATATCAAAAGACTAAATGACACATAAGGCCCCATGAAGTGGTAGAGTTTTGCTGGGTACCATTTTGCCCAAAATGTTTATACATCTCCATGTAATTGTAGCTAATTATATAAATTCTTTGTTTCAGTTTGAAAATCTGTTCAGGTCAACACCTCCACTTTTGTGTTGATTAGTTTCTCTAATATTCTGATTTCCTTCTGCTTTTCTTCTTCTTCTTTTTTTTTAAGAATTAAAAAAGCATGAGCTTGAGAAGCAGGGATTTGAGCTTGTTTCATTCTGTTTTTTATTTTTCCTAATTTTCCTATGTCTCCAACCAGCTACTCTGATGGCACAAAACAACAACAACTCTTTATTTTAAGGATCTTTGGTGGTGCAGTATCTAAGGCATTCGGCTGCTGACTCAAAGGTCAGTGGTTTGAGCCCACCAGCTAGTCCATAGAAGGAAGATGAGGCAATCTGCTTCCATTTACCACCTCAGAAACCCAATACGGGTTGCTGTGAGTTGGAATCCACTCAGTGGCAGTGAGGGCTTTTTCTTTTCTTTCTTTCTTTTTTTTTTTTTTTGTTTTTTTGTTTACTTTAAACTCCAGGCCCACCTCAGATACTCTTAGTAAGCCCTTTTAATTTTAATTACTGATCTTACTCTCCCCCTCTCCCTTTCCCCCCTCATGTTCCTTTCCTTCTTACTTTCTTCTCTAGCTTTGTCTTCATTTGAAGTCTCTATAGGTCAATTATAAACTATTTGGAGTCCCTGGGAGGTCAAACAGTTAACATACTTGGCTATTAACCAACTGATTAGAAGTTGGAGTCTACCCAGAGGTGCTTGGAAGAAAGGCCTGGTGATCTACTTCCCAAATATGAGCCACTGAAAATCTTGTGTAGCACAGTTCTGTTGTTGTTGTTGTTTGTCGTCGAGTTGGCCCCGACTCATAGCGACACCTCTTTGGGTTTCCGAGGCAGTTGTTGTTGTTGTTATGTGCCGTCAAGTCGCCCCCGACTCATAGCGACCCTCCTTGGGTTTCCGAGGCAGTATCACTACGGAAGTAGGATTGCCCAACCTTCCTTCCGAGGAGTGGCTGGTGGGTTTGAACCGCCAGCCTTCTGGTTAGCAGTCAAGTGCTTTAGCCACTATGCTACCAGAGATAGGATTGCCCAACCTTCCTTCCGAGGAGTGGCTGGTGGGTTTGAAGCGCCAGCCTTCTGGTGAGTAGTCAAGTGCCTTAGGCACTATGCTACCAGAGCTCCTAGACACACATAAAGTGGCCGTGAATCGGATTCTATGGCAACTGTTTTTTTTTTTTTGTTTGTTTGTTAGCATGTACTCTCACATACCATCAATGTATTGTTTAGCTTGGACATCAGGGAGCTCACAGCAGATTCATGGCATCAATTTTCCCACTTAGGAGGGAAAAGCTTACACTGAAAGGAGAACTCACTTTTTTTTTTTGTCACTGCTTTTTCTAATCTACTAAATTCAAGTTGGGCAAAGGAAAAGGTGAACATGGTCATATTATTACCCTCTCCCTTCCCACAACAGGGAAGCTTCCAAAATCACTTTTGATGCTTTCCACACTTGAGTTGTGATGTTTGTGGATAGATGGAGGTGAACTTCTATAAGAAGTGGTGTTTTGGAGATGTGAAGGCAGGGACAGGGGTAGAACACAGGGTCTGTCTTGGTCTATACTTTAGCATCTATGTCTCTGTGGAGTGGTAAGTGGTAAGGGGCAAATCCAGGGCTCCAGGCTGGGCTTCCCTTCCTCTCATACTCCATATCCCTTTTAACTCTACTTCCATGGGAACTTCAATGTAGTTCTTAACTGGGTTTGATCCCAAGGTTAGATCCCTAGGTTCCAGAAAGAACACTGGAATCTACTTGTGGTATCATTTTAGAATACTTTACCTTTAGCAGCATTTAAATTTATTTGACATCTTCACCATGTTTTCTTTCCCAGGGAAATTATCCTAATATTAAAATGATAGGTCACCAATTTCTCCTAGGACTTACCTGGTTCCTGCTTCTTGTGATTTCTCTCAGCCCACAATTCTCTTTCCATTTCAAATTCCCAAATATGATACCCAGTTTCCATGAAGGTAGGCACTGCTCCTGGTTCTCTTTTTATCACAGGCACTCAGCAAGAGGCACACCATGTGATTGGAGCTCAACAGGTGCCCTCCAAAATTTACCATGTATTGGTTGTGCAATTATTATTTTTTTTTCAGGTAAATATGTTTTGCTTTTCCAGCTAGATTGTAGCTCTCTTAGGGCATTGCACCACGTAACCACCACAGACAATACTGTTCTTTGTCTGAAGTATGTACTCATTATAAACTTGTTTTGATTATGATTACTAAAGTCTATGAATATTTCATTGAATCCCTTCTCTGTGTCCAAGATGTACAAGTTACAAAGAATGAAAACATCAAAAAAACAAAAACAAACACAAACTTTGCCCTCTACCAAAAAAACAAACTCACTGCCGTCCAGTCAGATCCGACTCATAGTGACCCCTCCTTGGGTTTCCGAGGTGGTATCACTACGGAAGTCGATTGCCCAACCTTCCTGCTGAGGAGTGGCTGGTGGGTTTGCACCAACAGCCTTCTGGTTAGCAATCAAATGCCTTAGGCACTATGCCACCAGAGCTCCTTGGAGGTCAAAATATAGTGGGACACTAACAACAAACTAGTGTTACATGTCAGATCCTTGGTGTCTGGCAGAGAGATTAAATGTTGATTTAATCATCATTAGGTAGGCTCAATTTTTGAAGTACATGGACATTGTCATCTGATCACCTGGCATGTTAAATGCAAGGGTGGGATTAAGTTAAATACATTAATTTCCATTTAGTAACTCTCTCAATATAAATTCACATCAACAACCAGCCCAGATTTTGTGCTTGGACCCAGGTAGGCAGAGAGAGATGTCTGGGACACACTTCTGTTATGTGCCACTGAGTCAATTTTGACTCATAGTGACCTTACAGAACAGTGTGGAACTGCCCCACAGGGTTTCCTAGGCTGTAGTCTATGAGAGCAGATCCTTATGTTTGAACCACCCACCTTTGGATTAACACTGAGCGCTTAACCATTGTTCCACCAGGGATTCTCGCTCTCAAAGGTTCACAGCTGGGACTTACACAAACACTGCTTTCTCCTACTAAGAGGACAGTCCTGCTAAGTGCAAGAATAACAATAAAAAACAAGAGTTATAGGAGTGATTAATTTTGATTGCCATGATTCTGGCAGACTTCACAAATAAATTGACATTTGTGTTGGCCCTTGATATTGGATTTTGACAGGCAGAGTCTGGAGGAAAGAGCACTCAGATAGGTGGAAACAGGATAAACAAAGGCATGAGAGTGTGAATGTTTCTGCCTGAAATACACAGTGGAGGGATAACAGTTGGGTGTGGTTGGAATATTTATTTCAAGGGCTCTATACTTACCAGCCACTCCTTGGAAGGAAGGTTGGGCAATCTACTTCGTAGTGATACTGCCTTGGCAACCCAAGGAGGGGTCGCTATGAGTCGGGGCCAACTCGACGGCACACAACAACAACATATGACCCAAGGCAGTGGTTGCTCTGGCAGTTTCTAGGTCATATCAGGCTGTTGGGCAAGTTTTGTTTGGCCCAGCACAAGATTTAAATTTTTTTTGAGTAGCTGCCAACATTTGAAAATCTGGCAAGTTCATGTACACATTTGGATTTCCGGCTCCTCTTGAAAAAAATCTAGCAGTACTGCTCCTGTGTTTTCTGAAGGCAGCAACTGGCTAGCACTGAGTATTGGCTGCTCTTTTCAGGCAGGTATGAGCTCTTCAGCCTGCCACCATCCCCACTCTTCATGTCTTCAATCAAATGGCACAGGCACGTATTTGAGTTTGCACCCTCTGACCTAAGCACTTTACTGACAACTGCATGCCTGGAGAGCTTTATACAGTAGTTGACTTAAACACATATCTGGATGGCTCTTGGGAATTGGCAGAATTCTCAAGAAAGAAAAAGTGTCAGGAAGTCATACCAGATGTTACTCTGAGGAATCTTGTTTGTCTAATTAGATCCCAGGCTGGCACACCTGGTAGATTTTTAGAGCCAGGGGATAATGACCCTACAGTTCCAAAGATCTCATTCCCTAGCAATCCATAGCGCTTTTGTCAATCTGAGAGCTTGTTAGCATTGCATCTGTGGTTTATCTTTCCTTTATAAATGAGTTTTCTTTTCTTCTGGAATGCAGACTGGTTGTGTGCCAACAAGAAGTGAAATCCATTTTCAGAACAAAAGAGGAATGTATTTATGTTTTTCTCTTGCATTTCCTTTGTGCAGCTCTCATGCCAATCAGATACTTATGGGACCTCTGTCAGCTAACCTTTCATGTCCCTCTTTCTCATGGAAAAGTGCACTTTGATTGTGCTAGTGTTCATGTACCTGGGCTGGACATTGGACACAAAGGTATGCAAACACCCCCAAATGTGTGCACCCATGTGTGTGCAACCACACACAGTGATAGACAACAAAACACAGTTGTTTTATGTACTCTGCACACACAGGGACCTGTGAGCTTTTGCTCATACAAAAACCTGCTTTGATTAGGCTACCTATTAAGAACAAGAGGTTCTTAACTGACACAACCTTCTTTTCAGAAGAATAAAATAGAAGGTTACTGACTCTACGAGCTAATCTGTCTAATTAGATGCCTTTGAGCAAAATGCATAAAATTTGCATTAATTATCTTAACATGCAAAGAGTAGGACACAGGAAGGAAAAACTCAAGAAAATTTGCATTTTGATGGGGGTGGGGGGAAGCTTGGGGGCTATAATCCAGAAGGTCCTTTCTTCTACTGCGGTTTGGAACTGCACTCAGAGGAGCTGCAGTATGCTATCTAATGTCAGCAAAAGCTAGTTCATAAATCCTTGGGCTTTGCCAGCAGTTCCTCTAAGTCTTGTCTTCGGACAGCTCAGCAAAGCAGCCATCAGGCCCAGCCTGAGGAAACTTCATGAAGGCTATACTGGTATATATTTGGGTATTTAGTTTCAGTACTCTCTGGCTGGCTGGAAGGACACTTTCTTCTTGGATCTCTGGGTGGCACTGTTGTATCTATTGTTAGAAGTGCTAGACTCTGCTAGAACTTCATTGCCATTTAAGATGGAGGAAAAAATAAAGAAAAAGAAGGGAGAAAATACAACATCCACCTCCCAACATCACAGCCCACTCTACCTCAGCCCACTTTCTCCATGCCATCCAATGGATATTTTAGGTTGTTTAACCTCATAAGATCTATTTAAAATAAATCTTTTAGTCCCTTTGCTCTCTGTGTGTCTATCAAGCTAAGGGATGATTCATTTGGGAGCTAACTGCCCAAGATAGGCCTTGCCTTTCCCCATTCTGCTTTCCCCTTCAGTCCTCCCATTCTTTCCTTCCATGCTTCTGCTGACATTCGTACAGTGAGGTGATTGTTATGGGAAGAAGGGCCAGGGTGGAGTCTGTGCCTTGGACTCCGAAGAAGCACTGGTTAGTGATGGTGAGTCAGCTCTGAAGGGAGCAGCTTTGCAGTAATTTGACAGGGACAAGGGCTACCTGACTGAAATGCAAAAGGGAGAGTGGGAGGAAAGCCAACTGTTCTTCTCCTATTCCTTTCTCTCTGGCAATCCAGATAACATGTTCCTCCTGGGTTGACAAGTTTGTGCCAAGTGTGAGAATTACATTCTGACATCTAGTCAGAGGTTGTGACATTGAGGTGGGAGAAGAAGAGCTCATTCATTCAAATTGCCTCAGTTTCCCTAGTGCTGCCATATGATATTATACTGGCCCATTAAGCAAAGCCTTGTGTTATTGTTGTTGTTAGGTGCCATTGAGTTGACTGGGACTCATAGTGACCCTATGTACAACAGAAGAAAACACTGTCCGATCCTGTGCTAGCCTTATAATCCTTGCTATACCTGAGTCCATCATTACAGCTACTGTGTCAATCCATCTCATTGAGGGTTGCCCTTATGGGCAACAATAGAAAAAGAAGAAAGAAAGAAAAGAAAATGATAGGAAAGCTGGGAGAATGGGGCTGTCTCAAAACATCACAACATATAATGAACTAGAATGAAAGATACAGAAAAAATAGATAACATTTGCACAGCACTTTAAAGTTAGCAAAGGCTTTCCCTTCTCTGACATTAATAATCTCATTTCCTTCTCACAGCATTGTCATTCCTATCTCACATAGGAGGCCACTGGGCCCTCTTAGTGACTTGTTCAAGGTCATAGAGTAAAAGCAGAGCCAGAACTCAAGCCAGATCTTCTAATTCCATGTTCTGCTGTCTCTAGGTAGCTATTTTCTTTCTTTTTATCCCTGAACCAATTCTTTAGAATTCAACTTTAACAGATCAACATTCACCCCATTTACCATCCAAGAGTCAAATTAAGATACTATGCTTAGGGCAAAGTAATAAAAAGAGGCTCCCAGTCTCTTTTTTTTTTTTTTTTTTTTAATGAAAATTCTCCTTTCTGATGACTTAAGGAGCAATAGCCTTAGGATTGTTTCTCTGTTTGCTTATCAATTTTGCTAAAGTTCCTTAGCTTACCATTTTATCTTTGAGTCTCAATAGTTGCTTCTGTAAAATGGTTGAGTAAACTTTATACAGGACTTAGGGATCCAGGGAAAATTAATTAACATTTTATGAGCCACTAAGGGGTGTTTGAATGACAGATCCAAGACAAACATTAGCTTTTATCATTGTTTTAATAGCAATTTATTAAGGCAACACCTTAGGGAATCATGCAAGAATATATCATTTCCTCTTCCTGAATACATCTTTGAGTTTTGTAAAAGTTTATAATGGGTGAAATAGTACTTAACAGCTTCATAAACCAAACTGTTACACACATTTAAATGGTCTTCACTCTTATTATCTTAACTAATGAATTTTGCCAGGCATCTCTGTTATAGCTGTATGATTTATAAAGATTATATTTACTTTTTCTCCTTATAAGAACCTAATGAGAACAAATTGGTTGCATGTAATCAAATACTGGCCTTTTTCATCTCTTCGGGTTTTATTTACGAAAGCTTATTAGAGCAAACGTGCTGAGTAATATGTGAAGATAGCTAGGTTTTGCCTAATGATCCCAAGCAGCCAACACAGAATGCAGATAATGAAATGACAGGCTGATTACAAATGCAGAGAAAAGTAAATGCACTCAGGGCCCATTTTTAAAATCCCTACCTAGGCAGAACACCATTATTTGTTTTCAAGTGAAGAGCATCTACTGGTACAGATACTTAGAATGAAACTGTAAATATTATCTCAGAATATGATGGAAAAATTCTTCGTTTTCTACTCATGTTGTTGTTGTCAGTTGCTATTGAGTCAGCTCTGACTCATGGGGACCCCATGTATAACAACAAAACACTGTCCAGCCCTGTGCCATGCTCATCATTGTTGGTGTGGTCCAGTCTATGGTTGCGGCTATTCTGCTTTTGACTGCCTTCCAACATAGGGGCTCATCTTCCATCAATATATTGGACAATATTCTCTTTTGATCCATAGGGCTTTCATTGGCTAATTTTCATAAGTGGATTTGCAGGATTTTCTTCCTAATCTGTCTTAGTCTCAAAGCTTCTCTGAAAGCTGTCCACCATGGGTGAACATATTGGTATTTGCAATATCAAAGGCATAGCTCCAGCATCACAGTAACATGCACGCTATCACAGTATGACAAACTGACAGAAAGATGGTGGTCTCTCTGTAGAGCAGGATTGGGTTGAAGTACTATATGCAACTGGTTGCATGGAACGATGAGTGCTGTGAGCCCCACAGATTTGAGAATCCAATTTACTAAGTAAAATTATAGAAGGTACTTAATGGGATTTAAATTTAACAATAGCAATTAGAATGTATAATAATTTGGACTAACGTGAGTATTTCCTTCAAAGAAGTTCTATTTTTTTTTTTTTTTAGAGCCAATACCTAATAAAATCTTCATTGATATCAGCCAAATTAGAACTTAAAATGAAAAAAACAAAACCACTGCCCTTGAGTCAATTCCAACTCATAGCAATCCCTATTAGGTTTCCAAGGTGGTGATTTTTTTTTTTTTTTTAATTTTATTGTGCTTTGGGTGCAAATTTACAAAACAAATTTGTTTTACATTCAACAGTTCATGCACACTTGAGTTCATGCCCTGATTACCGTCCCCAACCATAACAAATGGTCCTCCTCTCCCATCCTTGTGACTACCCCTTCCTGTGCCCTTCTTAACTATGCATTCCTGTCTGTCTAGCTTTCCCTCTGTGTGAATGCTGCCTCTCTATTGTCTCATGGCTGATTGTTCTAAGAGGCGTATCTCACTTCAGTAGGTGGGTACATTGCCCTGGGGTAAGTGTTCTACATGTAGGTTTTTATACTGTTGGGCTAAGAGCCAATCCATGGGAATGAGAATGTTTGCAGGCCTGAAGGGTAACTCAGGGCCATAGTCTCGAGGGTTCTATCAGACTGTATCCAACCAGTAATTCTGGTCATTTTTGTGGTTTTGAATTTTGCTCCACATTTTTCCTCCCACTCTATCCAGGATCTCTGGTTTTGATCCCTTTCCATGTGCCTGGCAATGGTAGCCAGGCACCATCTAGTTCTTCTGGTCTTGGGTTATGAAGACTGAGGTTCTCATGGTCCATCTTATTCTTGCACTAATTGTTTCCAGATGCTTTTGAGTTTCTTCACTCTAGTTTGATTCAGATGAGAGGAGATCAATAGTTGCATCTTAGATGGCTGCTCAAAAGCTTTTAAGACCGCAGTCACTATTCATCAAAGAAGGTTGTGGAACAAGATTTTTATGTACTATGTTGTGACAATTGAGCACGATGTCCCCTGAGACTACAGTCCTGAATCGGTAGGCCCAGTGATTCTCTCCCTCAAGGTCTTTGGTTGTTTCTGAGAAGTTACTTCAACTCTGCATTCTGTTGCTTCTCCTATGTATATGGCTAATTTTACAAAATTACACAAGTGCATATGTAAGATTATCTTCATCCAAATCTGTCCTTGGTCTAGGGTATATTCCTGTTCGCCTACCTCCACCTAATCTTCTCACCTGTCTGTGCATTTGTCTGTAGCCTGGTGTTTGGTGTTAGGGTAGTGCAGTATTGTGCATATACTAGGATTTGCCTCCGTTGTCTATATCTTATGAGCACGTTTCAGTGTCCTTTCTTTCCCCAGTGCCATCATGCTGGTCACAGACTCTTTCCATACCATCTCTCCCCTCACCCAAATCAACACGTGACCCTCAACTAGTCCAAAATTTTCCTTCCCCTTTCCTCCCATCCCTGGTAACCAACAAAGTGAATGTCCTTCCCTAAGTAAATGTTTCCTTTATTATTTACAATAATGGGCTCATACAATATTTGTCATTCTGTTATTGACTTATTTCAAGGTGTGAATCTTTACAGAAGTAGATTGCCTCATCTTTCTTCCACGGAGTGGCTGGTGGGTTTGGACCACCAACCTGTTGTTTAGCAGTCAAATGCCTTAGGCACTGTGCCACCAGAGCTTCTTAAGTTAGAACTTATCACATGTCAATCCTCCTTCAAAGATACAAGCAAGGTACAATAAGACATCGTTGGACTAAATGTCTAACATCAGAGCTGTGTCTTGCCTTTGTGCTATCTTTGGTAGTCCTTAATCCAGAACATCTTCTTCACTTCCTTATTATGACACATCTTTCATTTTACCAGAACAAAGATTTCTTGCACTTTCAGCAGTAAAACTTTGAGCCAGTCATTTCTGAGTCAGAAACCTCTCAGGGATGAGGGACAAATTTGTTTTTTCCCCAGATGTCAACATTAAATGTTCCTGGTCTCATGTAATGAATTTGTGTCTTAGTTATCTAGTGCTGCTATAACAGACATATCACAAGTGAGTGGCTTTAAAAAGCACAAATTTATTTTCTAACAGTTTGGGAGGCTCAAAGTCTGAATTTAGGGTGTCAGCCTGTTTTGGTTACCCAGTGCCGCTGTGACAAGACTGTACCACAAAAGGGATGGCTTTAACAAACAGTTTATTCTCTTACAGTTTTGGAGGCTAGAAGTCCAAGTTCAAAGTGCCAGACTCTAGGGGCTGGTGAAAGCCCCTCAACCTTGGGCTTCAGCTCTGCCTCCTGCTCTTGGCCTACTGAAGCTGGAGGCTTTTCTTCACTCAGGCAGCTGCTGGCTGCTGAGGCTGACAAACCCAAGCTCAACAGGCAAAAGGCACAGTCCCCATATTACCAAACAACAAGGCAGGACACTAATTCAAGTCCAGAAAAAGTCCCAAGATAGGCAGACAACATGGCACGCTGTTGATCAATGACTCGGCAACATGAAAGATTCAAGCATGCCAAAAGCTGTAGACCATTCCCAAAGCTTCTCCTTATAAATGGGATGAAGACCACATCCCTAAAACAGTTACTCAGCTGCTTGTGGCAGATTCCACCATGGAGTTGATTGCCAGTCTCATCATGGGGAATAACTATCACCAGCTACGCAGACACTCAAGACATGTAACTTTAAGTACCACACAGCCCTTGGGGAAGATTTCTCTCTCTTGGATCTCTTCTGAACTTCTGCTCCTGGGTGATCATCATATGGTTTAGCATCTCTCTTCCTCTGCCTCTGCTTGCTTGTTTAATCTCCTTTATATCTCAAAAGAGACTGACTTAAGATACACCATGCACTAATCCTGTCTCATGAACATAATACAGTCCATTCCCAAATGAGATTATAACCAGAGGCATAGAGGTTAGAATTTACAACATGTATTTTGGGAGGACATAATTCATAACATTTGGCTATTCATAAACTTTCCCAAACCATATTTGCAGCTATTTGTACGTTTATTTCTTCCTTGCACCACCCATTGGTATAATGCATTTTGTAAATTTATTACCCTTTGGGTGAACAACTTCTATAAAGTTTCAAATGTGTCCCTTCATACTAGTATTTTGAGACTTGGCAAATAAATCTGTTCTCATGTTACTCATATTATCAAAGACTTTATAGCCATAAATGATGTTCCCTCTCTAAATCTTCATGTTTACAGGCAAATGATGCCCCCAAATCCTTGGACCTCTATTTTGTTGTTGTTGTTGTTATGTGCTGTCGAGACAGTCCTGACTCATAGCGACCCCTCTTTGGGTTTCAGAGGCAGCATCACTATGGAATTAGATTGCCCAACCTTCCTTCTAAGAAGTGGCTGGTGGGTTTGAACTGCCAGCCTTCTGGTTAGCAGTCAAATGCCTTAGGCATTATACTACCAGAGCTCCTGGACCTCTATTTGCTTTGTGAAATATTCTCTCTTAGGATATCCCTCTAAGAGAGCAATGCTTGGGTTATTGATTGATCGATTGATTCAGGTCTCTGCTCTTCAAGTTTGTTTCCTTCATCTTGTTATTGTTAGTTGCTGTTGAATCAGCTTCCACTCATGGTGACTTTACGTACAACAGAGTGAAGTGCTGCCCAGTTCTACACCATCTTCATGAGCATTACACTAAATAGGAAAATCTAAAGCAGTGGGGGACAGGAATTATGAAGTTAGAGAACATTAGAGGCCACCTCATTGTAAGATGAAGAGAGTAAGGCAAAAAAAGTAAGGTGACCTGCCCAAGATCAAGCTACGAATTAAGAGAGAACAAGTGTGATGATTATGTTTGTGTGTCAACTTGGCTGGGCCCGGTTGAGTGGCTGCACAGCGGGATGTAGTATTCCCCATGATGAGACTGGTAATCAACTCCATGGTGGAATCTACTGGGAGCAGCTGAGTAGCTGCCTTTGGCTATGTGGTCTGCTTCCTTTATATAAGGAGGAGCTTTGAGAATGGTCTCTAGCCTTTGGTATGCTTGGACCCTGCATGTAGCCATGTCATTGCTCAGCAGCCTGCTATGCTCTGCTGACCTTGCGACTTACAGTGGACTTAAGTTAATGGCCTGCCTTGTGGATTGGTAACATTGGGACTGTGCCTTTTGACTTGTCAACCTTGGGGCTTCCCAGCCTCAGCAGCCAACACCTGTCTGAGTGAAGACATGCCTCTAGCTCCACTGGGCCAGGAGTAGGAGGCAAAGCTGTACCCCAAGGTTGAGGGGCTTTCATCCAGCCCCTAGAGCCTGGCACTTTGAACTTGGACTTAAAGCCTCTGAATTGTAAGAATAAACTCCTGCTTGTTAAGGCCATCCCATTTGTGGCATATTTCTTGTCAGAGCGTCACTAGGTAACCAGAACAACAGGGTTAGTACTGAATCTCTGACTGATATCCTTTCCAAGTCAACAACTTTTGTTTTTTGTTATCCACATGTAGCCAAAGTTTCCATGGTCAAAACGTATCAATGGTAAAACTAAAGTAGGTCACTCTTGTCTTCAGTGCTTCTCCATTCTCTATCATGTCTTTTATTCTGATGAAGATGTTCCAGCCACCATGTCTTGCTGCTACTTCCTGTCTACCTGGGTTTACCACTTCTACTGAAGGTAGCTTTATGGGCTGTACTTCTAGGAACCACCATCATACCTGTTCTGCTGCCTTTCTCCTTACTCTCAATTTCATCAATCCACTACCTGGCCTCTTCATCAACACTCACTGTACTGTAAACTCTGTAGGTTGACATTTTAATTGGACATACCATTTCTACCTGAGGTACTCAGGATCCCAAGTTCCTCAGTGTTTTTATCTTCTCTCCTCCTTCATTACTATTACACAAAGAGTAAATGTGTGAGCTTCTGAAATCATGACCAGACCTTGGTGAAGATGATCTTGGGAGAGGGGTCATTTCCAGTGTCTATAGCATAGCTGCATTGCTGCACAGCAGTTAAGCCCGTCAATTTGACTCACCTCTCTCATCAGGTATCTTCCTTTCGGTGGGAAGTTATGTATAGGGTTTGAAAATGACCATCCATATGACTAGATAGAGGATATCATTATGAAGGCACCAGGGACAGGGCATCTAAAGGCAAGAATGCTCAAGGGAGGGGGACACTAAGAACAGAGAAGAGGAAAAACTATGGGAGGCAGGCTTTCCCTGTTACCACATTGTAGCCCATTGTTCATTTTTAAGATTAACATCTCTCCTTCCACAGTTTCTGGTTCACTTCTTCCTCGTTTTGTTTTGTTTTATAGTTTTTAATCTCTTTTCTATGTTTCTCCATTTCTACTCCCTGTGATGCCCTTGTAGGCACATTTCTTGGGCCAGTGAGCACTTTTTTTGTGCTACGCTGTCTCATAGAAGTTTTCTCTGATGAACCCTCTCTACATCTCTGTCTTTAGATGTTCTTCCCACTTGTATGTGCTGTTTAGGATTCTCAGTTTGAAGCAACCATTTATTACTTTTGCATTCAGAGTATACAACATGTTATTATTTCAGGGCTTCTGGCCCTACTCTTTTGACCTGAAGCATTTGAGCCTAAAAGAATTGATTCCCAAACCTCCTTATATCCACATTTATGAGCATCTTGTAATAACAATGGTAGATGTTATCATCTGTATATTACTTTGCAGATTGCAAAGTGTATCTGCAGGGCTTGTCTCATATAGCTACTCAATCTGTATGTTCTCTGTGAAGGTTCCAAATACCTGTTGGGTCTACCCCTCAGGATTGTAAACTCTTGGGTAGAGATGCTATTAATTGCTCCTTTCCAAACTTTATCCAGTCTTCTAAGAATATTCTGCAGAAAAAGAGTGCTCAATTTTCTGGATGGATTTGTAAATCTCAGCATCTCAGCCCTTATCTCAAATGTCCTCAGTACAAATTTACTCTAGTTTAAGAAAATCCAATACATAAAAACTAGAATTTACCAGACTATATATTATTTGCATTACAAAAGGATTTATCACAAGAGTTCCTCTAATAGCAGACCCCTCTAGTGTATTCCGGTTATTTTTATTTTATAAGGCAATTTAGTTTATAAGGGAAAATAGATGAATTTGACTGAGGGACACATTGACTGCATAAAATAAGAACACTTGATTTTTAGTCAGTGACTAATGATCTGGTAGTATTTCTTTTGAATGATATAGTTATGTCATATATAGTGGTGACTTTATTTCTTGTTGTTATGAATCACAAATTCTCAATTTACAGAAATGGAAAGTATGCAATGGCAGGTAACACAGAGGGAAGGAAACAGCATTCTCCTGGTTTTCAGTCCTGAGCCTAAAATCTACTTCCAATGGAACTTGGAGACAGAGATACACACACACACTCACACATAGACACATTCTACTCACAATCACACACATTCACACACACTCCCTTTTATACACTCACACTATCACACACCCACATATTCATTCATACCCGAGGATACCCACACTCCTTCCCCCACATATTCACACACCTACACACACACTCACACACAAAATACTCACACCATGTTATCAGATAGGAAGGGGACACAGCACTGGCCTCCTGCTCCGGAATGATCTGGCCTTGTTTGTTGTGTACCTTTTCAGCCATGTTCTGTTCATTACCCTAGCCTTTAGACGACTCTATCTCAAGCACTTGACTGCTAACCAGAAGGCTGGCGGTTCAAACCCACCAGCCACTCCTCGGAAGGAAGGTTGGGCAATCCTACTTCCGTAGTGATACTGCCTCGGAAACCCAAGGAGGGGTCGCTATGAGTCGGGGCCGACTCGACGGCACATAACAACAACAACAACAATCTCTGCCCCAGAGGGTAATTTTGCTCTGTGACCAAGTTATTCTCACTTTTCAGAGCAGGAACAAGGAAGCTGACACAGTCTTTGTGAGCAAGCCCAGCTCCTGGTTCTGTTCAGCCTTTGTGGGAACACTCTGTGACTTGCTTTTCTTTAATGAAAACAGCCAACCTCTCAGCCCCCTCTTTCTCTCTCTCCTACTCTTGAAAGCCAATTTCCTGCTTCAATCTTATTCTTATGAATAGAAACAAGGAACTTGCATGGAGAATGAGAAACTACTGTATCATAGGAAGCAATCACACAGAACACAAAAAGCCATTCAAAGTAATTAAACTACTCTCATCCCCTTTTCTATATTTCTTTTCAGCTCTGCACTGATGGGCTGTTTATCTTTGCCACCACAACAGCAGCCACAGCAGCACGGCAGAGGAAACTGCAAGCCATTTTCTGCAAGGGCTCCTGCCGAGAGGGCAGAATTAAGACAAACACTTTCATTCTTGGCTGCCAAAGCATTTTAGCTTCGGAAGAGCAAGGGAAGCAACGCCATCATCCCTGTAAGGAAATAAATAATAAAGGCCGGGTGGTAATAGAACCTTCTGGATGATTTTCCACTTGTCAGAGGGGAGGGGTGGGGCGGGTGAGATGGGTGTGGGAGGGATGGGGAACTCATTATCTTACAGCCCTGGGAAGCTTTTGTTTCTTCAGCTGTGGTAAGAAGGCTGCAGTTCTGCTCCCAGCTGTGCAGTAGGAAGCTATCTAAGTAGAGACAGGCAATGTGACACCAGCAGGCATTGCCCAAGGGAGACCGCAGCTGGGTAGGAAAGTGGAAACCCGAGGTTCCAACTGAGCAGGATTGAATTAAAAGGCTCCCAGTTATACCTGCATGGATGCTTTCCAGCACAGCTGCAGAGAGAGAGAGCTGATTTTCTAGAGGGCTTTTTTTTCCCCCCCTCTGTCTTGTCCTGGTCCCAGAGTCTGTGATAGCTGCTTCAGGGAGAGTGCACCTTGGATAGCATCACCAGGCCTTAGAGTTGGAGAAAAGGGAATAAACTCAGGGTAGCTTAGTATCATCTATACTCCCACCTGCCCAATAGCACAAATGTGTCTGAATGTGTTTCTTCTGTTTGAATATCAAAGCTTCTTCAGAGTTGGTGGGGTTAGAGAGCTCAAGGGAGTTTAAATAAAAATGGGCCTCGGAGGTGTCAGTAAGTCAGTCCCTTGCCAACAGCACTTCCTAGATGTGAACTGGGAGCTCTGCTGGCATAGTGTCTGAGGCATTTGACTGCTAACCAGAAGGCTGGTGGTTCAAAGCCACCAGCCACTCTTAGAAAGGAAGATTAGGCAATCTACTTCTGTAGAGATACCACCTGGGAAACCCAAGGAGGTAAACTGAGAGGTGTCACAAAGGACTTATATTAAAACTGCCCCATAATAACAAACTCTGGGTGGAGTGGGTTAGGGTGCTTTGGAACTAGGGCTTTCAACTTTTCTATCCCAGATGCGGTAAATTGGAATCTACATTTTAACAAGAATCATCTGGGACTCTTGTTAAACTGTAGATTTGGATTCAGTCTATCTGAGGTAGAAATGCAATTTCTCAGCAGAGGGTAGAACTGGTATGAAAAGGCTTGGAAGTCCTGTTTGGAACATAAACTCCTTAGGAAGGGAAGCTCACCTGCTGTTAACCTTGAGACCCAGACCAACTGTGATCTTCTGGGCTTCAGGGAGCTTTCCATCTAACAGAGAACCTGACTTAGGTAGAAAATTTTGCAAGAGATGGTCCATTAAATGTAAAATCAAGCCATCTCAAATTTATTTTAGGACTAAGTAACCTGTTGCCCACACTGGTGACTGTTCTCTGCTGTACCTACAGATTTGTCTTAGTACGTTTCACTTCTTGGTTTAGGAAAACGCCCATTTCAGAGTAGACCCAGGGGCCATCCTTTCCCAATCCCATTCACCCTGCACCAACTGCCTTTTGGTTTGATCTGGAGAGCTAGCAAACTATCCCCCATTGACAGACCTGAAGTGTTCAACACCCTCATTTTGCATCTGTCATTATCTTTTGTATACAAGGAAGTTTAATGTGCAATAAATATAAATGGGCAATGTATATTCTGTGTCTTATTTTAGCCTGTTGTTGCCAACAACTGCTCTGCCTTGCCAGGATTCATTAGCTAGACCCTTAGTAGTTGGTTCCCTTTGCTTGTCTATCTAATTTCTGAAAGCTACCTCACCCAGGGGCTCCTGGGTGGTGCAAAATGATTAACACACTCAGCTACTATCCAAAAGTTTGGAGGTTTGAATTTACCCAGAGGTGCCTCAGGAGAAGGCCTACTGATTTTCCAAAAAAATCAGCCACTGAAAACCTAGGGAGCACAGTTTTACTCTGTCAAATAAGGGATCACTATGTGTTAGCATCTACTTTAACAGCCACTGGTACCTCACCCAAAGCCTATCTTTGTGGAAGTCATCCTGATAGTCCCTAGCTGTCAGAGTGATGGTCTACCTACACCTATACTTTAGGTGGCAAAATCTTTGTTGGATCATTTACTTCAACCATTACCCAGACTGAGAGGACAGAGGAGGAAGTCCCCTTATATACATCTGACATCTATCATATATGTTAAAACTTCAGCAGAGAAAGAACTACTGAAAATAGTCCTAAAATTTAGGTCAGATCAAATAACGTCAGTTGCCTAGACAGGAACATTAAATCTTTTCCCCTGATTTAAACATTTTTAAAAGTACCTAGTCTTGCAGTAATTTCACTCGCTTTGAGAAAGTGTTCAATATGTTAAATGAAAATGATAATTCAATTTATTCTCTCAGTAGGAATATTTGTAAGGTACATGAGGGGTGGGACAATGCCTATGGAAAATAAAATTTAGTCTGTGAGAGTAATGGCAAGCAAGAGATTTGGGAGATCTTCACTCTCAGGGCAAGTACAGTAACACTCATTTTGAATTCTTACCTTACTACTTATAATGTAGCAATGGGCTCAAACATAGGAATACTTGTGAGGTGAGGACAGCACAATACCAGGCAGTGTTTTGTTCTGTTGTACGTAGAGTCACTATGAGTCAGAGCCAACCTGATGGCACTGAACAACAACAACTTTCTACTAAGGGCTGCTTGAAATATTATGCAGAAAGAAATTTTAATTCTGATATTTTATGAGAAAATTTGGAGCTGTAACTCAATGGAAAAATGCAGTTAAAATTTTTTTTTTTAATTGTGATTTGGGTGAAAATTTAAAGAGCAAATCAGTTTTCCATTCAATAATTTACACACATTTTATTTCTGTCATTGATTGCAATCTTATCAATGTAAAATCCCTCTTCTAACTTCCTGTGTTTCTCATTTTCATTCTTCCTCTCTCCTAACTCTTCCTGCATTCTGAACTTTGTCCTTGGGCAACTCCTGTCCTTTTGAACTCTAATGGTTGATTATTTAAGAAGTGTCTATCTTCCTAGAGTTATCATTCACTTTATAGACTTAGCTACCTTTGACAGAAAATTGGGAGTGAGTTCTGATGTGTGACCACAGGCCATAGTCTGAGGTGTTCTACCAATCTTTATCTGACCAATAAGCCTGGTCTTGGAAAATGCATTTCTATAATATTGTCCAGGAGACATAGCCAGTGAATATTTCTGGTTCAAGGACAAGAGCACATCAACAGTTGTGCTGGAGTGGCTCCCTCAGTGCTGGAGAAGCCCCATGCTGAGAGAGTGCTTCTGTCAAAGTAATGCAACACTAGGAGATACTTCAGCTCCTTTAAAGCTGTGAGTATATTCCAGGGGGCATTACCCAGGAAATTCACAGCCATACAGTAGAAAGATTTTCTTCCCTAATTTAATGTCTTAAATTAAGGGACTTCAAGGTATTTCTGAACAGCTCCCTATATGTGTGATTGTATGAGAGATTCTAAACTTTTCTGATGAATGGTAAGGGTGGTGAGTTAGAGATAGGAGATTTCAGAAGTATAGCTCCATAGTACTTAGAACTTCCACAAATGCTGATTTAAAACACTCCGACCCTCTCCTGAAGTGTTTTCCCAATTCACAATGGAAAAAAGTACTCATAGAGTAGTGCAGTGACTGCTCCAGAGATGAGTTTTATTTATTTATTTTAAAACAGGTTTACTGGGATATAATTCATATACCATAAAATTCAACCATTTAAAATATGAATTTCAATGTTTTTGTTTGTTTGTTTTCAGTATAGTCACAGAGTTGTGCAACTATCAACACAATCAATTTTAGGACTTTTTTTTTTTTTATGACATGAACCAGAAAACTCTTTATTTTATTTTTTTTATTCTGATTTGGGTGAAAGTTTACAGAGTAAATTCACCTTCCATACAGCAGTTCACATATACTTTGTCTCATGACAGTGACTACAATTTACCACCATGCAACAGCTCCCCTCCCACTTCCTCCCAATAGTTACTTCTTCCCTGTGTCCATCCTCCATGCACTTCTGTCCCCTGAGCTGTCTCCCTGTGCATAAACAGCCCTTCTTTTTCCCATTATTGTTCTCTCCAAGGAGCATATCTACCTCAGATAAATGTTCAACTCATATGCCTGTCTTTTGTTTGGCTGGAAGCTACAAGTATGGGTTCAATTCCAGACTTAAAGGGCAGCTAGGGGCCATAGTCTCAGTGGTTCCACCAGGCTCTATCAGAACAGCAAACCTGCTCCCTCCCCCTTATTTTCCCCAAATGATTTTGAATTTTGTTCCATGTTGTTCTTCCTCTCTATCCAGGATCTCCTATACATAGATCCACCTCTGAGCTGTTGACAGTGGTAGCTGGGCACCATCTAGTTCTTCTGATCTGGCTGTGGATGGCATGGTCTTTGGTAACTGGTGTTCAGTATGTCAAATCTATTCTTCAGATGATCTCTAAATTCAAGTGGGATATAATCAAGGTCATATTTGGGCTCTGTTGTTGTTGTTATGTGCCGTCTAGTCGGCCCCGACTCATAGTGACCCCTCCTTGGGTTTCCGAGGCAGTATCACTACGGAAGTAGGATTGCCCAACCTTCCTTCCTAGTGTAGTTATTTTAATTTTCTTTATCTTCAACTTGAACTTGCATATAAGCAATTTATGGTCTGTTCCACAGCCAGCTCCTGGCCTTGTTTTTACTAATGATACTGAGTTTCTCCATCATCTGTTTCCACAGATGTAGTTGATCTGACTTCTGTGTATTCCATCCGGCAAAGTCCACATGTATTGCCACCATTTTTGTTGTTAAAAAAAGATATTTGCAATAAATAAGTCATTGGTCTTACAAAATTCAATTTTGCCATCTCTGACATCATTTCTATCATCAAGGCCATATTTTCCAACTACTGATGAATCTTCCATGTTTCCAACTTTCACATTCCAATCACCAATAATTATCTGTAAATCTCGGTTGCATGTTTAATCAATTTCAAACTTCAAAAGTTGGAAAAAATCTTCAATTTCTTCATTTTTGGCTAGTAGTTGGTGTTTAAATTTGAATAATAGTCATATTAACTGGTCTTCCTTTTTGGTGTATGATATTATGCTATTACTGACTGTGGTAGTCAAATTTGTTTGTCAAGTTGGCTGGGCCTGGTTGAATGGCTGGGCAACTGGTGGTAGTTATTCCCTATGATGAGACTGGCAATCTACTCTATGGTGGAATCTACCACAAGCAGCTGAGTAGCTGCCTTTGCGATGTGGTCTGCTTCTTGAATATAAGGAGAAGCTTTGGGGATAGTGTCTAGCTTATGGCACTCTTGGACTCTGCATGTAGCCATGTCATTGTTCAGCAGCCTCATGTTCTGCCAACCTTGGGACTTACAATGGACTTGAATTAATGGCCTGCTGTGTGGTTTGGTAACATTAGGACTGTGGCATTTTATTTGTTGACCTTGGGCTTGTTAGCCTTTAGCCCCCACTAGCTGCCTGAGTGAAGAGTTGCCTCCAGCTTCAGTGGGCTGGGAGCAAGAGGCAGAAAAGCATCCCAAGGTTGAGGGGCTTTGACTCAGCCTCTAGAGCCTGGAACTTTAAACTTGGACTTAAAGCCTCCAAACTGTAAGAGAATAAACTCCTGTTTATTAAAGCTATCCCATTTGTGGTATAGTCTTGTCAGAGTGGTACTAGGTAAGCAGAACACTGACAGTATTGTACTTTAGGATAGATCTTGAGATATTATTTTTGATGATGAATGCAACAGCATTCCTTCAATGTGTCATTCCTGGCACAGTAGATCATGTGATTGTCTGATTATAATGGACAACACCAGTCCATTTTAGCTCAGTAATTCCTAGGACATCGAACTTTATGTGTCCCATTTCATTTTAACAATTTCTAATTTTCCTAGATTCATACTTCATATACTTGATGTTTTGATATTAATGAATTTTTGCAGCTGCTTATTCCCATCAACAAATGAAGATCCCAAAAGCTTTACTCCATCTATGTCATTGAGGTTGACTCTACTTTGGGGAGGCACCTCTTTCCCAGTTGTATTTTAAGTGCCTTCCAATCTGAGGGGCTCATCTTCGGGTACTATATTAGATAATGTTTCAGGGCTATTCATAAAATTTTCCAGTAATATATCAGACAGTGTTCCACTGCTATTCATAAGGTTTTCAGTAGCTAATTTTTTCAGAAGTGGATGGCCCCTCCATTTTGCCAGTCTGTCTTTATCTAGAAGCTCCCCTAAAACCAGTCTACCATGGGTGACACTGCTGGTATTTGAAATTCTAGTGAAATAGCATCACACAAGTTACTACAATAAGACAAACTGACAGATAAGTGGTGGTGTATGGATATACCACATTTCAATTATCTGTTCATCAGTTGCTGGACATTGGAGTCATTTTCATTTTTTGTACTATTTTGGATAATGCTACTATGAGCATTTATATACAAATTTTCCTGTGGACATATGCATTCATTTTTCTTGAGTATATACCTAGGAGTGGAATTGCTAAGGCATATGAGAATTCTATATTTAACATTTTGAGGAACTAGTGGACTGTTTTCCAAAGTGGCTACACCATTTTCTATTCTTACCAAAACTGAGGATCTCAGTTTTTCCCCATTCTTGAAATGTTTGTTATTATCTGTCTTTTTTGTTATAATCATTCTAGTAGATGTGAAGTGTTATATCATTGTGGTGGTTTCTCTAGTTTAAGCATAGGTACTGAAACAAGGCGGGCTTGTGCTTACTCACTGATCTGCACTGAACATTTTCCCTTGTTACCCTCC
>NW_006921682.1:1919662-1921991 GCF_000298275.1 Orycteropus afer afer | reverse complement strand
GCAACCCAAGGAGGGGTCTCTATGAGTTGGGTCTGACTCAATGGCACATAACAACAACAGAAGTGGCTAATGAGGTTGAACATCTTTTCAGGTGTTTACTGGACATTTTTATATTTTATTTTGAGAAATATTTAGTCAGTTCCTTTACCCATTTTTAAACTGTGTTATTTAACTTTTATTATTGATATGGAAGAATTCTTTATTATTCTATACACAAGACCCTTATCAGGATATGTGATTTGCAAATATTTTCTTCCATTCTATGGCTTGTCTTTTTGCTCTCTTTGATTGTAAAAAGAAAATTAATTTTGATGAAGTTCCATTTACTTGTTTTTTTTTTTTTGTCACTTGTGCTTTTGATGCTGTATTCCAGAGATGATTTTTGAGTATGGAAAAATAACGTTCTCACGTTCAAAAGGGTGTATTAGAATGCATTTGAAACAAGAAGAAGAACAAGGCACCATGGTGAATGAAGCTTATCCACTTTACCAAGTCGATCCATTTTTATCTATTTTATAAAAGATTTCATTTACAAGCCTTCTATGGTTAAACTATTTTAAATTCGCACAAGTATTTGCTTTCATATATTTGCATTTGAGAAGACAAGGAAGTGCTATCATTACTATTTTACATATTTAAAATCATATTCTGTCAAATAAACTTCAATTTAAAGTGGGCTTCCCTGTGCAGAATTCAGAGTTACATTTCTTTAGTTTCATAATATTCCTGTTCATGAGGATGTTGATCTACCATTGTTCAAACTGCCTCTGGTGGTCAGCTCACTGATACACTTTAACTCCTGTTTCTTAATGACTGTAAGTGCTCTGTTGCTTCATGACTTTAGATGTGGGTAGAACCAAACAAGGTTGTATAAATTAAATTGGCAAGTAAAAATAAGTAAAAAAGAGACTCTTAAACACTTGTTGGGTTTGATTTAACAAATTTGAGGGTTATATATTATGCTAATGTGAGGCTGGGTAGTTGGATGAAGTTGTTTCCAATTGTACCCTACTGACATAAAGCTATTCAATAATAGTCTTTAAAGCAAAAATATTATATAATATTAATAAAATTAAATCAGCACTGAGAATTTTATGATTATGATGCCCTGTTAGTAGATGGACATGTAGAAGACTGTGCTATCAGAAATGGAGGCCTGATTCAGAAATTGTATGGATAAGGCCATTTTAAAGGCTTAGTACCATGTGTCTACTTTGTAATCTGTAATAAAATCCCTGGAAAATAATTTCTTAAAGCTGTACTTGGTGCACAGTGGGGTGATATGATCCCTTAAAATTCAATCTTAAAAATATTTAAGGAAAGAACTGTTTCAAGGTGATACAATGAGTTTAATCTGCTCTTGCTTTCCTAATTTGTATTTATTCTGCCAGTATCTTAGATAATTCCTTATTGTAGATTCACACAATCTGGGGAAAGGTGAAACAGAGTCCAGGATTCAGCATAGTATATGGATCTACTAATCTTTTCAGTGGGCAATTGGGTTCTCCTGTACACATCTGGGAGATGAAGATCTCATGGCAGCAACTGCTACTGGTCTTGTATTTAATTATTCCAAACTCTTGCATTAATAAATGCAAATGCAGCTACAGAGGGATAAGAATATAGCATTCAATCTGTGCCCAGGCTTAAAAATCTAGCATCTTCAGATGGGAAAAACTCTTCATATCATTTGTGTTGCCATTTTAGAAATGTCAATGATTGCTTAGTGTGTCCTGTGGAAGGTTTTTACTCTGGGATCTGAAGTCAGAAAAATGAGATTAGCTTTACAGTTCTTTCTGCCTTTATGTCCATATCTCTTAGGAATATTTTAAGCTCCTCTGGCAATTGGACATATCATCTACTGACTACAGAATATTAACAGGTTATGTAAACAGAGAACAGTGAAACTAATTGGAAACAGAAAAGTTTAGTCAAACAACCATTTCAAGTCCAGAAGAGAGGGTTGGGGAGGCAGTGGACAGCAGGGAATAGTCAACACAATATCAGATAATCCATTTTTTATTTATTCCCCCCAGTGAATTTATTGAATGTATGAGCAGATTTCTATGAAACCAAAGCAGCCAGCTGACATGGTCAATTCAGTCAATTAGCACTGGCTCCTTTTCAGACTGGTTCTCTGTGGTACATATAAATTATGCAGGGCCAGCTACAGGCTTTTGGGTTGGTAAAACCTTTGCAAGAGATTAGTGTCTTTGCCACCTCAAAATATGTTGTTGTTGTTGTTGTTAAGTGCCGTCGAGTCGTTTCCGACTCATAGCGACCCCATGCACAGCAGAACGAAACACTGCCCGATCCCGCACCAGCCCCA
>NW_006921682.1:1908766-1916072 GCF_000298275.1 Orycteropus afer afer | reverse complement strand
GAAGACCTGGTCCCTCTCGGTAGGGTAACAAGGGAACGTGTTCAGTGCAGATCAGTGAGTAAGCACAAGCCCGCCTCAAAATATATAATACATGAAATTCCTAGGATTGTGTAATTTTCTGTCATTGTCGTCTTGGAATAGAGATGAAATTCTTTCTATTTTGAAAATCCAAATAAATTAAATTTTGAGCCAGGGGGTAATAGGCTTAGTGGCCATGAATCCAGCTGTTGGCATCTTCTAACCAGATGTAAATTCTGGAGTGTAAGAAGGGCTGAAACATGCACATGTTTTCTGGAACATTCTTAAAATCACAATTAGTGATTTATTACTGTCCCCTAACCTTCCCCTCTCAATCAGATGCCAACTCACCCTTCTATGAACTCACTTGCTATTTTGTGCTCGTTATTATTGTTTTTATTACGTATATTCCTTCAATCAGGCACTATGGTTATTTGAGCATTTGTTTTACTTCATTTATTCCATATATCCTTTTTGTATGCAGAAATGTTCATATCTATACTATTTTCCAGCTCCTAGAGAAAATAATTGTTCATTTTTTTTTTCATTTATTTTAATTTTTTCAGTGTTCAGCTCCTCCTTTCCCACCCCTGGTAACCAACAAAGAAATTTTGGTTCCATATATAAACCTTTCCTTGGCTTTTTACAATAATGAAGTAATACAATATTTGTCGTTCTGTGATTGACTTATTGTACTCAATATAATGTCCTCCAAGTTCATCCACGTTATGTGGTGTTTTTGTGCATGTGTTTTACTAATGAATGAATCAATGAATGAATGCACAATCCAGTAGGGTTTCATGTGAAGCAAAGGGAGTGATTAAAACTCATAAAGTGGTGGTGATGGTGTTAGCCATCGAGTTGAATCTGACTCAGCAACCCAATAGGGCAGAGTAGAATTGCCTCATAGGGTTTCCTAAAGCTGCAGTCTTTAGGTGGCCATGTCTTTTCTCTCATGGAGTCACTTGTGGGTTTGAACTGCAGACCTTTCAATTAGCAGCTAAGTGCTTTACCACTGAAACCAGAGGTCCTTGAAAAAAGGATGCTGCTGCTGTGGTGAAACCCATGTGAAGTTGTTCACTTCCAATTATTAAGTAAGCACAAATGAGCCCATGTTTACCTTGCTTACTGTTAGTGATTGTAAATTTGAAAAAAAAAAAAAAAAAAACACATTGAATCTGTAGGAAGGTGCTATGGAGTTGGGAAAGAAACAGATGCCAGCCATAGCTAAAGGCAGAATCTTCGATGTGGTGAAAAAATGTGAATTTATTCACTGCAGATTAGAAAGTAAGCAGAAGTAAGACTATGCTTACCTTGCTTATTGGGTAAACTAACACTGACCCTATATATAATAAAACAAAATACTGCCAAGTCCGGTACCATCCTCAAAATCATTGTTATGTTTGAGCCTATTGTTGTAACCACTGTGTGAATCTTGTTGAAGGTTTTCCTCTTTTTTGCTGACCCTCTGCTTTACCAAGTATGGTGTCCTTCTCCAGGGACTGCTCCCTCCTGATAACATGCCCAAAGTACATGAGATGAAACCTTGCTGTCATTTCCTCTAAGGAGCATTCTAGCTACACTACTTCTAAAACAGATTTGTTCATTTTTCTGGCACTCCATGGTATGTAGGCAGTCCCGGGTAACAAACCTCCAACTTATAGACAATTTGTAACTGTCCTTTAATGTTACGTAAAATTTGCCCTCACTTTTAAATGATTGAACCAACCCCTACTCACAATGAATTCTTCATCGTAATCACCTTCACTTGATGCATGTGCAGTTTTTAAATGATTGTAAAGGCTTCAAGCCTTTTCTTGCATTTTCTTGCATTTCCTGCGTGTAAGGCTACATAAGAACTGTATGCACCTGTTCTGACTGAACTACAAATTCTTCTTCTTGTTGTTTTTATTGTGGTTTGGGTGAAAGTTTACAGAGTATATTAGATTTCCATTCAACAACTTATATACATTTTGTTTTGTAATATTAGTTGCAATTCCCTCATTATAACAGCACATAACAACAACACAACATTATAATAGCACTCATCCCACTTCCTCCCTGTGTTCCCTGTATCCATTCATCCTACTTTCCAACACCTACTTGCCTCCTAATCTTTGTTTTGGGGAACATACTGCCCTTTTGGTCTCTCTATGGTTTATTGTATGGAAGAGTACTTTGCTGCTTGGTGTTATTATTCCCTTTGTAGACCTGTCAATTGTTTTGCTGAAAGTTGATCCTTGAGGGTGAGTGCGTTCAGTTCTGGGTTTGAAAGGTGTGTATAGCATATAGATTGAATAAATATGGTGAAAGGATATAACCCTGACACCCACCTCTTCTGATTTTTAACCTCATAAAGAGGACACTCTAAAACTCTTCTTGTTGAATTTGAATGTTAAAAACAAAAACAAACATTTTTAGTCTAACATGTATATTTAATTAGAAACACAATACCCAATCTATGTAAATCATTCTAATACCTAATAATAATTACATACATGTCATATATATATATATATATATATATATATATATATATATATATATGTGTGTGTGTGTGTGTGTGTTTAATTAGAAGAAAATACTTTCCCATGGTATATTGAGGGGCATAGCCATGTTGAGGGAGCTCTGGTAGCATAGTGCCTAAGGCACTTGACTGCTAACCAGAAGGTTGGCGGTTCAAACCCACCAGCCACTCCTCGGAAGGAAGATGGGGCAATCTACTTCTGTAGTGACACTGCCTCGGCAACCCAAGGAGGGGTCGCTATGAGTCGGGTCCAACTCGACGGCAAATAACAACAACAACAACAGCCATTTTGAAAATCTTGGATTAGGAATTCATTATCTTTGGGTGTATATAAGGTGAAGATCAAAATTTAAATCTTTAGCACTACCCTACTCCCCCAACACGGAATCATTGAATGTTTAATTAATTATTTCTCTGTTAGTGTTTACACTTTTAAATACTTTTCTTTATACTTTTAATTAATGCATTAGCTATGCCAAGGTAGCAAACAAGTATATTTCCTAGTGTCTTCTAAATTGTTTGTAATCTGTTACTTCTTTTACTCCATGTTAGTTTTGAGCTTCATTTATGTCATACTTGTAACTACAGTATATTCATTACTGCTGTCTTAGATATTTCAATTATATGATTGCACCAGAAACCATCCATTCATTCTTCTGTTGATGAAGATTTTGTTGTGTTCAGCTATTTTGCTACTGTGAATGGTGCTACATTGTACATTCTTGCCTACTCATGCACATTGCAAGAGTTTTTCTGGTGTCAATATCTAAGGTTGAAATTGCTGGCACATAGAATATGTGTGTTGTATCAAACATGGCAGGAACAAATACTCTAACCTCAAATGAATTTCTTAAGAGGATAGAAAAAGAGGGAAACTTCCAGTTATTTGAGGGTTTTAGTAAATGATGGTACTAGAAAGAAAACTTACAGATTAATCTTAGCTATAAACATAGATGCAAAAGTCTCAAATGAATTAAATATAAGCAATTATAATTAGAATTCCATATTAACAAAACTAACTTTTATCCCAGGTTAGAAGCTAAGTCTAATATTATTTAATTAATTAATATATTTCACACATTAAAGGAATTAGGAGAAACATAGGATCTCAATAGACGCAGAATTTTACAATTAAAATTCAACGATGATTCACAAAAACATTTTTAGAAAATCATGAATAAAGGGAGCTTTTGTAGTCTGGTAAGGAAATCTAGGAAAAACAAGAGCACACATCGTACATCATGATATACTGTTCAATGTATCCCATTCAAAATCTGTGAAAAAGCAAGGATCCCTGCTTTCACCACCTCTATTCACCATTGTACAGGATGTCCTGTTCAGGCGAGTAAGAGAAGAAAAGTAAATAGTGTCAGAACTGGAAAAAGAAAAACTGCATTATTTGAAGATAACATAATTGTTCACATTGTTGTTGTTGTTGTTATGTGCTGTTGAGTCAGACCCGACTCATAGCAACCCCTCCTTGTGTTGCCGAGGCAGTATCACTATGGAAGTAGATTGCCCAACCTTCCTTCCAAGGAATGGCTGGTGGGTTTGAACCACCAGCCTTCTGGTTAGCAGTCAAGTGCCTTAGGCATTATGCTACCAGGGCTCCTAATAGAAAATAGAAAACTTAAAAATGTATATAGAAAATAATTATTACAAATAAAACAGTTTATGAAGATTACTGGATATAGAATCCATGTACAAATTTTCCTGGCATTTTTTTCTTTTTTTTTTTTTTATTTAACTTTTTGTTGTGATTTGGGTGAAAGTTTACAGAGCAAATTGGTTTTCCATTTAACAGTTCATATATATTTCATTTCTTGACATTGATCGCAATTCCTGCAATGCCACAGAACTGTTCCTACTTTTTCCCTGTGTTTACCATTTATCTCTGTCCTTCTTTCTTATCCATTCCTGCCTTCTGAGTTTTATCCCTAGGTAAATGTTGCCCCTTTTCTCTCCTATGGTTCATTATTCTAAAAAGTGTGTGCTTCCCTGAAGTTATTGTTCACCTCATAGGTCTATTGTTTGGCTGAAAGTTGAGTGATGAGAGTGAGGTCAGGGCCACAGTTTTGGGAGTTCCACCAATCTCTATGAGACCAACAAGCCTGGTCTCTCTCTCTCTCTCTTTTTAATTATTATAATTTTTATTTTGTTCCATATTTTTTCTCCCACTGTGTCTAGGATCTCTCAATGGGGTACCTTTCATAGTGGTTGGCACTGTCTAGCTCTTCTGCCATCAGGGTCATGGAGGCTGAGGTTGCTGTGGTCCACTAGTCCCTTGGACTAATTGTTTTCATGCATCTTTGATTTTCTTCACTTTTCTTTGTTCCAGATGAGGAGAGACCAATAGTTACACTTTAGATGGCTGCTCACAAGCTCTTAATACCCTACTTGCTATTCACTCTACTTCAGTAGAACAATGTCTTTGTGGACCATTGTGGTAGTTACGTTTGTGTGTCACCTTGGCTGTACCTGGTTGAGGAATTGGGCAACTGGATGTAGTTATTCCCCGTGGTGAGGTTGGTAATCAACTCCATGGTGGAATCTATTGGAGCAGCTGAGTAGCTGCTTTGGGTATGTGATCTGCTTCCCATATATAAGAAACAGCTTTGGGAATGGTCTCTAGCTTATAGCATGCTTGAACCCTGCATGTAGCCGTGTCATTGTTCAGCACCCTGCCATGCTATGCCGAACTTGGGACTTACAATGGACTTAAGTTAATGGCCTGCTGTGTGGTTTGGTAACATCAGGACTGTGCTTTTTTACTTGTCAACCTTGGGCTTGTCAGCCTCAGCAGACAGCAGCTGTCTGAATGAAGAAATGCCTCTAGCTTCAGTGGGTCGGGAGCAGGAGGCAGGGCTGAAGCTCAAGGTTGATGGGCTTTCACCTAGCCCCCAGAGCCTGGCACTTTGAACTTGGATTTAAAGCCTCCAAACTGTAAGAGAATAAACTCCTGTTTCTTCAAGCCAACCCATTTGTGGTATATTTTCTGTCAGAGGCACTAGGTAACCAGAACAACTGTGTTATGCCAATTGGTCTTGATGTTCCCTGTGACTATGATCCTGAGCCTACAGATTCATTGAATCACTCCCTTAAGGAATTTGGTTATGGCTAAGAAGTTTTCAAAACTTGCATTTCTTTTTGGTTAAACAGGCAAACAAATAAAAACAAAAACAAGCCCCATTGCCATTAAGTAGATTCCAATTCATTGTGACCTCGTAGGGCAGAGTAGAACTGCTCTATAGGGTTTTGAAGGCTGTAAATCTTTATGAAAGTAGACTGATTCATCTTTCTCTGAGAGTGGCTTATGGGTTTGAACCACTTCCCTTTTGGTTAGCAGCTGATTGTCTAAAGCACTGAGTCACCAGAGTCCCTTTCTTTCTGATAATCAGTTAGAAAATATTATATTAAAGGAAGTATGACTATTAATAGAAATAAAAATGTAAAATATCTGAAAGAGATAGTATGTCCAAGATGGCGGACTAGGCAGAAAGACTGCACAGACCCTCTTCAACAAAGAAAAGGGAAGCCAATTAACACAGACACAAAAGATAATCCTGGACCCCTGAGCCTTGAAAGGAAGGATATAGAAGTGGACTAAACCCCAACTAGCAGAAGAATTTGCGTGGAAGTACTAAAAAAGGACAGACGGAGCTGCAGTATGGCAGCAATCCTGAACAATCCTGATGGCACAGATAGCTTGGAGATTCCTGAGTGGTGGTAGGACCTAAGAATTAAACTAAAAATCACCCTGGTAGCTAAGGACTACACAGAAGACTGTGCACGGTGGCTGGGGAACAAACGGAGAAGGTGAAGAGAAAGGTGGGCTGAGCTGCGGATGTTTGCCAGTCCAGAGGGTGCCACCATTTTGAAGGTTTAAAAAGCGGCTTGACTATTTTGGATATTTAAAGACACAGTGCTCTTGTCAATTCCTGGGGCATAAGAACACTTTCTGCTTTCCAGCAACCCAAATGACACTAGGGACCTGCAAGACTGAAAAGGTACGACATTCCTCTTGTTACTCTTATACCCCACACCCGCTTGGTGAATGGAGATGTGGCCATCCCCACTCCCACCTACTTTCTGGGCCCACAGGAACTCTATCACAGTCTGTGTGCTCAGATGGAGCCTGGGTGCCCTGCCCTGTCCTCCACCGATTTTTTTTTTCTCTTTTTTTCTTTGTCACTTTCTTCTTTCTGGTGATTAGTTTGCTTGTATTTGTTTGTTTTAAAACAACTAGCATTATTAATAGTTTTGTCCTTTTTATTATTATTCTTAATCTTTCCCTCCCAGGTCCTAGTTTTCAGCATTATTTCTTTACCCTTTGCCTGGCTGAAATTTTTTTTTTTTTTAATTTAAGTTTTTTTTTCTTTTCCCCCTTTTTTCTCATGGTTAACATTGTTCCATGTTTTTCTTTTTGCATTTTTCTCATTTTCTTTTTCATTTATTATTCTACTTCTTTACTTTTTTTTTTCTTAGTGCCCTATCCCCAGACATTGCAGGTTTTCTTGTTTTTTCTTCTTTTTTACCCTTTTTTCTTTTTTTGGTTACCGTTCCTGTGTGATTACATGGTGTGTTTTTCATCCATGGGCTTTTAGTTTTTTGATGGTTATTCACTTGTAATTTTTGTCTAACTGAGTGGGAGATAGATAGAGGTAAGTATTGATTTGGGTGAAGAGAAGGGCAATGTACCAAATGTGAGTGACCAGTATGGCAGCATTGAGGATGAGAAAGACATAGAGAGGTACATGGGAG
>NW_006921682.1:1901009-1907826 GCF_000298275.1 Orycteropus afer afer | reverse complement strand
ATGGACACTAGGAAGAGGTAACTATGGGGAGGAAGTGGGAGGAGAGCTGTTGCATTGTGGTAAACTGTGGTCAATGTCATGAGATAAAGTGTATGTGAACTGCTGTATGGAAAGTGAATTTGCTCTGTAAATCTTCACCCAAATCACACACAAACACACACACACAAAAACGGAAAGAAACCTACTGAAGCACATTCTTTAAAAACATTGACATAAACTTAAAAAAATGTTTATAGATATAATTTTCTTGGGTGGAAAGATTTAATTTCATAAAGATGTTAATTATCCAGATTAAATTCTGGATTCAGTAAATTATGATAAAATATTATTAACTATTTTCATGGAATTTGAAAATCTTATTTTAAAATGTATATGGAGCATTAAATGGCCAAAAATAGCCAAAACATTCCTAAGATGTATGTATGGGGGAGGGTATAGCTGCCTTCCCATACCAGATATCAAGATTTATTATCAATTTGAGTGATTAAGATAGTGTGTCTCTAGTGAAAAGACAGACAAGTAGACCCATGGAACAGGGTAAATAGGCCAGGAACAGACCATGATTAAATGGGAACTTATTGTACAACAAAGACTGCATTGTAGACCACAAGGGGTAAAGATAGATTATCTTGAAAATCATGATTCATATGGACAAAATTGAAATCAGAGCTCTATTTCAAACCATGCCCAATGATACATTCCTACTGAATTAAAGATGGGTATTAAAATTAAGAATGTTAAAACTATAAACATTAGGGAAGGGAATATATGAGAATATATTTATGAACTTGGCTATGAATGATTTCTTTCTAAAGATAAAAATAAATGAATAAATAAAAGAAATAAGAAACATGAAAGGGAAGAATTGATAAATTCAATTACATTAAAAATAAGAATTTTGTTCATCAAGGGATATCACAGAGAGTAGAGACAAACCATAAAATGGGAAAATATATTTTGCAACAAATGTAACTGACAAAAATTTAGTATCATGAACGTATAAAGGCCTCCTATGAATTATTGGGAGTTCTGGTGATGTAGTACCTAAGGCATTTGACTGCTAACCAGAAGGCTGGCAGTTCAAATCCACCAGCTACTCCTTGAAAAGTAAATTGAGCAATCTACTTTCATAGTGATACTGCCTTGGAAAAGGAGGGGTCATTAGGAGTTAGAGCTGACTAGACGGCAGTGCATTTTGTTATATGAATCATTAAGGAGTTCTGATGGTATAGTGGTTAAGGCATATGGCTGCCAACCAAAAGGTTGGTTCAAACCCACAAGCCACTCCACTGAAGAAAGATGAGGCTGTCTGCTTCCATAAAGATTTACAGTCTTGGAAACCCAATGGGGTTGCTATGAGTCAGAATCAACTTGATGGCAGTGAGTTTGGTTTTGTTTTATGAATCATTAAGAAGCCCCAATGACACAATGGTTAAAGTGCTCCTTTGTTAAGCAAAAGATTTGTGGTTTAAAGCCACCAGCTGCTATGTGGGAGAAAGATGAGGTAGTCTGCTTCCTAAAGATTATGGCCTTGGAAACCACATGGGGCAGTTCTACTTTGTCTTATAGGGTTGCTATGAGTCAGAATTGACTCAATGGCAGTGGTTTTTTTTTTTTTTTTACAAATCATTATGCAAAAGCAAGCAACTGAATTAAAAAATAGGTAAAAAGCATGTTTTTTTCCCACAAATTTCAGAGAACACGAAACATGTAACTCATAAACCCATGAAGAGCAGCTCAACTTCATTATTATTCAGTAACATGCAAATTGAGATCATAGTGAGGCTTTATTTCATATCTACCAGATTGGCAAAAATTAATTAAAGTTTTGTATATCAAATACTAATGAGTTTATGGAGAAACAGGACCAGGATCTGTCATCCACTTCTTATGGAGTGTAAACTAGTTCCAAATAGTGTGACCCTACTTTACAGATTTTAAAATACCATATTTATTTACCTTATTAATTGAAATAAATTGAAGATAGGGACAGTGGTAGGTCTTTGGAATTACTACAAGATGCTATTAGAAGTCAGACTTCACTGAGAAAGAAGAAACAAAGCCTGGGGTTCATTCTTGCTGGGAGGAATCTCAATGGCTGTTTTGAAACTTGGCACTCTTGCATGGATCAATTGTTTCTTAGGAAATCAGGTGAAATTTTATTATGTCTGAGAAATCTTGAGTGCTGAGAACTGGTATATATAATTAAAGTAATTGATTTATTTTCTTTAAATGTGATGTTCTTCATGAAATGGATCTGCCATCCATCATCCACACACTTTATGTGGAAGCTGTGCTTGTGGCTTCATGATTGCAGAAAGTTAGAAACTATGTACTGTCCTGTCAATTCCAACTCATGGTGATCACGTGTGTATCAGAGTAGAACTGCATTTCATAGAACTTTCAACTTCTTATATTTTGGAAGGATATTCCCAAGCCATTCTTTTGAGGCACCTCTGGGTGGGATCATACCACCAACTTTTTGGCTACCAGCGACGCCTGGTAAATGTTCACACCATGCTGAGAATCCAGAAAGAGGTGGAAGGGATCTCAGAGGCTGTCTTACATAGAAATTCTTATCACCTATCCCAAATGAGTAGGGAGTCACAGGTCCTGGTAATGGGTTACAGACCACAATAGTGATTAAGAGTCAACTTTTGAGTCACACTACCTCAATTCAAATTCATATTCTTCCAAGAGTCTTAAAAAGCACAGTGATTTGGCAATCTATTCCTAGTAGTAAATACCCTAGGGACAAAAAACCCCAAAAAAACCACACCCAAATTCTGACTCATCGAGACCCTATAGAACAAAATAGAACTGGCCCATAGATTTTCTGACTCGACGACACATAACAACAACGACAACAAAGCTTTATGGAAGCAGATTGCCTCATCTTTCTCCCTCAGAGTGGCTGATGGATTCAAACCATTGACCTTTTAGTTATCAGTCAAATGCTTTAACCAATGTGCCACTAGAGCACCTAGGGACAAAAAGATCTACCCAAAATATATTATAGTGGTTATAATAATAGAGTTGGTGATAGTTTTGATGCTGCCATTTTGTGAATATTATGTGTATATCACAGATTAAACCAAATAAGTGATTATGTGGTAATCTAATTCTAGCATTCCTGGTATAATTGAGAATTGATTCCTCATGTGGGAGAAAGCAGATAGAGAAATAAATTAGAAGAGATTAAAGTAAAAACCTTGAAGTTTGAATTTGAAATGAATATAACCTCATGATATATTTTGCCTTAAAATTTATTTCTTAGTTCTAATTATTTCCAGGGACAAGGAAACATAGAAAGAAGGATCAGTTCAGTAGCAATATGCACAATAACACCTTGAAATACCATTTTCCACTAACAGAAACCAGAAGTCCTTGGGAAAATGACTGAATCTAAGTCTAGGAAAGGAGTTATATAAGTTTGACTTGGAAAATCATATTATGTCAGATATCAAAGTTATAAAGAACCACTAGTTTTCAGGAGATGACTTTAATTTGACTAACCATCAGATAAGTGAATGTCAATAAGTAAAACTGAAATACATATAAATACAAATATCATTAAATTCATAAGTTTACTCACTGGAGACTTCTGGCAAGATGGTAGAATAGTCTAACAAGCTCTCCAGACCCTCTATAACAAAGAAAGGAGAAACCAAATGAAACATCCACATGATAATCCTATAACCCGGAGCTTCTAAGGAAAGGATAATAAGTAGATCAAATACCAACAAGAAAAATAAATTAAATGGAAACAGTGAACAAGGAGACAAACAGAGCTATGAACTTTCAATTGGTCTGACAATATGGCCATTTTGAATTTTTGTAAGTAGTGTTCTGATTGGGATGGCAATCTGACAATTGGTTCTGCTTGCCAAGGACTGCACAGGCACATACACTGGTAGGTGGTGACCAGCAAAGTACGATATTCCCTTTAATCCCTTATACTTATTTCAGATATGGATTTGCCTTCCCTGCATGCAATGCTTCTGCCAAAACTACCATCTGTGGACTTACAGAATGCCTTATCCACCGTCATGGTATCCCACACAGCATTGCTTCAGATCAAGGGACTCACTTCACAGCAAATGAAGTGCGGCAATGGGTTTATGCTCATGGAATTCACAGGTCTTACCATGTTCCCCATCATCCTGAAGCAGCTGGCTTGATAGAACGATGGAATGGCCTCCTGAAAACACAATTATGACACCAGCTAGGTGGCAATACATTGAAGGGTTGGGGCAATGTTCTCCAGGAGGCTGTGTATGCTCTAAGCCAGAGTCCAATATATGGTTCTGTTTTCTCCAATAGTCAGGATTCATGGGTCCAGGAACCAAGGGGTGGAAACAGGAGTAGTGCCTCTCACTATTATCCCTAGTGAACCACTCAAAAAATTTTTACTTCCTGTCCCTGCTACCCTATGCTCTGAGGGTTTGGAGATCTTATTCCCAATGGGAGAAACACTCCCACCTGGAGACACAATACTGATTGCATTGAACTGGAAATTAAGAATGTCACGTGGCTATTTTGGCTTCCTCATACCTCTGGATCAATAGACAAAGTAGAGCATTATTGTACTATCTGGTGTGATAGATCCTGATTACCCAGGGGAAATAGAATTGCCTTTACATAATGGAGGTAAAGAAGAATATGTCTGGAATACAGGAGATTCTTTAGGATGTCTCTTAGTACTATGATCCTGTGATTAAAGTCAATGGAAAAATTACAGCAACCCAATTCTGATATGACTGCTAACAGTCCAGACCCTTCAGGAATGAAGGTTTGGATCACCCCACCAGGCAAAAAAACCATGACCAGCTGAGGTGCTTGCTGAGGGCAAGGGAAATACAGAATTGATGGTGGAAGAAGGTAGTTCTGAATATCAGCTATGACCTCGTGACCAGCTGCAGAAACGAGGACTGTGATTTTTATATTTCTTCATTGTATATGTGCATCAAATACTTTTGTTTCTTTCTGTTATGAACTGTGAAATATAAATAAGGTTAATGTGTTTTGATTGTATGTGTGTTAGCGTATCATGGTAGGCACAAATATGACTTTATAATTGTCCTTATTTAGAGATTATATATGGTTAAGAAGATGTGTACAACTGCCAAGTTGACAAGGGGTGGACTGTGATAGTTGGAGCTGTGTGTCAACTTGACTGGACCACAATTCTGTGTGGTTTAAGCTGTTGTGATGTGGTTATTCCCATGATGGGATCAGAGGATTATGTTTTGAACAGCTAATCTGTTGAAAGGGAGTTTCCCTAGGGGTGTGGCCTGCTTCCAGTATATCTATGGACATTCTGGGAAAAGAGCTATTCCTCTGTGGATCGGGATTCTGTTGTACTGCATACAAGTGTCTGTGAATGAACAATCCACCATTCGGCCTGGAGATCTTGAATTCATCATTTGTTGGAGTCAACAGCCAATACACTGCCTGCCAACCTTGAGCTCCTCAGCCCTTGCAGCTTCAAGAGTCAGGAAAAACCTCCAGCTTGACGTTTGATCCAAGAACTTTGGACTTGCTAGCTTCTATAAGTGTGTGAGCCATTTTACTGATATAAATTTCTCTCTCTCTCTCTCTCCAAGCTTTACTGGTGTTGTTTCTCTAGAGGATCCAGTCTAACCCACCTGATTACTCTGCCTCCCAGTTTTCTCCTTTCTTTTTCTTTTCTTTCCCTTTTTAGTTTCTCCATTTTCTTTCTTTTTTTTTTTTCTCCTTTTTTTTTTGTTTTACATTTTTCTTACTTTTTCTTTATTCTTTGTCTTGCTCTCTTCTCTTTTTCCTCCATTCAAGATTTTATTCTTTTTCTCTTCTTTCCATGTTTTTTTTCTCTTTTTTCTTTTCAATTAGTTTTCTCTTTCTGTTGTTGGCTGGTTTCTCCACTTGTTTTTGTTCTTTTATTAATTGTTTTCTTTTTATTGTACTCTTCATAATTTTTTTTTCTTTTATTTCTTTTCTTTTTTCCCCTACTCAGCAGGAGTCCTCAACCATGCCCACACTACCCAATGACATCTGCACCTCTTGCAGCCACACCCACTGGAAAAAAGGCAAGTATCTGCTTCTGAATCAACTGAACAATGCGAGATGGTGACTAATACCAACCCAACCTGCCCTCAACTCTTCTCCATATAAAGTGAACAGAAAACTGTCCACATATTCTCATCCTCTATCAGACCCACCTGGAGACAGGTGGTGCATGCCTAAGTGCTGCCAAACTAGTAAACAGTTTAGCATACTAGCCCTGTTCATTAGTTTTTTTATTTTAATTTATTTTATTTTTGCAATGTTTTCTCAATCATCTTGTTTCTCTTCTGCTGTTTGTGCATTTTGAGTGTTGCTTGATAGTCTATGTCTGCCATATACTAAGGCCCCTAAATTTACCCCTAGTTTTTCCTTGAGGAACTGTATAGTTTTAGGTTTCACATTTAAGTCTTTGATCCATCTGGAGTTTGTTTTTGTGTATGGTGTGAGGTACAAATCTTGTTTAATTTTTCTGCAAAAGGTTCTCCAGTTTTGCCAGCACCATTTATTAAACAAACATTCTCTTCCCCATTTAATGGACATTGGGCTTTTGTCAAGGATCAGCTGACCATAGATCGGTGGAACTATTTCTGGGTTCTCAATTCTGTTCAATTGGTCTATGTGTCTGTCATTATACCAATACAGGCAGTTTTGACTACTGTGGCTGTATAGTAGGTTTTGAGATACTGCAGTGTGAGACCTCCTACTTTGTTCTTCTTCTTCAATAGTTCTTTGCTTATCCGAGGTCTCTTTACTTTCCATATATAGTTAGTGA
>NW_006921682.1:1894551-1898784 GCF_000298275.1 Orycteropus afer afer | reverse complement strand
TCCCAGGATGTCCTTGGATATACTGAAAGCAGGCTACACCCCTAGGGAAACTCCCTTTCAACAGATTGGCCACTCAGAACATAGTCATCTGATCCCATCATGGGAACAACCACACCACAACAGCTCAAACCACACAGAATTGTGGTCCAGCCAAGTTGACACACAGCTCCAACTATCACATGCATCTTTGTTGAGTTTCTTTTCAGTTGTTTTATCTTTCATTGAAAGTTGTGTATTAAAATCTCCCACTATGCCTGTGGAGTCATCTATTTGACATTTGAACTCTTTTAAAGTCTGATTTATGTATTTTGGGGCTCTTGGCTTGGGTCCATAGATATTTATTACGGTTATATCTTCATGTTCAATTGATCCTTTAATCATTATATAATGTACTGCCTTGTCTCATATGGTGGTTTTTGTCTTAAAGTCAATTTGATCAGAAAATAATATTGCCACTCCTGCTCACTTAAGCTTGCCATTTTCTTGATATATCTTTTTCCAACCTTTGATTTTTAGTCTATTTTTTTCTTTGCCTCTAAGGCGTGTCTCTTGTAGGCCGCATATTGAAGGGTTTTGCTTTCTTATGCAATCTGCAACTCTCCGTGTATTGAGTGGTGCATTTAATCATTTAACATTCAGTGTAATTATTGACAAGCTTGAATTGGTTGCTGTCATTTTGGTGTGTTTTTTTTTTTCATGATGTCCCTGGTTTCTTTGGTCCATATAATTTTTTGTGCTGAGCTCATTATGTTTATGAATCATTTCCTTTGTTCCTGTTGTTTTAGTATTTGCTGTATATTTTTGCTTGTCTTCTTTTTTATTGTGATATGAAGGCTTACTATTTTTCTTTGAGGATACCCTGTTATTTATAATTTTCTCCCCAAGATTAGAACAGTCCATTCTATCTTGCAACTCTCTTGAGTTCCTCACCATTTAGAAGTTCTGTAACTACACAGTCTTTTCCCTCTATTTGTTTGTAGTTGTCCTCACTTGCCAATTGATGTCTCTGGTTCTCTGTTTACAATCTTGTAAGCTCATTTTACTTTGGATATATCCATAGCTCTGGTTTCTGGGTTATGTAATCTTGTGTATTAATGGTCAGTTGATATTTGTTATTTTTGGTTCTCTGTTCAAAGTACTCCCTCTGAAGTTGGAGGCTTTTCTTCACTCAGGGAGGTGAGGCTGACAAGCCCAAAGTTGACAAGTAAAAAGACACAGTCCCAATGTTACCAAACAACATGGCAGGCCACTAATTCAAGTCCAGATGAAGTCCCAAGATTGGCAGGGCATGGCAAACTGTTGAAAAATGAATTGGCTCCAGGCAGGGTTCAAGCATGCGAAAAGGCTACAAACATTCCCAAAGCTGTTTCTTATATATGGGAAGCAGACACTTCCCTAAAGCAGCTATTCAGCTGCTCCAATAGATTCCACCATGGAGTTAATCACCAATCTCACCATGGGGAATGACTATATCCAGCTGCCCAGCCACTCAGCCAGGCCCAGCCAAGTTGACACAGAGAGTTAACTGCCACACACATTATCTACCTGAATTGAGAGTAAGGTAGAAAATTTGATTAGACTCATAATAAAAGAAGAGTTTGAATAGGTCACAAAAAACTAGAAATATCATTATTAAAAAACTACGAACAAAAAAAGTGTGTGGAAAACAACAAAAAAAGTGGTGTGGATGGCTTCATTGGTAAATTCAAACATTCAAAGAAAGACCTGACATCAATTCTACTTAAACTATTCCAGAATATAGAAAAGAAAGAAATAGTGCAAAATTCATATTTTGAAGGGAACATAACCCTGATTCCAAAGCCAGGGAAAGACTCTACTTAAAAAAAAAAAAAAATTATAGACCAAGATTCGTCATGAAAATAGATGAAATAATCCAAGCCAATACAATCCAACAACATATCAAACAAAACAAAACAAAACCAGACATAAACACCATGACCAAGTAGGATTCATAACAGGTATGCAAAGATGGTTCCACATTAGAAAAACAATCAACATAACCTACTAAGTAAATAAAAGGAAGGAAGCACATGATCTTATGAATTGATGCAGAAAAGGCATTTGACAAAATCTAGTACTCATTCCTGATAAAAATGCTGAACAAAATAGGAATAGAAGGGAAATTCCTCAACATGGTGAAAGACATGTATACAAAACCAATGGCCAACATTATTCTCAATGGAGAGAGACTGAAAGCATTCACTGTATGAATGGGAGCCAGACAAGAATGCCTTTTATCACCATTCCTATTGTAGGAGCTCTGGTAGCATAGTGCCTAAGGCACTTGACTGCTAACCAGAAGGCTGGCGGTTCAAACCCACCAGCCACTCCTCGGAAGGAAGGTTGGGCATTCCTACTTCCGTAGTGATACTGCCTCGGAGACCCAAGGAGGGTTTCGCTATGAGTCGGGGCAGACTCGATGGCAAATAACAACAACAACAACATTCAGTATTGTACTGGAAGTCCTAGCCAGATCAATAAGGCAAGAAAGTAAAATAAAAGGCATCACAATCATCTAAAAAGAAGTAAAACTACCTTTATTTCCAGATGATATGATCCTATACATAGAAAATCCTGAAGACTCAGCAAGAAAATTACTGAAACTAATAGAAAATTCACCAAAGTGGTAGGATACGAGATCAACATACAAAAATCAGTCAGATTCCTTTATACTAATGAAGAGAACTCTGGGAAGGAAATCAGGATAACAATACCATTTACAATAACCATTCAAAAGATGATATATCTAGGAATAAATCTAACCAGAAACACACACACACACACACACATATACACACAAATCTATACAAAGAAAACCACAAAACACAATTACAAGAATCCTAAAGAGAACTACATAAGTGGAAGAATATACCATGCTCATTGACTGGGAGATTTAATATCATAAACATGCCAATACTAGCCAAAGCGATCTACAGATATAATGCAATTCTGATCTAGATCTTATCATTCTTTAAAGAGATGGAAAAACTAATCACCAACTTTATATGATGTGTTGGTTCCCTGGTGTTTCTGTAACATACATACCACAAATTGATGGCTTAACAAACAGGGATTTATTCTCTTACTGTTTAGGAGGCTAGAAGTCGGAATTCAAAGCATTGGCTACAGGGGCTGAGTGAAAGCTCCTCAACATTGGCCTTCAGCTCTACCTCCTGTTCCAGGCCCACTACAGCTAGAGGTTTTTTCTGACTCATGCAGCAGCTGGGTGCTGAGGCTGACAAACCCAAGATCAACAGGTAAAATGACACAGTCCCAAGATTAGAAGACCATATGGCAGGCCACTAGTTCGAGTCTAAGAACAATCTCAAGATCAGCAGGGAATGTGGCAGGCTACTGAGATGCAGACTTGGCTAAATGCGGAATCCAGGTGTGCCAAAAGAAGTTTTTGCAAAGCTTCTATACTGGAAGCAGGTCAGACCCTGAAGGCAGCTACTTAGCTGCTCACAGCAGATTCCACCAAGGAGTTGATCACCAGTCTCATGATGAGGAATAACTATATCCAGCTGCCCAGCCACTCAAAATCACAGCCCAGCCAAGTTGACACCTAACCTTAACTACCACAATTCCACTCTTTGTCAACTTGGGACCTGTACACATCTCCTTCATTGGGTGGCCCAAGTTGCCTAGTCTGTCTGAGTGGTGACCTTATCAACTTGGCCTGGCAGGCCATGTTTTTCTACCCCTTGGGCATGGCAGTCCTGCCTCCTGGCTTTTCAGCAGTGGATATGAACTCATCCCACTGGCACTCCTATATGGCAGCCCCACACTCCAGAACTGAGTTGGTGAAGATCTGACTCTGAAACATAGGTTCCACCCTTTGAAACTGCAGAAACCATGGTCCTACCCTTTGAGACAGAGGCAACACTGCTTCCCATTTCCTTGGTCTCTCACCTTCTGCTAATTAATACCCAAAGGCAACCCTGTCTGCCAGGAAGTCTCCTGCCCAAAGCCATTCTGCTTTCTTACTCAGTGGGCTGGCAAGCCTGTTTCTCTCTCCCATGCTGGTCTCTTGGCATTGCTGCTGCTGTCTCTCTGCTGTTTTCACAGCACTGAGATCTCAGGGCCAAGGATGCACTCCATTCTTTTCTTTTCTTTCTTTCTTTTTATTTATTTATTTTTATTTATTGTGATTTGGGTGAAGATTTATAGAGAAAATTCACTTTCCATACAGCAGTTCACATATACTTTGTC
>NW_006921682.1:1862117-1892101 GCF_000298275.1 Orycteropus afer afer | reverse complement strand
CTGCAATATCTGGGGATAGGGCAATAATAATAATAATAATAATAATAATAATAATAATAATAATAAAAAAAGTAGGGAAGGAGAATAACAAATGAAGAAAAAACAGGAAGAATGCAAAAAGAAAAACAAGGAATGGGGTTAGTCATGAGAAAAAAAATGGGGAAAAAGAAAAAAAAAACAAAAACCTTAAATTGGTGGAGAGGGGCAGAATTTCAACCAGGCACAGGGAAAAGAAAAAAAATTCTGAAAGCTAGGACCTGGTAGGGAAAGATTAAGAATAATAATAAAAAGGACAAAAGTATTAATAATATTAGTTGGTTTGAAACAGAGAAATACAAGCAAACTAATCATTGGGAAAAAAAGGTGAAAAAGAAAAAAAAAAAAAAAAGAAAAAGTTGGTGGACGACTGGGTGGGGCACCCAGGCTCTGTCTGAGCACACAGACTGTGATGGAGTTCCTGTGGGCTCAGAGGGTCGGTGGGAGTGGGCATGGCCACACCTGTGTTCATCAAGTGGATGTAGGGTGTAGTAACAAGAAGAATGTCATACCTTTTCAGTCTTACAGGCTCTGAGTGTCCTTGGGGTTGCTGGAAAGCAGAACAAGTTCTTAAGCCCCAGAAATCTGCAAGAGTGCTGTCTCTTTGAATATCCAAAATAGTCAAGCTGCTTTTTAAACCTTCAAAATGGCGGTGTCCTCCAGACCGGCAAAAGTCCACAGCTCAGCCCACTTTTCACCTTCTCTGTTTGTTCCCTAGCAACCGTGCACAGGCCTCCATGCAGTCTATGACTAGCAGGGTGATTTTTAGGTTAATTCTTAAGTCCTATCACCACAAGAATCTATGAGAGCACTGTCTCTTTAAATATCCAAAATAGTCAAGCTGCTTTTTAAACCTACAAAATGGCGGCACCTTCTGGGTTGGCAAAAGTCCATAGCTCAGCCCACCTTTCTTTTCACCTTCTCCGTTTGTTCCCCAGCCACTGTGCACAGTCCTCCGTGCAGTCCCTGGCTAGCAGGTTGATTTTTGGGTTAATTCTTAGGTCCTACCACCACTCGGGAATCTCCAAGCCATCTGTGCCGTCTGTGCCATCAGGGTCACTCAGGTCGCTGCCAGACCACAGCTCCATGTGTCTCCTTTTTTGGTATTTTCATGCAAATTCTTCTGCTAGTTGGGGTTTAGTCCACTTTTGTATCCTTCCCTTCAAGGCTCAGGGGTCCAAGATTATCTTCTGTGTCTGTATTAATTGGTTTCCCTTTTCTTTGTTGAAGAGGGTCTGTGCAGTCCTTCTGCCTAGTCTGCGCTGTTGCCGGAACTCTCCGATACACTCCATTCTTGCTTCCACATTTTGAGTATCAGTTAAGGCAGCACTCCACTTTCTCAGCACCAAATTTTGTTTTGGTTTTCTACAACAAAACAAACAACAGCTCACTGCCATTGAGTTGGTCCTGACTCATAGCAACCCTTCCTTGGGTTTCTGACGCAGTATCTCTATGGAAGTTAATTGCCCAATCTTCCTTCCAAGGAGTGGCTGGAGGGTTTGAACCACCAACCTTCTGGTTAGCAGTCAAATGCCTTAGGCGTTATGCCACCAGAGCTCCTAGTGCTGCTATAACAGAAATACCACAAATGGGTGACTTCAAACAGGAATTTATTTTCTTACAGTTTAGAAGTCTGAGTTTAAAGTGCTGGCTATAGGGGCTGGGTGAAGGCTCCTCAATATTGGGCTTCAGCTCTGCCTCCTCTTCCAGGCACACTGGAACTGGAGACTTTTTCTGACTCATGCAACTGCTAGCTGCTGAGGCTGATGAACCCAAGATTGAGAGGTAAAATGGTAAAGTACCAAGATTAGCAGACAATGTGGCAGGCCAGTAGTTCAAGTCCAGGAACAATCCCAAGATTGGCAGGTAACATGACAGGGAGAAAAATGGGGGACAAAACTCAAAATTTTTAAAAAGGCCAGCTTATTAGTTGCATAAAGACTGGTAGAACCCCTGAGACTATGGCCTTTGGTCACTCTTTGGACCTGGAACTGAACTCTTTTCCATAGCTCAATTTTCAGTCAAACATAGACAGGTCTACAAGGTGAACAATAACTCTAGGAAGACAAACACTCCTTAGAACAATCAATCATCTGAGCTCCAAAGGGCAGCATTTGCCCAAGGACAAAGTTCAGAAGGCAGGAAGGGTTGGGAGAGAAGGAGAAATAAAAACAAGAAACAGGGAGGATGTGGGAGGAAGGATATTACATTGAGGGGATTGCAATCGATGACATGAAACAAAATATGTGAATTGTTAAATGGAAAACTGATTTGCTTTGTAAATTTTCACCCATGTCACAATAAAATGTTTTGAAAAAAAAAAAAATCATGAGTTTGTAATGGTTCTGAGAAAACAAATTTAATTGTTCATCATTGAAGTTGTTGTTGTTAGGTGCTGTAGAGTCAATTCTGACTCACAGCGACCACATGTACAAGAGAATGAAACACGGTCTGGTCCTGTGCCATCTTCACAATCCTTGCTATCAATGGAGGATGCTAGTGAATTTACTTACTCTTTTGAAATAGGGTTTGTAAAAGAAAATAATTAAGCATTTATCCTGCTTTTTTCTATGTTCTGTATCATTGGATAATTGAATAGTTGATATAGGGAAGGAAGTTACTCTTTATAGAAACAATTTCGATAATAAATGCAGAAGAAATGATACAATTAGAATATCACCATTTAGTGACTCCTGATGAGATAATGCATGTAGTTATAGAACATTAGTGGCTACTAACATAAGAAGGGAAGAGCACACCATTGCTTATGAAGTCTTGTTGCTAAAAAGAAAAATCAAACTTGAACCTGACTAATCTTCTGGATTTACCCAGGAATACAAGAAATACAGAGAACAAAGGAACATGTTCAACAACACTGTGGAGCTGTAATTGGCAGAATTCAGGCTACTGGAAATTATATAGGACAAATGACTTGGTTTTCTTGACAAATAAGTAGCAAGAAAAAAGGAAAAAAAAGGAGAATTTATAAATTAAAGAGATGAAGATCCAAGAAACATACCAATCAATTGGATCTTGATTTGAAAAGACTAAAAAACAAATAAAAGCACCTAATGTGCTCTTGATAATTAGAAGTTTCTTTCTTTTTTTTTAAGTCAGTTTACTTATCCCCTCTATACCTCAGTTTTAATCATCTATGTAATGGGATAATAAATGTGCCTCTGTCATAGGGTTTTGGTTGAAATTAAGTAAGATAATGTTTTCAAGGCACTTCAAAGAGACCCTAGCACATTGTAAAGATTCTGTAATTGTTTTTTTGTTATTATTTTTATTGCTATTACCACCAAAGATTGTGTCAGATGCTTGGCAAACACTTTACTATCAGACTGCTATATTCACAATTGTAAAATTAAAACAAAAAAAAAAAGGGGGGGGGGAATAAAAATGGAATGCCAAACAGTTTGGCACTGAGGGTAGCTGATATATGAGAAAAACGGGAGTAGGTTGTAGGAAAAGAAAGACTGAGGAACTGTCCAGAGTTCTAAAATTAACAGCAGCTTTCTACTAGGTTCTCAGAAACTCAAGGGTGAGTTTGCCAAGAGCAGAGAAAACAACTACCAATGAATGCAACTTACATGTGACTGGTTTAACTTGATATTTGCTCAAGACCTAACTTCCAGACTAGGAAAGAGCTAGAACTAAAATCTAGGTGCCTTGGCTCCTGAATTCATTGTTCTCTTCCCTCCATTACATATATATTTCATGAGGTAGAAGATTTTGTACAAAGGACAGGTTCTGCTTTCTTTTCAGTATTGCCAAAGATGCTCTTGGAATAGGAAGGTACACTGAAGGACATGAAAAGAAATAAGTAAATAATCTTCCATTTTTCCTCCATCCAACCTGTATACGTTATATTGTTTCCCGAATATAAGACTAGATGAAAGTTGCAAGATAAAACTCTGTAGAAGTAATTGTTGCAATAAGAAGGAAAGAGTACATATTCGTAATCCTCAAAATAGCCTTTTGCATTAATATTTGTGGTAGAGTAAATTACATGGTATGGCTTTTCTGTCCATAGTCTTTCTAACTCCACTTTGCCATGAGTAACTGAGTAGCTGCTTGTTAAAGTCATCCACCTGGAGCAACACAAAGTAATCTTCTGGGAAAGTTCACTCTCTCAGGTGTATAGAATTCTGATGTTGGGATTGGTTAGTTTTGCCACTCTGGCAGGCTTGAAATGAGCCCTCCTAGAGGCAGAAGAAGGAGCGCTGGTGGCATTGTGCCTAACGCATTTGACTGCTAAACAGAACTCTGGCAGTTCAAACCCACCAACCACTCCTTGGAAGGAAGACTGGGCAATTGACTTCGATAGAGATATAGCCTCAGAAACCCAAGGAGAGGTTGCTATGAGTCGGAATCAGCTCAATGGCAGTGAGTATTTTTTTTTGTTGTTGTTAGAGGCGGAAGAGAGTGTCTCTCATTACTGCTTAGAGAGACATGCTGCTGAGAGAGACACACTTGCTGAGAGAGAGACACAAGATAGACACACTGCTGAGAGAGAGACATGATACTGAGAGAGAATGAGAGAGACTGACAGCTGAGAGAAACTCCTGGCTGAGAGAGATGGCTTGCTGAGAGAGATTGAGCGTGTTCCTGAATGTGAATTGTAACCTGTTGCTTCCCTAATAAACCCCATAATCTATGAGTTCTGTGTGGCCACTACAGCAAATTATCAAACCCAGCAGAGAGAGGGTGGGTGCCACAGGAGGAATGGATGGTGACAAGGTTAGTAAGAGGGTTGGTGGGTGGTGGCATGTCTGGTCTCATAAGAACAGGTCTTGTACTGCTGATGGTGATTCTGTCTTCCTCTTGTGTAGTTAGAGGAAGTCAGGAGAGTCCTCCTTCGTGTGCCTTTAGCAATATTATTATTATTATAAACATATTTCAGATATGGAAACTGAAGATTAAAGAATTTAAATATCTACCAGCTTGCATACCTAGAAAGAGCAGAACTAGGATTCAAACCCAGCTTTGCTGTTTATATTACACCATCATGACAGCAACAGCATCATGAGATAAAATATAATCTCAAAAAAGAGCAGTTCTGCTATTTTCATGAAGAGATGTAAAATCTTATTTACTAAAGAAATTAGATGTTTCCCAGTGTTTTTGCTCCCTTTCCTTTGAAAATGTGGCTTTAAACCTTGAAATAAGATAATCATTAAGGGCAAAGTAATGCTTCCAGTAAGATATCCTTATCCCTGTGTTTTCAGTACCCTAAGATTTATTATTTCTTTAAGTCCCTATCCCTTACTAGTAGTTTCATCAAGTCCATCTGGTGTATTTTGCATGCCCTCATTCATATTCCCATTCAATTCCTTAATGATCACTATGCATTAGAAGAAGAAGATAAATCTCATTGATGTTGTTAGGTGCCATAGAATCAGTTATGACTCACAGTGACCCAATGTACAACTACCATGGTCCTGTGCTTTCCTCACAATCATTGCTATGTTTAAGCCATTGCTGGTGCCACTGTGTCAATCCATCTCTTTGAGGGTCTTCTTCTTTTTCACTGACCCTCAACTTTACCAACTATGATATCCTTTCCCAGTAACCTGTCCTGCCTGATAACATGTCCAAAGTATGTGAGACAAAGTCTCACCATCCTTCTTCTAAGGAGCATTCTGGCTGTACTTCTTTCAAGGTAGGTTGATTTGCTCTTTGCTTAGTCCATGGTACATTTAATACCATTTGCTAATACCATAATTCAAAGACATAATTTCTTCTTCCCTTATCCATTGTTCAGATTTCATACGCATATGTGGCAATTGAAAATACCATGGCTTGGGTCAGGCACACCTTAATCCTCAATGTGACATCTTTGGTTTTTAACACATAGAAGAGGTCCCTTGCAGCAGATTTTCCCAGTACAATGTGTCATTTGATTTCCTTACCTCTGCATTTATGGGTATTAATTGTGGATCCAAGTACAGTAACATTCTTGACTATGTTAATTTTTTTTTTTTTGGTTATCACAAAGCTACTTATTTGTCCAGTTGTAAGGATTTTTGTTTTCTTTATGTTGAGGTATAATCCACACTGACGGCTGTAGTCTTTGGTCTTCATCAGTAAGTACTTCAAGTCTTCTTTCCTTTCAGCATGAAAGGCTGTGTCATCTGCACATTGGAGGTTGTTATCTGCACATTGGAGGTTGTTAATCTTCCTCCAATCTTGATGCAGTGATCATCACATTGTCCAACTTCTCGGATTATTTTAAGTATCGTAAAAAGGTATAACACTGAACGCAAACTTTTCCTGATTTTAAAAGAATCCACACAGTCTACTTTTGTTCTGTTTGAGCTATTGCCTCTTGGTCTGTATACAGGTTCCACATGAGCACAATTAAATGTTTGGGAATTCCCATTATTCCAAATTACATACATCATTTGTTATGATCCATACAGTCGAATACCTTTGCATAGACAATAAAACATAGGTAAACATCTTTATGATATTATCTGCTTTCAGCCAAAATCTATCTGATATCAGAAATGATATTGTTTGTTCCATGTCTTCTTTTGAATCTAGCTAGAATTTCTGTCAATTCCTTTTTCATATATTGCTGCAACCATTTTTCCATCATCTTTAGCAAAATTTTGCTGGCATGTGATATTAATGATATTGTTTGATAATTTCTGCATTCTGTTAGATCACTTGTTTTTGAACTGAACACAAACATGGATCTCTTCCAGTTGGTTGGCTAGGTAGCTGTCTTCTAAATTTCTTAGCATAGATGTGTGAGTGCTTCCAGTGTTGTATCCATTTGTTGAAACATTTCAACTGGTATTCTGTCCATTCCTGGATCTTTGCTTTTCATCAGTTATTTCAGTGCAGCTTGGATTTCTTCCTCCAATACCATTGATTCTTAATCATATGCTACCTCCTGAAGTGGTTCAACATTGACTAATTCTATTTGATACAGTGACTCTGTATATTTCTTCTGCCTTCTTTTGGTGCTTCTTGCATCATTCAATATTTTTCCTGTAGAATCCTTCAATATTGCAACTGGAGGCTGACATTTTTTCTTCAGTTTTTTTAGTTTGTGAAATACCAAAGGTGTTCTTCCATTTTGGTTTTCCAACTCCACTTCTTTGCACATTTCATTATGATATTTTGTGTTATCATGCTGCCCTTTGGAAGACAGCTACATGACCAACCAAATGGAAGACATCAATATTTGTGCCCATTCCAAAAAAAGGTGATCTAACAGAATATGGAAATTATTGAGCAATATCATTAATATGACATGAAAGTAAAATTTTGCTGAAGATAATTAAAAAATTACCTTTAGCAAAATAGGACTGTCTATATACTTTATATGGGAGTTCCTAAGGCATTTGACTGCTAACCAGAAAGCTGGTGGTTCAAACCCATCAGTCACTCTTTGGAAGGAAGATTGGGCGATCTACTTCTGTAGTGATACCACCTCAGAAACCTAAGGAGGGGTCTCTGTGAGTCAGATCTGACTTGATGGCAGTGAGTTTAGTTTGTTTTTTTATATACTTTATAAGACAGGGAACTGCCAGAAATTCAAGGTGGATTCAGAAGAGGACATGGAACAAGGGATATCATTATTGATGTCAGATGATCTTGGCTGAGAGCAAATAATACCAGAAAGATGTTTACTTGTGTTTTATTGAGTATGGAAAGGCATTTGACTGTGTGTATCACAACGAATTATGGATAACTTTGCAAAGAATGGTAATTTCAGAACATTTAATTTTGCTCAGGTACATAGACCAAGAGGCTGTTGTTCAAACAGAATAAGGGAATACTGCCTGGTTTAAAATTAGGAAGGGTGTGAGTCAACAAAGTATCCTTTCACCATATGCATTCAATCTGCATGCTGAGCAAATAATCTGAGAAGCTGGACTATGTGAAGAAGAACATGATATCAGGATTGGAGGGAGATTCCCTAACAACCTGGCATATGCAGATGATACAAACTTGCTTGCTGAAAGTGAAGAAGACTTGAAGCACTTACCAATGAAGATCAAAGATTAGAGTCTTCAGTGCAGATTACACCTCAACATAAAGAAAACAAAAACCCTCACAACTGAACCAATACACAATAATATGTAAATAGAGAAAAGATTAATGTTTTCACAGATTTTATTTTACTTGGATCCACCAACAACACCCAGGGAAGCAGCAGTCAAGAAATCAGACATCGTAATGCACTGGGCAAATCTTCTACAAAAGACCTCTTTAAAGTGTTAAAGAGCAAAGAAGACATCACTTTGAAGACTAAGGTGTGTCTGATCTAAGCCATGATATATATATATATATGATTTTTTTTTTTTCCTTTTTTTTAATTGTATTGTGCTCTGGGTGCAAACTTATGAAGCAAATTTGTTTTATATTCAACAGTTTGTGCATATTTGATTCCATGCCCTTATTACCATCTCCAACCATAACAAACTCTCCTCCCCTCCTGTCCCTGAGATCACCCCTTCTCTGAGCCCTTCTTAACTATGTATTCCTGTCTGTCCAACTTTCCATCTGTGTGAATGCTGCCCCTCTGGTGTCTCATGGCTGATTGCTCTAAGGGGTGTATTGCCTTAGAGTACTTGAGTGCATTGTCCTGGGGTAGATGTTCTCCATGTAGGTTTTTCCACTGTTGGGCTGACAACCAATCCATGGAAGTGAGTCTATTTCTAGGCCCAAATAGTCACCCAGAGCCATATCTTGGGGATTCCACCAGACTCTATCCCACCAATAACTCTGGTTATTTTTGTGTTTTTGAATTTTGTTCCACATTTTTCCTCCCACTCTATCCAGGATCTCCCTTTCCTAGTAGTTGGCATTGGTAGCAGGGCACCATCTAGTTCTTCTGGTCTCTGGGTCATGAAGGCTGAGATCTTCATGCTCCATCTTATCCTTGGACTAATTCTTTCTAGATACCTTTGATTTTCTTCACTCTTCTTTGATTCAGATGAGAGGAGACAAATCGCTGCATCTTAGATGGCTGCTTGACCCGTCACTACTCACAGAAGTAGGTTGTGGAACAAGATTTTTATGTACTATGTTGTGACAATTGAGCATGATGTCCTCTGAGACTACAGTCCCGAGTTAGTGTGCCTGGTAATTCTCTCTCTCAAGGTGTTTGGTTGTCTCTGAGGAGTTACTCCAACTCTGCCTTCTAGCTTCTATAATGTATGTGGCTAATTTTGTAGCACAAGTGCATCTGTGAGATTATCTTCAGCCAGATCTATCCTTGGTCTAGGGTATATTCTTGTTCACCTACCCCCACCTGATGTTCTTACTTGTCTGTGCATTTATCTGTAGCTTGGTGTTTGGTGTTAGTGGTAATGCAGTATTGTGCATATACTAGTATTTGCCTCTGTTGTCTATATCTTATGTGCACATTTCAGTGTCTTCCTTTAAGCCATGGTATTTTCAATGGCCTCATATGCATGTGAAAGCTGGACAATGAATAAGGAAGATCACAGAAGAATTGATCTCTTTGAATTATGGTGTTGGTGAAGAATCCTGAAAGTAACATGGACTTCCAGGAGAAGAAAAAATCTGACCTGGAGGAAGTGCAACTGGAAAGCTCCTTGGAAGCAAGAATGGCTAGACTTCCTCTCACCTACTTTGGTTATGTTGTAAGAGGGCACTTGGAGAAGGATACCGTACTTGGTCAGTGAAGAAGGGGAAGACCTCAGATGGATTTACATGGTGGCTACCATGATGGGCTCAAGCATAGCAAGGATGTGAGGATGGCACAGGACTAGTCAGTGTTTTTCTGTATTGTACATTGGGTCACTATGGGTTGAAGCCAACTCGATGCCACCTAACAACAACAACAATTTTCTCAGATTTATGCTTTGTATATTCTACCTTCTGATTATTAATGGATGTTTGTAGTTGTTTCTTGTCATTTGATTCATGCCACGTAAGCAAATGAAGGTCTCAAAAGCTTTATGTTCTTCTTTTTTACTATTTACTGTTTTTTGAGGAAGCAGCTCTTTCCTAGTTGTATTTTGAATGTTTTCCAACCTAAAGGGCTTACCTCCCAGCACTATACCAGACAAAGTGTTCCACTGCTACTTAAATGATTTTCACTGGATATATTTTTTTTGGAAGTAGATTAGCAGACTCTCTTCCTTGTTTGTCTTAGTCTGGAAGCTCTGCTGAAATCTACCCACCATGAGTGACCTTACTGGGATTTGAAATACCAGTGACTTAGCTTCCAGTATCACAGGAACACGTAAGCCATCACAATATGACAGACTGACAGATTAGTGGTGGTTGAAGATGTTGTTATTTGCTGTTGAGTTGTCTCCAACTCATTAGAAAATCCTCGTTGGGTTTCCAACGTGGTATCACTACGGAAGTAGATTGCCCAAGCTTTTTTTTGAGGACTGGCTTGTGGGTTTGAACCACCAACTTTCTGGTTAGCAGTCAAGTGCCTTAGGCACTATGCCACTAGAACTCTCGTTGAAGATACTACCGATATTAAAATTAATTTTTCTCTTTGTGTAATTTTCTGTTATTATCATTATGGAAATCACATTATCTTAAGACTAGAAAATTCTTCTGGTATGTCTAATAAATCACTGTATTTAGAAATGCCAGTTTGTATTTGAAACTCAATTTTGAGTTAAATATGATTTAGGAAACTACAAGGGATGCAAGCCATGATATTTCCAATTGCCTCATATGCATGTGAGAGCTGGAAAGTGAATAAGGAAGACAGAAGAAGAGTTGATGCTTTTGAGTTGTGGTGCTGGTGAAGAATGCTGAAAGTACCATGGACTGCCAAAAGAACTAACAGATCTGTCGTGGAGGAAATGCTCCTTGGAAGCGAGAATGGCCAGACCTCGTCTCACCTACTTTGGTCATGTAGTCAGAAGGGACCATTCCCTGGAGAAGGATGTCATGCTTGGTAGGGTGGAGAGTTGATGAAAGAGGGGAAGGCCTTTGACGAGATGGATTGACATGGTGGCTGCGATGATGGGCTGAAGTATAGCAGGGATCATGGAGCTGGTGTGGGATCTGGCAGTGTTTCATTCTGCTGTGCATGGGGTCGCTATGAGTCGGAAATGACTCGTCGGCACTTAACAACAACAAAGGATGCACTTAAGACTGACACAATGCTCAGAATCATGGAACTTTTCTTACTTTAATGACTTAGTTTTAATTGCACGACAAGTCATTTTACTTTTGCTTATGGCAAGTAGAGTTGTAGGGAATTATTGTAAGCAGACTATAGATATTACTGCTCTCAATGCATTTCTTGTATGTCTTTTTCTTAAAAGATCATCAAAACTTGAAAGTCATTTATTTTAGCTTTGTCTTTGTTTTGTGGTGTCCATATTACTGAATTCCCCAGTGTTTGAGAGACCAAACCTAACTCATTGCTGTTAAATAGATTCCAACTTACAGTAACCCTACCAGCCACTCCTTGGAAGGAAGGTTTGACAATCTACTTCTGTAGAAATAATGCCTCAGAAACCCAAGGAGGGGGCGCTGTGAATTGGGTCCGACTTGAAGGCACATAACAATAGCAACATAGTACAGAGTAGAAGTGCCCTATAGGGTTTCCAAGGCTGTAAATCTTTACAGAGGCAGATTGCCACATCTTTCACTTATGCAGCAGCTGTTAGGTTTGGACTGCTGGCATTTTGGTTAGCAGCCAAGCACTTTAACCATTGTGCCACCAGGGTTCTCTGCATTTGAGAGAAAACACCTAAAATCATTAGAATAAGAGAAAGTTCCTTATATTTATTTATTTACAGTTAAGTTGTTTATTAAAGAACAGGATACAACTTGAGGATCAGAATCTACAGACAATAACTCAGGATCAGAATGAGGAGGCATGTAGGCCTGGCCACTGCCCTGCTCAGGCCAGTATTACAAAGCTATTTTAGCTCTGCTGGTAGGTGCACCCCACTCCACCAGCAAGAAATTGAAAGTTCCTTAAATGGAAAACAACCCATACGAAAAACCACTCCCAATATGCTTTTTGATAGCTCACAGCTCAAAGTATATGTACTTTTTGTGCCACTTAGTTTTGTATGCCTTAATATGCTCAAATAAGTCAACTTTTATACCAAACATTTCTAGAGACTGACAGAGATTAGATTCTCAACTTCTGGCACCTGTATGTGATTGTTATTTGTTATCGATCATTCGGAAATCATTTAAAAAATATTAAACTGTGTCACATGGTGGTAGAGTTTATGAGAGACATTTGCTAACTTGAGTGAAATGGACTCTAGTTCTATTATTATGATTGTTCTTGTTGTCAGGTTCTGTTGTATCAGTTCCAACTCATAGTGACCCTACATACAACAGAACAAAACACTGACAGGTCCAGTCCCAGCCTATCTTGTCCCATAGCAATTATTGCTATGCTTGAGCCCATTATTGAAGCCACTGTGTTAGTCCATTTCACTGAAGAAATATTTCCACTCCCAAATAGATATTAGTACCACTTCTTGTCAAAAATTATTGTAGAGCTTATCACAAAATAACATTACTCAGGAAAGGGAAGAAACTGAGCACAATTAAAGAGAATGTTGACACATTATCATTAATGTAACTAAAGGCACTGAAAAATTTGTGTGGAAATTGTCAAATATGAAACTAACTTTCTGTATAAACTTTCATCCAAAATTCAATAAAATATTATTTTAAGAAATAACATTACACAAAGAATATCAATTTACCATGGGTACAAAAAGTGACTCCTCAGGACTCAGTTTCAGAGCTACCGGCACTGCTACCTGGGCTAGCTAGAGTCGTTCTCTTATTCTGGACACAGTAAAAAAATTCCATCCTCATATATTACTTGATAATTGAGTCACAGAAACACATCCAAATGTGCCATGTGTTAATTCCAAGATATAAAATGGCTCACCAAAGTACTGGGCCTCTTTCATAGTGGTGAGATTAGAACAACTTGTCTTTCATCTTGGAGAAGATAGTCAATCCAAACTGCTGGGCTTCTAGAAACTTCATGAGTTGAACATTCTTGAAATTTATTGTCCAATCTGTGTCACAAATATTTTTTTACTAAGGCCATGGTATTTTCAATTGCCTCTTATGCATGTGAGAGCTGGATAATGAATAAAAAAGAAAAGTTGATGCTTTTGAGTTGTGGTGTTTGAGGATGCTAAGAGTACCATGGACTGCTAAAAGGACTAACATACCTGTCCTGGAAGAAGTGCAGCCAGAATGCTCCTTGGAAATGAGAATGGCCAGACTTCATCTCACCTACTTTGGTCATGTTTTCAGAAGGACCCATTCTCTGGAAAAGAATATCATGCTTGGTAAAGTGGAGGGTCAATTAGAAAGGGAAGTCCCTCAATGAGATGGATTGACACAGTGGCTACAACAACAGACTTAGGTATAACAAGGATCATGAGGCTGGCACAGGACTGGGCAGTGTTGCATTCTGCTGTGCGTAGGGTCGCTATGAATAAGACATGCCTTGACAGCACCTAACAATAACAATAACAACAAGGTATTTAAGGTACCTATTACTTCTTTCTCATTAAGTCATATGAGTATAAAGTCATCAAGGACATGAACCAGCATTATGCTCCAAGAGATGGCAGACAATCCAGGTCCCTGTGAACTAAATTATTCCACAAAGTTGGACAGTTGATGTGGCCCTGAAGAAAGAGAATAATATTGTATTTCTGGTGCAAAAAGTGATATTAAACCACTTTTGGTGATTTCTCCTTCATGCTTTAGAAAATAAATCATTTTCCAGATCAATTGTTGCAAACCAGGTGCTTCAATAAATGCTGTTTTGCTTCCGTTAAGAGACCACATCTGTAACAGCAGATTAATTTCATCCAATAAAAACTCTATGGAGCACAGTTTCACTCTGACCAGATGGGGCAGGTATGAGTCAGAATGAGATCAAAGGAAACTTTTTTTTTAAAAATATCAATTAGAGAAGGATAACATTAAGCATATACAATATCCTAAGTAAAATGTAAATTTGAATCTTTTGTAAATTGTGTTAGTTTTTTTTCCCCCAAGTATATAAGCTAGGAATTACACTTCCCAGAATTGCTTTCTCTGAAAGATTCTACTCAGAGGTGATAAAAAGAGGAACTTCTGCAACATTTTGGGAAGTGAAAGTGAAGTAGTGGCCATTAATGTAAAATTCTTCATGGTCAGATAAAATGATGGGCTGGTGCAGAGGTCCCCATAGAGTTCTAGCTTGTCCTTGCTCTCCTCTACTTTGCATCCAGATCACTTTCCTGATCAACAACAGATTGTGGGTTGTGGCCCACATATGTGGTAGCTACACATAGACAACTGTCAGATCTCTCCACACACCATCGTGTGCAGTTCCAATTTGGTAGCTTAAACTGCTCAGTTTCTTGGATTTTTTTGGAACCCCAGGCTTTCTTGCTTATGTTAGGGCTTTAGGACAACTTGTTAATGACTCTTTTCTTATCTTTCTTCTCTTCATTTCCAGATCTTTACTTCCCCAACTCCTCCTACAATTTTGTGAAGTTGAATTCATATTTTAAATTTTTCTCTCATTACACTCATAGTGGCTCTGCTTCCCAGACTAAATCCTGGCTAATAATAAGTACTATAAACAAAAGGTCCACGTGTATGAGAGTTGATTATGAAGTGATTTGACCATGTTAGGGTTGCCTGAGGGGAGCAATGATTGTGCTGAGAGCTAACACATAAATAAATAGAGGTAAATGGGCAAGAGGGGTGAGAAGCACCCCAAACAGAAAATGGAGTATCAGTGGTGGGAGGTGGACATGACTAGTAAGGAGGACTGAAATAAAGTTAACATGACTAGATCACAGCACTGGAATGGAATTATGATGTGGATAAAGGGCTAGATAGACCTTTAGGGTTCAGACTATGCAAAACTTTGAAGACAATGACAAATTCACATATATGTATATGAAACATGATCTTATTTGTAGTTTGACAAAATTACTCTGTCTTCAGTATAGAGTTTCAATTGTAGGAGGCAAGAATGGATGCAGGTAACCAGTTACATGGCTAGCGAGTAAATGATGATAACTTGATGTAAAGTGGTAGAGAAGAGACAAGTATAACTAGGAAGTTCATGAATTTGATTTGGAGTGTGTTAAATCTAAGGTATTTTTAAGACATCTAATAAGGGATGCCACCACCCATCTGTCAGTTTGTTGTACTGTGGTGGCTGTGTGTTGCTATGAGACTGAACATTATGCCATCGGTACTTCAAATTCTGGCAGGGTCACCTATGATGGAGACTTCCAGATTAAGAACTTCTAGATTAAGACAGATTAGGAAGAAAGGCCTGACAACCCCCTTCCAAAATTTAACCAATAAAGCCTCATAGATCACAATAGAACATTTTCTAACTCACTTGCTTTGGTCACGTCATCAGGAGGATCAATTGCGAAAGGAAAATATCATGTGTGATGAAGTAAAGGGCCAATGAGGGCCTAGGAGGCCCTCCTTGAAATGGATTGGCACAATGGCCATGATGGTAGATTTGAATATGTTGGTAATTGCAAGGAAGATGCAGAATTTTATTTGGAGAAACCTTAAATGCACACTGCTAAGGGAAAGAAGCCAGTCTAAAACAAACAAACAAACTATATACTGCTTGATTCCCATTATATGATCTTCTGGAAAAGGCAAAACTCTAGAGAGAGTGAAAAGGTAAGTTGTTTTCAGGGGGTCAGGAGAGAAGGGGGCAGGAATGAATGGATGAAGCACAGGAGATATTTAGGGTAGTGAAACTATTCTGTATCATACTGTAATGGTTGATACATGACATTATGCCTTTGTTAAAACTCATAAGACTGTTCAACACAAAGAGTGAACCCTAATGAAAACTGTGGACTTAAGTTAGTAATAATGTATCAATATTGGTTCATCAATTGTAACAAATATACCACAGGAATGCAGCATGCTACTAACAGGGGAAATAGTGTGGGCAGGCAGGAGCCATTTGGGAACTCTGCACTTTTTTTTGTACAATTATCAACCTAAAAGTTCTCTAAAAAATAGTGTATTAAAAAAATTAAAAAAAAAAGAAGCACCATATACATTAACAGTTATCCTTGGTTCTCCTCTCTCCACCAGCCCTTGGCAAGCAGTACTACTCTGCTTTCTGTTTCTATGGTTTTGCCTATGGAATCATGCAAAATGTGGCTTTTTGTGTTGGGCTTCTTTCACTAATGTGTCCAAGGTTTATCCATGTTAAAACATATATCAATAGTCCATTACTTTTTATGGCTGAATAATATTCCAAGTATGGATATACCCTATATGTATTCTTTATCCATTCATCATTTGATGGACATTTGATCTGTTTCTATTTTTTGGATTTCTGAGTAATGCTGGTATGAACATTAGTGTAAAAGTTTTTGTTGGGACATTTGTTTTCAGTCTTTTTTATAGAATTACTGAGTCATATGGTAATTCTACATTTAACTTTTTGAAGAACAGCCAAACTATTTTCAAAAGTGATGCCACCATTCTTCATTCCCATAGGCAATGTATGAATTTTCTAATTTCTCCACATTCTCACAAACACTTGTTATTTTCCTTTAAAAAATTATAGCCATCCTAGTAGGTATGAAAGGAGCCCTGGTGGTACATTTGTTAAAGTGCTAAGCTGCTAACTGAATGTTCATTGTTTCAAACTCACCAGCTAGTCCATGGGAGAAAATGTGGTGGTCTACTTCCTTAAAGATTACAGCCTTGAAAACCTCATGTGGCAGATCTACCATGGCCTATGGGATCTTCATGAATTGGATTTGACTCAATAACAATGGATTTGTTTTGGTTTTAGAGTCAGTATGAAGTGGTAATTGTATCTCACTATTGTTTTGATTTGTGTTTCTCTAGTAACTAATGATGATGAGGATATTTCCATGAACATATTGGCCATGTGTATATTTTTTGAAATGTCTATTCAAGTCCGGTCCCTGTTTTATATTCTGCACACTAGACCATTGAGACAAGTACTTTGAAAATACTTTTTCCCATTTTGTGAAGTGTCTTATTATTTATTTTTACTTATTCTTTTTTTTAAATTGTGATTTGTGTGAAAATTTACAGAGCAAATTCACTTTCCATACAGCAGTTCACATACACTTTGTCTCATGACATTGACCACAATTTATCACAATGTAACAGCTCCCCTTCCACTTCTTCGCAATAGTTACCTCTTCCCTGTGTCCATCCCTCCATGAACTTCTGCACCCTGAGCTGTCTCCCTGTGCATAAGCAGCCCTTCTTTCTCCCATGATTACTCTCTCCAAGGAGTGTATCTACTTCAGGTAAATATTCAAATCATATGCCTGTCTTTTGTTTGGCTGGAAGCCACAGGTGCGTGTTCAATTCCAGACCTGAAGGGCAGCTAGAGGCCATAGTCTCAGTGGTTCCACCAGGCTCTATTGGACCAGCAAACCTGATCCCCCTCTTTTTTTTTTTTTTCTCCAAATGAATTTGAGTTTTGTTCCACAGTTTTCTCTCTCTCTATCCAGGATCTCCTACATATATCCCCTTCCAAGTGTTTGACAGTGGTAACTGGGCACCATCTAGTTCTTCTGGACCCATAGTCATATAGGCTGTAGATCAAATGGTGTACCAGTCGCTAGGACTAATTGTTTCCATGAATTTTTGGTTTTCTTCATTTTTCTTTGCACTGAACAAGGAGAGATTCATCATTGCATCTAGATGGCAGCTTGCAAGCTTTTAAGTTCCCAGTCACTACTCTCCAAAGTAGGAGGTGGAACAATGTTTTGTCTCTTACTTATTTTTGATAGTGCCCTTTGATGAACAAAAGTTTTAAATTTTGGTTAAGTGCAATTTATCTAATAGGTATTTTGTTGTTTCTACTTTTGGAGTCACACCTAAGAATACATTGCAAACTACAAAATAACAAAAATTTACTCCTACTTTTTCATTTGAGAGTGTGGTGTAGTACTTTACATAGTGTGGCTTTTCTAGCCATAAGTCTTTGTAAACTCCATGGTGGAATTTGCCGTGAGCAACTGAGTAGCTCCTGATTGTTAAAGTTATCCACCTGGGGTATTTCTGTTGGGAGTAGCAGGAAGTAATTTTCTGAGCAGTTCACTCACTCCCAGGTGTGTAGAACTCTGATTTTGGGATTGGTTAATTTGGCTACTCTGCCAGGCTCTAAAGGATCCCTCTTAGAGGGAGAAGGAATCTCTCTGACTGTCAGCTGAGAAAGACATGCTGCTGAAAAAAATGTGCTGCTGAGAGACACACACTTGCTGAGAGAGAGAGATGCAAGGGACTCGTGCTGCTGAGAGAGAGACTACTGGCTGCTAAGTGAGACAGCCAGCTGCGAAAGACTAAGTGTATTTCTGAACTTGAGTTGTAGCCTGTTGCTTCCCTAAAAACCCCTATAATCTGTGAGTTCTGTGTGGCCACTTCAGCAAATTATCAATCCCAGCAGAGAGGTGATGGGTGCTGTGGGAGGAATGGTTGGTGTCAGGGTTGAAAGGCCTGGAGGGAGGCAGCATGTCTGGTCTCGCTATTGATGGTGATTCTGTCTTCCTCTTGTGGGGTTAGAGGAGGTCAGAAGATGTGGCTTTTGGCAGAGAGTTTTATAGGTTTTGGTCTTCATTTATGTCTTTCATTCATTTTGGTTCCTTTTTATATATAGTGTGAAGTAAGGCTTGAACTTCCCTTTCTTCTATTTATTCATTTATTATATGGTGATTTGCAATTTCCTATTTAAGAGATACATTTATTTACTCATTAATATTATTTACTTTTTAATATTTTTCATTCTTATTCTTTTTAAATGTAGCTATCCAGTTGTCACAGTATTACATGTTGAAATAACCATTGTTTCTCTATTGAATAGTTTTGTCACTGTTGTCAAAAGTCAATTGAGAATTAATGTATGGGTTAATCTCTGTTTTTTTAAAAATAAATCTTCTAAATACTTGTTTCATGCAAACCTTCCTGCCAAGAACAGATAGAAAAGATGGAAAAAAATTAAAATGAAAAATTTGTTTGAAAATAGTGGAGTGCTATTAAGACAGTTAGAACTTGTGAGCCCAAGATCTCAGACAGAAGGGAAAACTAGAGAAGTGAATCAACATTTGGCATCATTGTTCTTTCGAGGTATTTGCTACCTTAAAAGCAGTAGTTGAAATAGTGACAGCTGAGAAGTAGGAGATATATAAGAACAAAATATAGAAAAGTCATGAGATTTATGGGACAAGGTGAAACTTCTAACATACATGTAACAAGTCTTAAAATGAGAGAAAGTACATGGGATAGAATCAATCTTTGAAGAGATAACAGCCATATATTTTCCAATATTTAAAGACATTAAGTCACAAGTTTGAGCAGAATAGATGCAAATAAAATAAAACCTAGTGACACATAACACTGAAATTGTGGAAAACAAAAGACAAAGATAAAATAATAAAAGAGCCAGAGAAAAAAGAAAACCATAAAAGAGCCAGAGAAAAAAGAAAAACAAAACAAAACAAAAAAAAACATCATTGCTGTTGAGTCAGATTGACTCATAGTGACCCATCCTTGGGTTTCTGAAGTTATATCACTACAGAAGTAGATTGCCCAATCTTCCTTCTGAGGAGTGGCTAGTGGGTTCGAACTGCCAGCCTTCTGGTTAGCAGTCAAGTGCCTTAGGCACTATAGGTATAATACTTTCTAACAATGTGTTCATTCCCTAATGCTGCTGTAACAGAAATACCACAAATGGATCGCTTTAACAAACAAGGATTTATTCTCTTACAGTTGTTCAGGCTGCTGAACAAAGACTTGGTTACAAGCAGGGTTCAAACGTGCCATAAAGCTGTAGACCATTCAGGAAACAGGCCACATCCCTAAAGCAGGTACTCAGCTGCTCATGGCTGATTCCACCATGGAGATGATTGCCAGTCTCCTCATGGGGAAAAACTACCACCAGCTGCCCAGCCACTCAACCTGGCCCGGCCAAGTCAACTACTACAGAACTTTCATCTGAAATACATTCATTGTAGTTCTCCTTGGTGTCACATCTCTTGACTTGGAAGATCTTTGTCTTACTAATCAGCTATAGGAGCATTTGCACTGAGCTTAGAAAGAGGGTCATGGTAGGGAGGTATCAGCACTTTCAATGCTGAACTATTTTCTGCCTTAAATTTTTTGTTGAAACCCTGTGTTTTCAGTAATGGAAGACATTTAGAATGAAATTAATTAATTAATTATTTTTTTAAGGTAATATGAATTTCAATACAACTAATGGGAAACATGTGCCAACAGGTCTCTGGTGCTTGAATTTGTGGGATGAGGCCTGTTTCTTCATTTTCATGCAGTTATACAGGCCCAAAACAGAAGTCAGCACACACTAAAAGTGGAATAGTAGGTTCACACTAAACCCAAGAGACAGAAAATGTCAGTAGGCACTATGTGCACCATGATTCACAGAAGGGATAATGAGATAGCTCAAGAACTTAGCCAAGGACAACTCCTCTTCTGGGACTACTTCTAGAAATTTTCTAAATAATGTCCATATGTGCTTTAAAAAATGGAGCTGTTTTGTTAGGTTTATGAAAGTTTACCTTTTTTTTTTTTTGATAGAATTCAAGTAAGTTATTATACAAGGGAAGTTTTCTTGGTCCTTGAGGAGTGACCAAGAAGGGAAGAGATGCACAAAGCAATTTATCAACATCTGTTGAGGGATAATTCAGGCAGGGAGTCATCCAAAAAGAAGCTTACCCATTCCTCCGAGCACTTCCTCCAGATATAATTTGATTAATTTGATTCTCTCAGGGTATCTCAGTTCCCTCTTTCTTATTTTTCTTATCCTCAGAAGTTCTTTTTCTCTATAATAACTTGTTCTACTCTAGGACAAGTACACTGGCTATTAGGCAAAGCTGAAGCTACACACATGTAAATCTATTACCAATATAAACACAGTCAGAATAGTCAGCACAAGGTCACAGAGAAGGCCTAACAGTAGGAAATATCAGCTGATAAAGAAAACGAGTCCACCATCAAATGTCTTCTTTAAGTTTCTCCTATTCATTTTCTCTCACAATTTTGTTCATGGCAGAAAGTATGTGGATTTTGCATTAAATAAGTTATCAATTGTTTTAAATGTATATTGTGTATATATCCCCTAGTAAGCTTGTCTTCAATGTGAAGCATGCCTTACAGAACATACAATAACAATGCTCTTAAATGTCTATTCAGACATCTCATCCCCTCTGTGAAGGATCAGATCTAGTGTCTTTGGGCAACTACATGCTATTGGACCTCTTGCCAGACTGTTACAGTAATGATCCCCAATGTGTCATACATCCCAGTATTAAAGCACTTAAGTATTTCTGTCCCACGTTATTTCTGGAGTAGCCATGACTTGCTTTGTGACATCAGGAGGGGTTTGCCAAGCACTTACATGTTGGGGATTCCCTCTTGGAATATTATCCTGAAAGCCTCATATGGAAACCCAAGATGAAGGTTACGTAGAGAGAGAAGCCCTGCCACCCCAGCTGTCTCAGTTGAGCCCAGTTCCTAGCTTTCCTGCCAGTTGAAATCAGTCACTTGTGTGATTGCTGGCAAGGCCACCAGAAGGATAACTCAGTCAATTTACAGAATCATGAAAAATCATGAATCATGTTTTTTTCTTAAACCATTAAGATTTGAAGTATTAGGTCACACAATGATAGGTAACTAAAACAGGCCAGGATCTTTATATTTTGTTTTCATGAAGATGTGTGTGGTAGCTATGTTTGTGATATTGCATGACAAAACATTTTGTGTTGGCATATACATACCACAATATCCGTATAAAGAATTGGGACTGCTTTCTATAAGGCATACACAAAATGTCTCCTTCTGTTTAGGACTGTATGTATATATATTATATAGTTAAAAGTAGTAAGAGATTACACAGATTGTGGGGGAAAATATGTTCTGGGTAAGCAGAGAAGATTGATTATCTGTGCACCACACCCGTGTATGTATGCACATATGTGAAAGAGAGGAAGAGAGACAAAAATGCTTGTGTGTGAGACAGATAGAGAGATAGAGAGTGAAAGAGACAGAGTGAGAATGATAGTGAGAACTAGAGCAGAGAGGGAAAGACATTTCAGAGGCGAGGTGATTAGAGGAAGCTAGTTAAACAGAAATGGTTCTTGGTGGGTGGTGATGTAGTAAACAGCACAGGTGGTACAAGGATGTTAGCTTCTGAGTTCAAGACCTAATGATCAAAATAATCTACATGTGGTGCCTAAACATTGACTTTTAATTAACAGTCAAATTAGTAAAAACATTGGCACTCCAGGGGATTCATTCCTACATTTTTTTTTCAATGTTTTCTTTATTTTGTTAGAAATTCTTTGCAAATTAAATGTGTAATGCTGAAGCAACAACAAAAATAAACAAAAAGCAAACATTCTTAAATAGTCTTATTTTGACACTAACTTGCCTATAGACTTCCCTATGATATTTTTTAACTACAGAAAACACAAGCAAATAGACTTTGTCCAATTAAATAGAAAAAGCCAGTATATTAAATTATATTCATAATTAGAAGTGTGTTTGTAAAGCAATTCTTAGCCTTATTTAAAACATTCTTTCCAGCATGTGTGTGTGTGTGTGTGTGTGTATGTCTACATATGTCTTTTGCAAAACATATTTTATTTCAGTAGCTAAGAAGTTCTCCAAGTGAAGGATTCACAGCCCCCCAGAAAATGCCTTTGAGGGCACCCAGACTTTAGCAAGGAGCTCTGATAGCGTAGTGCCTAAGGCACTTGACTGCTAACCAGAAGGCTGGTGGTTCAAACCCACCAGCCATTCCTTGGAAGGAAGATGGGGCAATCTACTTCCATAGTGATACTGCCTCAGAAACCCAAGGAGGGGTCGCTATGAGTAGGGTCCAACTCCATGGCACATAACAACAACAACAGACTTTAGCAGTAGGGCAGTCTTGTATGACAGGTTCTTTCTGTGTATGCATGAAATCTGCAATGAAACAAAACTAATCCTCTAGTAATAAACACTTCCCACATATCTGCAAAGTTGTGAGAAACTATGCATAAATATACACCCAATTACTTTTGATTAATAATAAGCAATTAAGATGTACACATGTACACACAGATACACCATACATATTTAAAAGCACCACCAGTGCTCCACTTACTTGGAATCCAAAACTCTTGACATCCTGGCATAGAAGCCCACATTCTTTCTAGATAGGAATAGTTGGAAGTGGTGTTAATCAAATCCTTCTCACTGCTTCCCTAATTATCTTGCTATTATAACAGAGATGATTTCTTAGGAAGAAATCACTTGATGTGAAGCAAATATCATTTGCAGAATGTCCCATTCAGAGTTACTAGATTAGATAGCTTTTCCTTCCAGAAAGTGATGAAAACACAAATAGGAAACACGTGTGGCAGTTTGGCATGCCATGTCAGGTGCTCCTAGGGGTTTAATGATACCTGGCATTGCAAAGAAAGGATATGCAGGAAAACCTCAATGGTTTTATTTTTAAATGATTAGCTTAAAGACTCTTCTTTGTGCTCAGGAGTAATTTTTAAATTACAGTCTCACCTCTTTCCCCTTCTTGTCACTTTACATCCTCCTACCTCCAACACTGGGCTCCACCACCCACAACACATTTTCTGTGAAAATTAAGGAATCAGTAAGCCAGTCCGATGGTGAAATTATTCACTGTGAGTTTGAGATGAGATCAAGTTACATGACTGTACTTTTATTTTAAAGCAGCGTTTCTTAAAGTGTGGCCTGGAGACCAGTGCTTTAGCAGAGGGTCAATGGCACTCCTGGGACAATGGAAAGTTTTTGCACTCTCTCTTCCAAAACTGTACTAGAGCTTTCTAGAGAAATAAGTAAATACATAACAAAATAAGTTTTTACTTCCCCAGGAAAACAAATCTAAATATCAATGAGTCTACTTCTCCTGTTGGCATCATTGTGGTACTTCAGGACACATGTTGCCCTCTGTTTCTCTTTCACCCTCTGCTGGAGTCTAACTGCCTTAAATTTACTTGAGTTATTTGTTCAAACACAATATGCTGTCCCTTCTGGAAAAATTTTGATTTAGTAGGTCTGGGATAGGGAAAAGAAGTCTGAGTTTTATGTCATCACCTCTGAAGATTCTTATGTACACTATTGTTTGAGAACTCCTATTAAGGATAAGGAATGAGAATGCAGGTAGCATGATGACTAATACCTTGGTGCAAATGGTTAATTCTCTGTGCTGCTAATCTAAGGACTGGAGGTTTGAGTTCACCCAGAGGCACCTCAGAATAAAGGCCTGGAGATTTACTTCCAAAAACTCAGCCATTGAAAAAATCCTATCTAGCACAGTTCTACCTTGACTCACATGGGTTTTCATGAGTTGTAGTCAATTCATTGACAGTTGGTTTTACCCAGGATTACTCCTGGAGAAATGTTTCTAATTAACTGAGGATAAGTACTACTCTATACTTGTGAAGTTTATTGTACTATCAAAGTGTTTTTTTAAAAGGTATGTTGTTGTTGTTGTTAGGTGCTATCGAGTTGATTAAAAGGTATATTTATATGTAAAATATTTGGTTTTATTTGTAAATTAGTAGGGAAAGTAAGCTAACATATACTAATTGTCTACTACCAGTCAGATACTCTGGCCTCTGTTTTATTGCACCATTCACATATATGCTGAACTGTATTATCATCTTCATTTTTTTTATTATAGTATATTTTATTTTATTTAGTTTTATTTTAAGAGCATGTTTTACATTCAACGTTACGTGTACATTTAGTTTCACGCCCCATTTACCATGTCCAACCCTAACCCCATCTCCTCCCTCCTGTGCCCCTCATATTTATGCATTCCTGTTTGTCCTACATTTCCTCATTCTGAATGTTGGTCCTCTGGTGCCCTGTGGGCTATTGTCCTAAGGGATGTATCACCATAGAGTATGTGGGTGCGTCATCTTGGGTTGAATGGTCTGCGTGTACATCTTGTTAACTATTGGGCTGAGAGCCAGCCCCTGGGGGTGTGTTTTATTCCAGGCATACAATGTATTCCAGGGCCATAGTATTGGGGGTCTCATCAGATTTCATCTGACAAGTATTTCTGGTCATTATTGAGTTTTTGGATTTTGTTCCATGTTTTTCCTCCCACTCCTTCCAGGATCTCCAGATTTGATCCTTTCCTCAGTGGTTGGCATTGGCAGCCAGGCACCATCTAGTTCTTCTGGTCTTGAGGGCCATCATGTCCTAGGGCTGATTGCTTCCAAATGCCATTGTTTTTTTGCACTCTTTTTTTCTTCCGATACTAGGAGACCGTTAGCTGCATCTTAGATGGCTACTTGAAAGCTTTTAAGACCCCAGTCGCTAGTCACCAATATAGGATGTAGAACAAGGCTTTTATGTATTTTGTTGTGCCAATTGAGTCTGGTGTTCCCTAGTACTATGGTCCTGAGATGGTAGATCTATTGGATCTCTCTCCCATAGTGTCTGGTTGTCTGTGAGGGATTACTCTGTGTCTGTCTTCTATTATTTCTGTAAGGATTGCAGGCATTTTGTATCACTGCTCTCTGTGCAAGATTAGCCTCAGCTGAAACTATCCTTGGACTAGAGTATACTTCTGTTCACTGACCCTGTCTGATCGTCTCAGGTGTTTATGTTTTTATCTATAGCCGGGTGTTTGGTGTTAATAGTAATGCAGTATTGTGGACACATTGGTTGGTATTAGCATCTGTCATCTATCTCTTATGTGCACAATTCGGTGTCCACCCATTTCCTAATGTCATTATGGTGGTCACAGAAGGCTGGCGGTTCAAACCCACCAGCCACTCCTCGGAAGGAAGGTTGGGCAATCCTACATCCGTAGTGATACTGCCTCGGAAACCCAAGGAGGGGTCGCTATGAGTCGGGGCCGACTCAACGGCAAATAATATAATATATATAACCCACATCAGTGTGTGGACCCCAACTAAGCCTGAAATTAATCCTGCCCCTTCCCTCCCCATCCTGGTAACCTACAAAGTGAGCTCCTTTCCCCAAGCAAACCTTTATTTGTCTTTTTACAGTAATGAGCTCATATAGTACTTGTCTTTCTGCAATTGACTTATTTCACTCAGTGTAATGTCCTCCAGGTTCATCCACATTGTGAGATGATTTGCATATCCCTCACTGTTCTTTAATGTAGCAGAATATTCCATTTTGTGCATTTACCATAATTTGGTTATCCACTCATCCATTGATGGGTATGTAGGTTGTTTCAATCTCTTTGCTATAGTGAATTGTGCTGTAATGAACATAGGTGTACATGTGCCTGTCCGTGTGCTATTTCTCACCTCTTTAGGATATATTCCTGGTAATGGAATTGTTGGGTCAAATGGTACTTCTATTTTCCATTTTTTAAGGAAATGCCATACCGTTTGCTACAATGGCTGTACCATTTTACAATCCCACCAGCAGTGCGTAAGAGTTCTGATCTCTCTGCAACCTCGCCAGCATTTGTTATTTTCTGACCTGTTGAACTTTGCTATTATTGCTGGGGTGAGATGATATCTCATTGTTGTTTTGATTTGCCAGCCACTCCTTGGAAGGAAGATGGGGCAATCTACTTCCGTAGTGATACTGCCTCAGAAACCCAAGGAGGGGTCGCTATGAATTGGGTCTGACTCAAGGGCACATAACAACAACAACAATGATTAATGATTGTGAGCAATTTCTCATGTGCTTGTTGGTTGCCTGTATATCTTCTTTGGTGAAGTGTCTTCAAGTCTTTTGGCCATTTCTGAATTGGGTTATTTGTCTTTTTGGTTTTGAGGTGTTGAAGTTTTCTATACATTTTGGAGATAAGTCCTTTATCAGATATGTCAAAGGCAAATATTTTCTCCCAATCTGTAGGTTCTCTTTTTACCCTTTTGACAAAGTCTTTCGATGCACATAAGAATTTAATTTTTAAAAGGGCCCAGTCATCTAACTTTTCTTCTATCTCCTGCACGTTCTAGGTTATGCTTGATAGTCTATTTATGCCATAAATTAGGGCTCCCAGATATTTTATCTTTGATGAATTTTATAGTTTTGGGTTTTACATTTAAGTCTTTGATCCAGCTTGAGTTTGTTTTTGTATATGGGGTGAAGTATGGGTCTTGTTTCATTTTTCTGCAAGTGGATATCCAGTTTTGCCAGCACCATTTGTTAAAGAGGCTGTCTCTTCCCCATTTAATGGGTTTTGGACCTTTATCAAAGATCAGTTGTCCATAGATGGATGGGTCTATATCTGGACTTTTGATCCTATTCCATTGGTCTGTCTGTCTATCATTGTACCAATACCATGCTGTACTGACTACTGTGGTTGTATAGTAGTTCTTAAGATATGGAAGTGTGAAACCTCTCATTTTGTTTTTCTTCTTGAGAAGTGCTCTGCTTATCTGAGGTCTCTTTCCCTTCCATATGAAATTAGTAATTGATTTTTATATGTCCTTAAGACAATTTGTTGGAATCTGGATCAGGATTGCATTAATTGTGTAGAATGCTTTAGGTAGCATTGACATTTTCACAATATTCAGACCACCTATCCATGAACAAGGTAAATTCTTCAATTTATGTAGTGCCCTTGTTGTCTCTTGTAGCAATGTTTTATAGTTTTCTTTGTATAGGTCTTTTGTGTCTCTGGTGACATTTATTCCTAGATATTTTATAGCTATTGTAAATGGTATTGTTTCCCTTATTTCTTTATCAAAGAACTCTTTATTAGTGTAGAGGAATCTAACTGAGTTTTTTATGTTGACCTTGTATCCTGCCACTTTGCTGAACCTCTCCCATAGTTTCAGTAGCTTTTATTGAGTTCCTTGTGTTTTCTATGTACAGGATCATATCATCCACAAATAGAAGTAGTTTTAGTTCCTGTTTGCCAATATGTATGCATTTTATTTCTCTTTCTTGCCTATTACCCTGGCCAGGACTTCCAATACAATGTTAAATAGAAGTGGTGATAGAGGGCATCCCTGTCCGGTTCCCATTAGTAAGGGGAATGCCTTGAGTCTTTCTCCATTCATAATGATGTTGGCGGTTGGCTTTGCATATATACCCTTTAGTATGTTGAGGAATTTCCCTTCTGTCCCTATTTTGCTGAGAGTTCTGAACAGGAATGGATGTTGGATTTTATCAAATGCCTTTCCTGCATCGATTGATATAATCGTATGGTTCTTTATTTGTTTTGTTTATGTGGTGGATTATACTGGTTGTTTTTCTGATGTTGAACCACCCTTGTAAAACCTGGTATGAATCCCACTTGGTCTGGGTGTACTGATTTTTTAATATGTTATTGGATTCTGTTAGTTAGAATTTTGTTAAAGATTTTTGCATCTATGTTCATGAGTAATATTGGCCTGTAGTTTTCTCTTCTAGTGGTGTCTTTCCCTGGTTTTGGTATTAATGTTATGCTTGCTTCATAAAATGAGTTTGGGAGTATTCCATCTTTTTCTATGTTGTGGAATAGTTTGAGTAGCATAGGTGTCAACTCTTCTCTGAATCTTTGATAAAATTCTCCAGTGAAGCCATCAGGGCCAGGACTTTTCTTTGTGGGAAGTTTATTTATTTATTTATTTATTTATGACCTGTTCAATTTCTTCTCTCTTATAGGTCTGTTCAAGTTTTCTATCTCTGAGTGGTATAGTTTAGGTAGGTCTTGTGATTCTAGAAACTTGACCATCTCTTCTAGGTTCTCAAATCAGTTGGAGTACAGTTTTTCATAATATTCTGCCAGTATCTTTTTATTTCAGTTAGTTCTGTTGTGATGACACCATTTTCATTTATAATTCTTGTGATTTGGATCTTCTTTTTCTTTTCTTTTGTTAGATCTGCCAGTGGTTTATTGAGTTTATTAATCTTTTTAAAGTACAGCTTTCTGTTTTGTTGATTTTTTTTTTTCTGTTTCATTTATTTTGCTCGGATCTTTATTATTTCCTTGCTTCTAGATGCTGTACAAGAGATCTTCTAGATGTGGTACAAGAGGTTTCCAACAGGGAGACAAACTTGTCTTTCAGTTTGTCCTACTATGGTGATGTGCTGATGTGAGTTTTGAGGCTGAGCCACTGGTGTTTCAAATCCAGTAGGATGCACGTGGTGCACAGGTATCAGCCCAGCTTACAGACTGAGATAGACTAGGAAGAAGGAAGACACCATCAATTTCGCAAAGAAATGGCCAAGGAAAACCTTATGAATAGCAAAGAAACACTGTTTGATACATTACTGCATAACTTTATGAATAGTCGGTTAGGTTAGAAGGCTCTCAAAATAGGACTGGGAAAGAGCTGCATCATCTGAGTAAACCCAGCCTTACTCCAATGGATAGCATAAAGCTTTTGAGACCTCCATTTGCTGATGGGGCTTCACTCAAATTGAAGAGAAATAGCTGCAGACATCCATTAATAATCGGAACATGGACTGTGTGAAGTACGAATTTAGGAAAATTGGAAGTTGTCAAAAATGAAAAGGAACACATAAAGATTGATATCCTCGGCATTAGTGAGCTGAAATGGACTGGTTTTGGCCATTTTGAATCAGACAACCATATGATGTACTATGCTGGGAATGACAAATTGAAGAAGGGATATCATAGCTGTTGTCAGATGGATCTTGGCTCAAGGCAAAGAATACCAGAAGAGGAATGGGATGGCATTCATCATCACAAAGGATATTTCAAGATCTGTTCTGAAATACAATGCTGTCAGTGATAGGGTAATATCCATACACCTACAAGGAAGACCCGTTAATATGACTATCATTCAAATTTATGCACTAACCACCAAAGCCAAAGATGAGGAAATTGAAGATTTTTGTCAACTTCTACTGTCTGAAATTGACCGAACTTGCAATCAGGATGTGTTAATTATCACTGGTGACTGGAAGGCAAAAGTTGGAAACAAAGAAGAATCACCAGTAGTTGGAAAATTTGGCCTTGGTGACAG
>NW_006921682.1:1850134-1859977 GCF_000298275.1 Orycteropus afer afer | reverse complement strand
GTGAGAATGGCCAGACTTCATCTCACCTATTTTGGTCATGTTGTCAGAAGGGACCATTCCCTGGAGAAGGATGTCATGCTTGGTAGGGTGGAGGGTTGACGCAAGAGGGGGAAGCCTTCAACAGGATGGATTGACACAGTGGCTGCGATGATGTGCTCAAGTATAGCAGGGATTGTGGAGCTGGCGCTGGATTGGGCAGTGTTTTGTTCTGCTGTGCATGGGGTCGCCATGAGTCGGAAACAACTTGATAGTACCTAACAACAACAACAAGATGCTGTAGGATTCGTTTGTTTTTCTATTTCTAGTTGTTGGATTTGATGAGTTAAAGTGTTGATTTTGTTTCTTTCCTCTTTTTTGATGTATACATTTATTGCTATAAACTGTCCTCTGAGTATTGCTTTCACTGTGCCCAGTAGGTTTTGGTATAATCTATCTTCATTATCATTTGTTTCTAGGAATATTTTTATTTCAGTTTTTATTTGTTCTATTACCCAGTAGTTTTTGAGCAGTGAGTTGTTCAGCTTCCGTATATTTGATGTTTTTTCCTTGCTCTTCCTGTTATTAAATTCTAATTTTATGGCATTGTGGTCCAAGAAGTTGCCTTGTAGTATTTCAGTGGTTTTGAATTTATTGAGGCTTATTTTGTGTCCTAACATATGGTCTATTCTGGAGAAGGATCCATGGGCACTGGAGAAGAATGTGAATTGTGCTTTTTTTTGGGTGAAATGCTTTGTATATGTCTACGAGGTCGAGTTGTTTGATTATACTGTTGAGCTCTTCTGTATCTTTGTTTAGTTTTTTTCTAGTTGACCTGACCCTCTTTGAAAGTGGTGTGTTAAAGTTTCCTACTACTGTTGTAGAGTTGTCTATTGTCCCTTTTAATTCAGTTAATATTTGCTTTACTTTATTTTGGAGCACTTTAATTGGGTGCATAAATATTTATTATTGTAATGTCTTCTTTGTCAATTTGCCTTATCAGCATCATATAATGTCCTTCTTTGTCTCTTGTGATGTTTTTCACCTTAACGTGTATTTTATCAGAAATTAGTATCGCCACTTCTGCTCTTTTTTTGGTTTCCATTGGCTTGGTATATTTTTTCCATTCCTTAACTCTTGTTTTTATCTTTGTGTCTAAGGTGGGTATCTTGTAGGCAGCATATCAATGGGTCTTCTTTTCTTATCCAGTCTGCTACTCTCTTTCTCTTAACAGGTGCATTTAGTCCATTCACATTGAGTGTAATTAGTGATATGTATGAATTGATTGCTGTCATTCTATTTTTTTTTTTTTTTTTTTCTTTTTTTTGGTGTTTCCTTGGTTCATATACTTTTCTGTGCTGAGTTCTGTTTGTTGGGTAATGCTTTCTCCCTTTTCTTCTTTATTGTTGGTTTTGTGCTTATTTCACGCATACGTTTTCCGCCTTCTGGATTTGCTTAGGGGAATTAACAATTTTCTCTGTGGTTACCTTGGAGTATATTCTTGTCTCTGCATTTTTACAACCGTGTGTACTGTGAACACATTGTCCTGTTTTCCTCTCCATTTGGAAGTTTGTACCTAGAAGTTTTATTCCCTCTGACAGGTTAGTTGCTGTTGTCGTGTGCTGATTGACTTCCTTGGTTTTTAGTGAACAATGTTTCATGGTCTTATTCTGAGTTTCTATTTCTGATTTGGTTTTAGTGTTGATGCTTAGTATCCTGATTTTGTTGATCTCTGTTTTGGGTTCTCTATTGGAAGGACTTCCTTAAGCATTTCTTGTAGGGTTGGTCTGGTTTTCACAAAATCCCTTAATTTCTGTTTGTCTGAGAATGCCTTGATTTCCCCCTCATATTTGATGGATACTGGATATTAGATTCTTGGTTGGAAGTTCTTTTCCTTCAGTGTTTTATATATGCCATCCCATTGTCTTCTTGCCTGCATGGTTTCTGCTGAATAATTGGCGCTCAGCCTGTTTGATTATTATAAGTAATGTTTCTTTTGTCCTGGGCAGCTCTCAAAATTTTTTCTTTGTCTTTGGTTTTGGAGAGTTTGATTATAATATGCCTCAGTATTTTTCTCTTGGGATCTATCTTGTGTGAGGTTCTATAAGCTTCTTGGACAAATATAATTTCTTTTCTCAGGCTGTGGGGGAAGTTTTCTCTTAGCAGGTTTTTCACCATTTTCTTGGTGTTTTTTTCACCTGTTCTTGGTCTGTAAATCCAATGAGCCTTATGTGGTTTCTTCTCATGTTACCCCATATAATTCTTAGTTTCTCTTCACTTTTCTTAAATCTTTGTTCTGATTTTTCTTCATACAGGCTGGTGTCCAGGGATTTGTCTTCTAGTTGAGATATGTGTTCTTTAGCCAGTTCTAACCTACTTTTTTGTGCTTCTACTTTGTTGTGTAATTCTGTAATTTTTATATTCATCTTCTGGATTTTTAACTGCTGTAAGAGTTCTGATGGTGCATTAATTTTGTTATTTTGTTCTTGAATGATTTTCCCGAGTTCTTCCAGGGAACTGTCTGTTCTCCTTGCTTCTGTTTGGGGTTTCCTTAGGCTCTTGTAAAGCTCTATAAACATATCTTCTAAATTCCTTCTCAGATAATTCTATTGCCTGCTCTTCCTCCATGTTTAATGAGAACTTTGTTTGTGGTTTTGCTTCTAATGGCTTGCATTTTTGTTTGTTTGTTTGTTTGATTTGAGGTTGCCTGTTGTTTCCTAGACATTTAGAGTTTGTCTTTAACTGTTACTTATGTATTGATTTTTTTTTTGTGTTGGTTTTTTGGTTTAATGTTTTGAAAAGGTGAAACTGATGTATTTTGTTTTTTTACTTATTAATTCAGGTATGCTGGGTTGCTCTGCAGTTTTCTTTATGATGTTTGAATCACTGTGTGGAATGTAGATATGGGTTTCTGTTTGTCATAAAGAGGGTTTACAGTTTGAACTGGAAGGTATTATCATGGCTGAATATGGTTTCTTCTATTGGATGAGTGAAGTTATTGGTGGAGAGAGTGGGAGCAGAATATTAGAAGAAGGGAAGTTCCCTGTTGGCAGGGATGGTTTCTAGGGCTTTGAGCGGGCTGCTAATGATGATGTTGTACTGTTATTCACAGTCCCACAGCTCAATTTCAGCAAAGACTACAGTTGTTAGGAGGTCAGCACCTTCTGCCAAGCTCAGACACATGCAAAAACCCTGTTCCTGAGGCCCTTTGACACCAAAAAGCCAACCCAAGGCAACTGCCTGGCTCCACGATCTTCTTTGGGGGTTCCTCTCACTGGTCCCGCCCACCTGTGGCACCAGCCCAATTGGCCCAGACCGCTATCCACTGCAGGAGCTCCTCTGTGCATCTGCCCACCTGTGGTGCTAAAGATCTGCTCAGTTTCAGCAGCACTGGAGTCAGGAGAGTGCCTGCTAGTAATCTGTGGTCCTAATATAATTGATAAAGTCAAGCACAGGCCTCTTAGTGCCACTAAGCTGACCCAAGCCTGATCGGTGACCCACTGCAGGGGCACCTCCCCAGGCCCAACCTTCTGCAGCACCAGTGGTCTCTCTGCTTGGGTTTCAGCGGCACTGGACATGCCCATTTGCACCTATCTGACCCAAGTTACTGATAAAATCAGGTGTTGAAGGTAGATCCTTGGGGTGATCACTGGTATGCTGGTGTGTTTGCTGGTGTGGTGTGCCTTCTTCCTTAACCCAAAGAGGTCTCAGATGGCCTTTCTTGCCTGCCAGTTGACACTCCCCCAGGGAAGTCTCCAATGGCCTTTCTTGGCTGCCTGTTGGTGCTCTGCAGGATAGATCTTCTTATCTTGTTATTTCCCTCCTGCTCCTGTCTTTTTCTCCTTTCTACTTCTACTCCTCTGAGTTTGGTGCACTCTGATTCAGTGAGCTGTTCAGAGCACCAGAGTCCCTAATTCAAACTGCTGTACCTAGTTTTTTAAGCACTAAGATGCTGGAAGGAAATAGCATGGTGATAACTGACAATACTCCATTTTGAATCCTATCATCTTCATTTTATAGATGAGGAAACAGAACCATAGATGTTCATTATTAACTTGAGCTTACAGGCTAAAATATGTGAGGATAGAGAGGCTATCAGTGGTGTTCAAATGCTGATTCTACCTTTCTTTCAATATACTAAAAAAGATGTTTTTAATTGAGAATATTATTATAATGACTAAAGACTTTATTATCTAGCCTTCTTTGCATCTAGATGTGGCTGTGTGGTTAAGTTTAGCTTTCACCATGTAATTGGAAGTCATGTGCAACTTCCAGAAGGTATTCTCTTAAAAAATTTATTTTTTTAATAATAACTTTCCTTTTTTTTAAAATTGAGTAAAATGTCAAACTTTTACAAAAGTAGAGAGAATCATATAATAAATTTCAATATTCACTTGAACAGTTATTATCTTGGTGAATTTTATTTCATCTATTCCCCCCACCCCACCCATAACTCTCCATCTCCAACTCACTACCAGGCATTGCATGTCATTACAAAGAAGGCACACCTGTCTTAACTCCTTATTAATTCTTGCTGAATAGAATATGGACATGATAGCTAAAACTTGAATGAGTATCTTGGAGCATGGATAGAAGCCACAGGATGAGGACAGCAGAGGGAAAAAAAAGAAGGATCTGGGATGCATGAAGTCATCTTTGCATTCTTGAACTTCATACTCTAGACTTTAATGTTTTAGAGAAATATATTTATATAATGTTTAAGGCACTGTTCTATAACTTGCAGCCAAAATGAATTCTAATATTTACAGTGGGTTAAATAGAAGGCCATTCCTGTTGAACTGTTCTTGCCAAAACAAAACAATTAACACTGTTCCTGTATACATTCTTGCCTTAGTAAGATCAATATCACAAAAAATTTGAAACTTTTATAACTGAGAATTGCACATGTTCAGACTCATCAGTCTGATCATCAGTGAACACTTTAATATGGACTTGGTATATGTGGTAGTTAAGGTTGTGTGTCAACTTGGCTGGGCCTGGTTTCGAGTGGCTGGGCAGCTGGATGTAGTATTCCCCATGATGAGACGGGTAATCAAATCCATGGTGGAATCTACTATGAGCATCTAGTAGCTGCCTTAGGGAGTGGTCTTCTGCAAGAATATAAGGAGAAGCTTTAGGAATGGTCTGTAGCTTTTGGGACTCTTGAATCCTGCCATGTAGTTTGTCATGTTGTCCCCTGATTTTGGGACTCTTAATGGATTTGAATTGATGGTCTGCTATGTGCTTTGGTAATATTGGGACTGTGCCTTTTTACTTATTGACGTTGAGTTTTTCTGTCTTAGCAGCCAGCAGCTACCTGAGTAAAGAAAGACTCCAGCTTCAGTGGGCTGGGATCAAGAGGCAGAGCTGAAGCCCAAGGTTGAGGGGCTTTCACACAGCCCCTAGAGCTCAGCACTTGGGAATCAGACTTCTAGCTTCCAAATCTGTAAGAGAATAAACTCCTGTTTATTAAAGTCACCCATTTGTGGTATATTCCTGTTAGATCAGCACTAGGTAACAAAAACAGTATACATAGATGTGTTAGGTTGGGTTCTCTAGAGAAGCAAAACCAGTAAAGCTTATATATACATAGAAAGAAAGATAAATTTATGTTACAAAAATGGCCCACACACTTATAGAAGATGGCAAGTCCCAAGTTCTTGGATCAAAAGTCAAGCTTGAGGCTTTCCCACCTCATGCAGCTGCAGGGGTTGACAAGCTCAAGGTTGGCAGGCAGTATATTGGCTGTTGACTCCAACACATGATGAATCCAAGATCTCCAGGCCGAATGGTGGACTGTTTGCTGACCGACAGTTGTAGGCAGCGCTACAGGATCCTGATCCACAGAAGAGTATCTCTTTTCCCAAGATGTCCATAAATATATTGGAAGCAGGCCACATCCCTAGGGAAACTCCCTTTCAATGGTTGGCTGCTCAAAACATATACATCAGATCCCATCATGGGAATAATCCACATCACAATTGCTTAAACCACACAGAATTGTGGTCCAGCCGAGTTGACACACAGCTCCAACAACCACTATAGGCTATCACGTATAATATGTATCAATCATAATATGACCTTGGAAATTGCATTTTGGCTGAATAGTTAACATTAACTTTTGGGAGATGACTCAGAGACTATTTATAGGATGTTCCTTATTATATATTTTCTTTCCTTTCTTAAACTGGATACCCACTTTTCAGATGGGCACATGGCCTTATTAAGTTCTGAACAATGGAATGTAAGTAGAAGCTGTATATGTGACTTAAGGGAACTATCTATAATGAAGTAGGTATGTCCTTCATACTGAAGGGAAGGCAAATATGATGACTGGAGCTTGAGTAGGAAACTGGGAACATGATGTGGGAGTCCTGTGATGACAAAGGTAAACAACAACTTAGAAAATGAACCAACCCCAGCCCTGGTCTACTAATCTCTATGCTTCACTTAGGTGAGAGAGAAATGCATTTCTATTGTATTTGTTGTTGTTAGGTGCCGTTGAGTTTTTTCTGACTCAGTGACCTTATGCACAGCAGAACAAAACACCACCCAATCTCACATCAGCTCCATGATTCTTGCTATACTTGAGCCCATCATCATAGCCACTGTGTCAATCCATCTCATTGAAGGCTTTCCCGTCTTTCATTGACCCTCCAAATTACCAAGCATGACATCCTTCTCCAGGGAAGGTCCTTCTGAAAACATGACCAAAGTAGTTGAGATGAAGTTTGGCCATTGTCACTTCCAAGGAGCATTTCAGTTGCACTTCCTCCAGGACAGATCGACTTCTGTAGTGATACTGCCTTGGAAACCCAAGGAGGGGTTGCTATGAGTCGGCTCTGACTCGATGGCACATAACAACAACAACAGCTGTCCATGGTACCTTCAGTATTCTTCACCAGCACCACAACTCAAAGCTTCAATTCTTCTTCAGTCTTCTTTATTCATTGTTCAGCTCTCACATGCATATGAGGTGATTGAAAATATCATGGCTTGTGTCAGGCACACCTTAGTCCTCAAGGACACATCTTTGCTTTTCAGCACTTGAAAGAGGTCCATTGCAGCTGACCTTCCCAGTGCTATACATCATCCAATGTCCTGACTGCTGCTTCCATTGGTATTGATTGTAGAACCAAGCAATATGGATTCCTTGACAACCTCAATCTTTTCTCCATTTATCATGATGCTGCTTATAGGTCCAGTTGTGAGGATTTTTGTTTTCTTTATATTGAGATGTAGTCCATATTGCAGACTACACTCTTCAATCTTCATCATTAAGTGATTCAAGTCATCCTCACATTTAGCAAGCAAAATTGTGTAATCAGTGGATCACAGGTTGTTAATGATATTTCCTCCAATCTTGATGCCACGTTCTTCTTCATATAGACCAGCTTCTCAGATTATTTGTTCAGCGTATAGATTGAATAAGTATGGGGAAAGGATACCACCCTGATGCACTCACTTCTAGTTTTAAACCATGCAGTGTTCCCTTGTTCTGTTCAAATGATAGCCTCCTGTTCAATGTACAGGTTCCTCATGAGTACAATTAAGTGTTCTGGAATTCCCATTCTTCTCAATGTTATCCACAACTTGTTATGATCCACACAATCAAATGCCTTTGCATAGTCAGTAAAACACAAGTAAATATCTTTCTGGTATGTTCTTTGCCTTGAGCCAAGATACATCTGACAGCAGCTATGATATCCCTTGTTCCACATCCTCTTCTGAATCCAGCTTGCACCTCTGGAAGTTCTCTGTCAATATACTACTGCAACCATTTTTGAATTATCTTCAGTAAGATCTTACTTGTGTGCATTATTAATAATATTGTTCAATAATTTCCACATTGTGTGGGGTCACCTTTCTTTGGAATGGGTACAAATATGGATCTGTTCCAATCAGTTGGCTAGAAAGCTGTCTTCCAAATCTCTTGGCATAACCCAGTGAGTGCCACCAGTGGGGCATCATTTGTTGAAATATCTCAATGGGTATTCCTTCAATTCCTGGAGCCTTGTTCTTTGCCAATTCCTTCACTGCAGCTTTGACTTCCTGCTTCAGTACCATTGGTTCTTGATCACATCCCAACTCTTGAAATAGATGAAGATCTACCAGTTCTTTTTGGTACAGTGACTCTATGTATTCCTTCCATCATCATCATCATAATTTTCTTCTTTTTTAAAATGTATTTTATTGAAACATAAGTTATGTACAATGAAATACCCAAAACTAACTTGACATGGGTGAATGCATTTTTTTTTTTTTTTTTTTTGCAGTGTTCTCTCACTTCCCCTCCCACCCCTGGCAACCAACAAAGTTTCCCTCCATATATAAAGCTTTCCTTGACCCTCCACAACAACAAATTAATACTATATTTGTCCTTCTGATTGACTTATTTCACTCAGCATAATGTCCTCCAACTTCATCCATATTATGCGATGTTTTGCAGACTCTACATTATTCTTTAGTGCTGCATAGCATTCCAGTATGTGTATGTACCATAGTTTGGTCATCCACTCTTCTGCTATAAGTTTTGGAGATAAGTCCCTTGCCAGATCCATAACTATTGGCTAATAAGAATTTGTTGCTGTCATTTTTGTTATGTGTTTTTTCATGGTGTTGATTTCTTTGTTCCATATAATTTCTATGCTGAGCTCGTTTTTTTTATTATTATTATTTTATTTTATGAATCATGTTATCATCCAATAACACAATTGCTATTGTTTTAGTATTTGCTGAATATTTATGCTGGTCCTCTTTTTTCATGTGAAGGTTTATCATTTTTCTTTGAGGTTACCGAGTGATGTATAGTTTTCTTCCCAAGTTTAGAACAGTTGGTTCTATCTTGTAGTTGTCATGACTTCCTTACCATCTTAGAAGTTCTGTAGCAACACAGTTTTTTCCTTCTTTTTGGTTTGTAGTTGTCCTCATTTGTCAATAGATGTCTCTGGTTCCCTGCTTACAATCTTGTAAGCTTATTTACTTTGGATACTTCCGTAGCTGGGTTAGTTTCTGGGTTATATCATCATGTGTGTTAATGGTCAGTTGTTGTTGGCTGTGGTTGCTTCTCTGTCCAAAGAGCTCCCTTTAGCATCTCTTGTAAGGTTGGTCTGGTTTCAACAAATTCCTTTAATTTCTTTATCTGGAAATGTCCTAATTTCACCATCATATTTGAGGGACAGTGCTGGGTACATAATTCTTGGTTGGAGATTTTTCCCTTTCAGGGTTTTATATATATCATTCCATTGTCTTCTCGTCTGCATGGTTTCTATCGAGAAATCCGAGCTTAGTCTTATTGGTTGCCCCTTGTAGGTAACTTTTCATTTTCCCCATGCTGCTCTCATGATTCTTTCCTTGTCTTTGGTTTTGGTAAGTTTGATGATGATATGTCTGGGCAATTTTCTTTTGGAGTCTATCCTGTTTGGGGTTCGTTGGACTTCCTGAATGGATATATTCTCATTTTTCATCATATCAGGAAAATTCTCTTCCAACAGATCATTGACAATTTTCTCTGTGGTTTTATTTGTCTCTTCCTGTTCTGGAATTCTGATTACATGTAGGTTATTCCTTTTGATGGTATCCCACATGACCCTAAGGCTTTCTCCATTTTGTTTTGATCTTTTTTCTGATTTATCTCATTCCAAAGAAGTGTTCAGGTATTTGCCTTCAATTTCATTAATTCTGTCTTCCATTGATTCAATTCTGCTCCTTTGCCCATTCAATGTCTTATCTATTTCTGAAAATTTAGTATTGATCTTCTGGATTTCTGTGTGTAGATTTTGTATCATTTCTATTTTTGTCTTTTTTCCTTTTGTTCTTGTATTGTCTTTTGAAATTGTTCTAGGGTTTTCTCTGTGTTTCCTTTGA
>NW_006921682.1:1830437-1849904 GCF_000298275.1 Orycteropus afer afer | reverse complement strand
TTGTGTGGACTGTGATGCTCTGTTGTCTCTGAGGCATTGTGACATTTTTGTGTTTATATTTAATTGGTGATTGTATGTTGGAGTGACTTACCCACAATTTTTGTTTTCTTTGTATGTTATTTATGCAAGCAGGGTACTGTCCTCTTCTATTTACTAGTTGACAGCACTAGCTCACCGCCTGTCTCCTTTCCTGTTGTCAGCTTCTTATATATCCCTGCTGACCTTGACAAACACAGCCTATTCTTAAGTCCCTGGAAACTGAATGAGAATGCTATCACATTAAAATCAAAAATGGTTGCCACTTGTAAAGATTCAAAATGGCTGTGCTCTTGGTCATTTTAAATATCCAAAATGTCTGCTGCTTGTAAACACTCAAAATGGCTACACCCTTGGTCACTTTAAATATCCAAAATGGCTGCTGCCTGTAAACAATCAAAATGGCTGCACCCTCTGGACAGCAGAAAGTCAACAGCTCATTTTGTCTCCCTCCTTGCTATTTCTCTTCCTAGTCATAGGTTACCAGCCCAGTTGTCCCTACAGCCCTTTGAGTTTACTGAGTGATGTATAGTTTTCTTCCCAAGTTTAGAACAGTTGGTTCTATCTTGTAGTTGTCATGACTTCCTTACCATCTAGATTGACCTTTAGGTCAATCCTCAGGTCTCAAGACTACTTGGAAACATTCAGGTTGTTGATCCCATCAGAGTAGCTGACAGTCCGCAGCTCCGACCATCTCTGTACTCAGTTTTTGTTTAGATTTTTTCTACTAGTTAGTGCCTAATCCACTTCTGTATAATTCCTTTCAAAGCTCAGGGCTCCAGGATTATGTTCTGTATCCCTGTTGATTGTTTCTTCTTTTCTTTTTTGAAGAGGGTCTGTGTCACTTGTCTGTCTATTCCTCCATTGTACCAGCAATCCCTTCCATCTTCTTTTGATGTTTCCTCTGTCATTCAATATTTTGCCCATAGAATCTTTCAATATTGCAACTCAAGGCTTACATTTTTTCCTCAGCTCTTTCAGCTTGAGAAATGCCAAGTGTATTCTTCCCTTTTGGTTTTCTAACTACAAGTCTTTGTACATTTCATTATAGTAATTGGCATTGTCTGCTCGAGCTGCTCTTTGAAATCTTCTGTTCAGCTTTTTTATATTGTCATTTCTTCCATTTGCTTTTAGCTTTGGTAGCATAGTGCCTAAGGCACTTGACTGCTAACTGGAAGGCTGGTGGTTCAAAACCACCGGCCACTCCTCAGAAGGAAGATGGAGCAATCTACTTCTGTAGTGATACTGCCTCGGAAAGCCAAGGAGGGGTCACTATGAGTCAGGTCAGAATCGATGGCACATAACAACAACAACAACAACAACAACTCTCCACTCAAGGGCAAGTTTCAGTCTCTCCTGTCATCCATTTTGGACTTCTTTTCTTTTGTTGTCATTTTAGTGACCTCCTGCTTTCTTCATGGATAATGTTCTTGATGTCATCCCATGATTTTTCTGGTTTTTGGTCATTGGTGTTCAATGCATCAGATCTATTCTTTAGATGATCTCTAAATCCAGGAGGGATGTATTCAAGGTCATATTTTGCCTCTCATGGATTTGTTTTAATTATTGTCAACTTCAAATTGAACTTACATATGAACAGTTGATGGTATGTTCTACAATCAGCTCCTGGCCATGTTTTGGCTGAAGATGTTGAACTTTCCCATCACCTCTTGCCACAGATATAGTCAATCTGATTCCTGTGTGTTCCATCAGGTGAAGTCCATGTATACAGCCACTGTTTGTGTTGTTGAAAAAAGGTATTTGAAATGAATAAGTCGTTGGTCTTGCAAAATTCTACCATGCAATTTCCAGCATTATTTCTGTTCTCAAGGCCAAATTTTCCAACTACCAGTGATTCTTCTTTGTTTCCAAATTTTGCATTCCAGTCACTGGTGATAATTAACACTTCCTGATTGCATATTTGGTCAATTTCAGACTGCAGAAGTTGATAAAAATCTTCAATTTCATCATCTTTGGCTTTGGTGGTCAGTGCATAAATTTGTGGTCCACCAGTGGTATTAACTAGTCTTTCTTGTAGGTGTATGGATATTATCCTATCACTGACAGCATTGTACTTCAGGACAGATCTTGCAACATCCTTTGTGATGATAAATGCCATGCCATTCCTCTTCCAATTGTCATTCCCAGCATGGTAGATCATATGGTTGTCTACTTAAACAATGGCCAAGCCAGTCCATTTCAGCTCACTAATTCTTAGGATATCAATCTTTATGTGTTCTATTTCATTTTGACAAATTCTAATTTTGCTAGATTCATACTTCATACATTCCATGTTCCAATTATTAATGAATGTTTGCACCTGTTTCTCCTCAATTTTAGTCATGCCATGCCAGCAAATGGAGGTCTCAAAGCTTTACCTTATCCATGTCAGTAAGGCTGGTTTTATTCTGATGATGCCACTCTTTCCCAGTAGTATTTTGAGAGCCTTCTCATCTAAATGGGTCAACCTCCTCCTCTGTATTGGACAATGTTTCCGGTCTATTCATAAAGTTGCACAGTAATGTATCAGTGTTTCTCTGCTATTCTTAAGGTGTTCCCTGGCCAATTCTTTGAGAAGTGGATGGGCTCTTCCTAGTCTGTCTCAGTCTGCAAACCTTGTTGAAACCTGTGTACCATGTGCATCCTGCTAGGTTTGAAATGCCGGTGGCACAGCCTCAAGCCTCACAGCAACATGTCACCACACTAGGACAAACCAACAGACAACTTTGTCTCCCTTAGCTGTTTGAAAACTCTCCAACCTCCCCTTACCTGGATCCTTGCTATTGCCTCCTCACTCTGTCCTGGCCCCCTTGGCCTTTTTCTCTCCTTTCCTCCACTTTCCCACCTTGCCACTTGTGGGGCATGGCCTGGGTTCCCTCTCCTCACCTGGATCCCTGCTGCTGCCTCCTTCCTCTTTTTCTGGTCCCCCTGGCATTTTCCTCCCTTTCTCCCACTTTTCCACTTTGCTGCTTGTGGAGTGTGGCTTAGGTGTCCACCCCTCACCTGGATCTCTGCTGCTCCCTCCTCCTATTTAATTTAAGTCATGTTATTTTAGTTTTTCTACCACTTGCAACCACACCTAATCTGAGCTAATTAATATTATCACATTTTATCCCCCCTCTAAACATTAAGCTTGACTGCAGTTATGTTTATTTGAATTTTGTTCTGGTTAGCTGAATTTTTGTTTAAGATCTGACATAATATTTATATAGACTTTACCTCTTCTCCTTTGGGCAAATACTTTGTCATTTATTACCGTAAGTACTTGTGGAGAATTTATCTTGGCTTGGGTCTGTATAATAAAGTAGTACTTGTGGATTTGGAGTAAATACACTCCTTCTCATCCATTTCCTATGACTATTGGCTGAAAATCTTTTGTTCTCAAATCTGGTTTTGTGAACCTCTCTGGTGTTTCCATTTTAACTGTTGGTACTCAGGAAAAATCTCCAGAAATTCTTTGAATAACCTTCTCTATCCTGCTCTGTGCACCAGGAGGCTGACACAAATGAACTGCATTAATGGGCTGTCTTACTCTTAAGTTTCATATTGGATTAGATGAAGAGGAGATTGTGTTAGACTGAGTTCTCTAGAGAAGCAAAACCAGTAAAGCTTAAATATATATATTGAGAAAGAGAAATTTATCTTAGAAAGAGAAATGGCTCACACACTTATAGAAGCTTGCAAGTCCCAAGTTCTTGGATCAAACATCAAGCTGGAGTCTTTTCCTGACTCATGAAGCTGCAGGGGCTGAGGAGTTCAAGGTAGGCAGGCAGTATACTCGTTGTTGACTCCAATGAATGACAAATCCAAGATCTCCAGGCTGAATGGTGGATTGGTCACGGACATTTGTAGGATCCCAATCCGCAGAAGAGTGTCTCTTTTCTCAGGATGTCTATAAATATACTGGAAGCAGGCCACACCATTAGGGAAACTCCCTGTCAATGGATTGGCTGCTCAAAACATATACATCTGATCCCATCATGGGAACAACCCACATCACACTTGCTTAAATCACACAGAATTGTGGTCCACCAATTTGACACACAGCTTCCACTATCACAGTCCACCCCTTGTCAACTTGGCAGTTGTACACATCTTCTTAACCATATATAATCTCTAAATGAGGACAATCATAAAGTCATATTTGCACCTAACATGATATGCTGACACACATACAGCCAAAATGCATTAAACTTATTTACATTTCACAGTTCATAACAGAGGGAAACAAAAATATTTGATGCACATATACAATGAAGAAATATGACAATCACAGCCCTTGTTTCTGCAACTGGTCACGTGGTTGTAGCTGATACTTAGAACTACCTTCTTCTACCACCCTTTCAGTATTTCCCTTGCCCTCAGCAAGCACCTCAGCTGGTTGTGGTTTTCTTTTCCTGGTGGGGTGGCACAAACCTTCATTCCTGAAGTGTCTGGGCCATAGCAGTCATATCAGAATTGGGTTGCTGTAATTTTCCATTGACTTTAATCACAGGGCATGGTAGTACTAAGAGACGTCCTAAAGAATCTCCTGTATTCCAGACATATTCTTCTTTACCTCCATTATGTAATGTCAATCCAATTTCCCCTTGGTAATCAGGATCTATCACACCAGATAGTACAGTAATCCCCGTCTTTGTCTGTTGATCCAGAGACATTGAAAAAGCCAAAATGGTCAGGTGGCGTTTTTAATTTCCAGTTCAATGAAATCAGTATTGTGTCTTCAGGTGGGAGTGTTCCTCTCTTTGGGACTAAGATCTCCAGACCTACAGAGCATAGGATAGCAGGGACAGGAAGCAAAAAGTTTTTGAGTGGGTCACTAGGGGTAATAATGACTGGTATCACTCCTTTTTCCACCCCTTGTTTCCTGGATTGGTGAATTCTGGCTATTGGAGAAATAGTACTGTATATTGGATGCTGGTTTAGAGCATATACAGCCTCCTGGAGAACATTGCCCCAACCCTTCAAGGTATTGCCACCTTGCTGGTGCTGTAATTGTGTTTTTAGTAGGCCATTCCATCATTCTATCAAGCCAGCTGCTTCAGGATGATGAGGAACATGGTAAGACTAGTGAATTCCGTGAGCACAGGCCCATTGCCACATTTCATTTGCTGTGAAGTGAGTTGCTTGATCTGAACCAATGCTGTGTGGGATACCATGATTTTGATAAGGCAATTTTGTAAGTCCATGGTGTGTAGTTTTAAAGAAACACTGCATGTAGGGTAGGCAAATCCATATGCAGAATAAGTATCTATTCCAGTAAGAACAAAACACTGCCCTTTCCATGATGGAAGTGGTCCAATGTAATCAACCTGCCATCAGGTTGCTGGCTGATCACCCTGAAGAATGGTTCCATATCTCAGACTCAGTGTTGGTCTCGCTGCTGGTGGACTGGGCACTCAGCAGTGGTGGTTTCCAAGTCAGCCTTGGTAAGTGGAAGTCCATGTTGCCGAGCCCATGCATAACCTCCATCCCTGCCACCATGGCCACTTTGTTCATGATCCCATTGAGCAATGACAGGAGTAGCTAGGGAAAAATGATGACTGGTTTCCACTGAACATGTCATCCTATCCACCTGATTGTTAAAGTCCTTCTCTACCAAGGTCACCTTTTGGTGGGCATTTACATGAGACACAAATATCTTTACTCCTTTGGCCCAGTTAGAGATCTATCCATATACCTTTTCCCCATATATCCTTGTCACCAGTTTTCCAATCATGCTCCTTCTAAGTCCCAGACTATCTGGCCAAGCCATTTGCTACAGTCCATTAATCCATATACAATCACACATCTGGCCATTTCTTATTCCATGCAAAGTGAACAGCCATATGCACAGCTTGAAGCTCTTCCCATTGGGAGGATTTCCCTTCACGAGTGTCCTTCAAGGAAGTCCCAGAAAGGGGCTGCAGTGTCACTATTGTCCACATTTGAGTGGTGCCTGCATATTGTGCAGAACCATCTGTAAACGAGGCACGAGTTTTCTCTTCTTCAGTCAACTGATCAAAAGTAACTCCCCATGAGGCTATAGGTGCAGACAGGGAGAGGGAAGGTAATGTGACTGGAATGGAGACCATGGGCATTTGGGCCACTTCTTCATGCAAATTACATGTGCCTTCAGGTCCTGCTTGAGCCAGATCTCTGATATACCATTTCCATTTAATGTTGGAGTGCTGCTGTGCACATCCAACTTTATAACTCTGTGGGTCAGACAATACCCAGTTCATGATGGGCAGCTCAGGCCTCATGGTGACTTGGTAGCCCATTGTTAGGCATTCAGTCTCTACTAAAGCCCAGTAACAAGCCAAAAGCTGTTTCTCAAAAGAGAGTAGTTATCTGCAGAGGATGTCAGGGCTTTGCTCCAAAATCCCAAGGGTGTGTGTTGTTATTCACCAATAGGAACCTGGCAAAGACTCCAAACAGCATCTCTATCTACTACAGACACTTCAAGCTCCATTGTTCAGCTGGATCATATGGCCCAAGTGGCAGAGCAGCCTGCATTGCAACCTGAACCTCTTGCAGAGCCTTCTGTTCTGGGCCCCACTCAAAACTAGCAGCTTTCCTAGTCACTTGATAAATAGGCTACAGCAACACACCCAAATGAGGGATATGTTGCCTCCAAAATCCAAAGAGGCCCACCAGATGTTGTGCCTCCTTTTCAGTTGTGGGGGAAGCTAGATACAATAACTTATCCTTCACTTTATAGGAATATCTTGACATGCTCCACACCTTTGGACCCCTGGAAATTTCACTGAGGTGGAAGGTGCCTGAATTTTTGTTGGTTAGTTTCCCAACCTCTAGCATCCTGATTTCTTACCAATAAGTCTAGAGTCATTGATACTTCTTCCTTACTAGGTCCAATCAGCATAATATGATCAATATAATGGACCAGTTTGATGTCTTGTGGAAGGGAAAGAAGATCAAGATCCCTTTGGACTAAATTATCACATAGTGTTGGGGAGTTGATATACCCCTGAGGAAGCACTGTGAAAATATATTGTTGGCCTTGCCAGCTGAAGGCAAACTGCTTTTGATGGTCCTTCAAAACTGGTATTGAGGAAATGATATTGGCCAGATGAACAGCTGCATATCAAGTACTAGGAGATGTACTAATTTGCTCAAGCAATGAAACCACATCAGGAATAGCAGCTGCAGTTGGAGTCACCACTTGATTAAGTTTACAACAATCTACTGTCAGTCTCCAAGATCGATCTGTTTTTTGCACAGGCCAAATAGGCAAATTAAATGGGGATGTGGTGGTAATCATCACCCCTGCATCCTTCAAGTCCTCTGGAGATGTGGTATTGCTTTTGGTTTACTATTTTTTTGTAGGTAGAGGAAGTTCTAATGGCTTCCACTTGGCTTTTCCTACCATAATAGCCCTTACTCCACATGTCAGGGACTCAATGTGGGAATTCTGTCAATTGCTTAGTATATCTTTTCCAATTATGCATTCTGGAAATGGGGAAATCACTACAGGATAGGTTTAGGGACCCACTGGACCCACTGTGAGACATACCTGAGCTAAGACTCCATCAATAACTTGATTACTTCATATTCTCCACTCTGACTGGTGGGCCACAATGATGCTTTGAGTCTCCTGGAATTAGTGTCAGTTCAGAGCCAGTGTTCAGTAATCCCTGAAAAGTCTGATTATTTTCTTCTCCCCATTGAGTAGTCACTCTTGTAAAAAGCCTCATATCCCTTTGGGGAATCTGGGAGAAAGATTGACATTATAAATTTTTGGCAATGTAGTGGGGCCCTTTCTCAAAGGGACCTGGCCTTCCCTTCATTCAAGTGGTTGTGGGTCTGTAAACTGACTCAAGTCTGGGAATTGATTGAGAGGCCGTGACTCTGTTTTCTGGTGATTCAATCTAGGCTGCTGTTCATGTGAACTAGAATTGTTCTGTCTATACAGATCATGTAAATATTTAGGAGGTCTGTCATGCATTTCAATCCCAGGAACACCATGTCTAAGTAGCCAATGCCATAATTCCATACAAGTCAGACAATTCTGATTACTGTTTTGACTCTGTTGTCCATTATGGTAACTACACCCACCTTGCTTTGGCAATTAACTACTGCCACTTGTCCCCTACTACCACTGGATCCAATCAGCCCCATCGTAGTTAAGTATCTTAGTTCAATTAGGGCAGTTCCCACTGTCAAATCTGGCTTACATAAAATAGCAATCACAGTGGTCTTCAAGGATGCTGGGGCTCCCTTCACAAATTCATTACTCAATGTACTGGTGAAAGACATGTCTCCATTTCTGGCGCTAGGGGTCTAATCTCATAAATCTATTCTAACAGGCCAATTTCCCTAAGCTTCTGGATACTTTCTTCTACATTATACCGAGGCAGGTCTGGTACTTCAACTTGACTTGAGATAGGCCACCATGTAATCCATGCTTCAGTAAGCCAACCAAATGAACTATTAGATCCTTTCCTAAATTCTTAAGCTGAAACATTGAAGGAAGAATCTGTGCTTAGTGGGCCTAAATAAATAAACTCAGACTGATTCAATGTTACATTCCTTGCACCATTATCCCACACCCTCAGAAGCCATCCCCATACATATTCTCTAGGTTTCTGTCTGTACATATTAGCAAAATCAAGTAGGTCTTTTTGGGTGTAGTTTATCACCTCCTCAGTTACACTTTGTATTTCACCTTTTGGGGCTCGCTTGGACTTAACTTTAGTTATAGGTCTAGCAGCAACAATAGGTGGTTGGGGAAGTTCCTGAGAACATTCAGCAATGTCTTCCATGGCCTCTGCCTCAGGCAATGACCCAGCAGGAACAGTTAGGTTAATCTCATCAAATTGAAGTAGAGGGGATTATGGTTTTACAGTAATCCTTTTAGATGAGAGAGATTCAACAGAATTTACAGGGTCCATATCCTGATCTTCCTATCTTCCCATATGTCCCCATTCCAGGTTTCAGGATCCCATTTTTTCCCAATCAATGTCCTCACTTTAACTTCAGACACCATTCTGGGTTGACAATTTAATTGGCATTGTAATTCAGCCACTCTTACAATCAGACTCTGGGTTTGGCTTTTGGCAATCTCAGCTCTGTTACTAGAAGATTTAAGGCTTTCTTTCAGAGCACCACTGGAAACATTGAGGTCTTTTATGTGATGCTTAAGCTGTGACTCAGCATCCCTGAACTCCTCCTACTCTTTCACCACTTAGTTTACTATAAGTAGGACAAATCATCCAGCTTCTTTATACTCCTCATGCTGACAAAATTGCAGAAAAGTATCAAATATGTGATCTCCCAGAGCCTCACTTCTCAAAAGTACTTTATCTATTGGTGGTGCTATTTTGCATATTAATGTTGCCACCTCATGCCACAGATTAGCAGGGCCCTCTTTACTAATGGAGGTAGGGTCACCAGTGCCTTTATAATTAATCAAATTGGAGAACCAATTTAGGAAGCCCATCCTTATGATTTTATCTCTTGAACCACTTCTGGTACCAAATGTGTTAGATTGGGTTCTCCAGAGAAGCAAAACCAGTAAAATTTTTATGTATATAAAGACAAATTTATCTTAGGAAAATGGCTCACACACTTAACAAAGCTGGCAAGTCCCACGTTCTTGGATCAAACATCAAGCTGGATGCTTTTCCTGACTCATGCAGCTGCAGGGCCTGAGGAGCTCAAGGTTGGCAGGCAGTATACTGGCTGTTGATTCCAATGAATGATGAATCCTTGATCTCCAGGCTGAATGGTGGATTGTTTGCTCACAGATTGTTGTAGGTAGCATAACAGAATCCGATCTGCAGAAGAGTGTCTCTTTTCCCAGGATGCCCGTAAATATACTGGAAGCAGGCCACACCCTTAGGGAAACTCCCTTTCAAGAAATTGGCTGCTCAAAACATACACATCTGATCCCATCACGGGAACAACCGGCATCACAATTCCTTAAACCATACAGAATTTTGGTCCAGCCAAGTTGACACACAGCTCTAACTATCACAGAGGTGCTAGAAGTTCAAAGTTTCATTACCAATAGTGTTACAATGAAAATTCTTTGTCTCTAATGTTCAAAATATGAAAAAAAAAATTAACTTTTAAATAGGTAATCTTTGTTTTAAATAGAACAATGATTGACTTTGGAGTTTTGATAATTGCAGTTATTTAGCAACCTTTAGGAGTTGGTTAGGAGGTTTGGTAGCATAGCGCCTAAGGTGTTTGACTGCTAACCAGAAGGCTGGCAGTTCAAACCCACCAGCCACTCCTCAGAAGAAAGGTTGGGCAATCTACTTCTGTAGGGATACTACCTCGGATACCCAAAGAGAGGTCACTCTGAGTCAGGTTCAACTTGACAGCAGTGGGTTTGGTTTTGGTTTTGGAAGAGTTGGTTTGTTTCTAATCACGTTTCAAAACAAATGATGCTCAACTTGGACTGCAAATGACAATTACCCGGGCTATAAATTGTTGTCTCTGGTGAGTTTGTAAAATTCATAGGGCATTAATCCCTCCCCAGACCAATTAAATCAAGATCTTCTTATGTGTAGGATCCAGACATTAATATTTTAATGCTCTTCAGAAGGTAATAATGTGGCTGAGATTGAGAATAACTGAATGAAAGCATTTGGGTGGTATTTGATAGGATTTCTTTTTTGATTTTGTAGTAAGCAACAGCTCACATTCATCAGCTTGGTAGGAACAGATATGGAATTGGCTGTCAATTGCGGAAGGAAATAACAAAATCTGGTCTGTTTGTGTGTATATGTCTCTTAAGTATTGCAATTTGGATTTAACATCTCATTTGAACATTTCAGTTAATTTTGTCAAACCATATATCACTTTTGGAGTTTTTAAGTTATTTAATGTATGACTCAGATTCCCAAGTCTCAGAGGTTTAAATACTAATTTTCATTGTTGAAACACATTGATTATGTGAATGGAGGATCTTCTAATGAACTAATGAATAATAAGTAAATTACACCAGTAAGACCCAGTATTAATTACCATGTAATTCATACTGCAGTTTATAAATCAGATACAAAAATTCAATAATTATAGGACAATTGCTATGTGATTACCTTGACTCCACATAGTAATCACAGTGTAATTTTGTCAATAGTTCACATCTCATACCCACAAAGAGAACTGTTATTACTTTGCATGCTGCAGTTGAAAATAGCTAGCTAGCATTGCCTTAGGGAGGAATCACTATTTGATCTTCATTCTGGTTTAGGGTCCAGAAATCATCTCAGATTTAGTTTGTAACCTACTCAGTATTTGGCATTACACTATTCAATATTAGAGATAATTAAGAGGTAAGGCAGTTGGTGCAGGAAAGATTTAAGCATCCAATCTGGTACTCTGTAACACGCAATATTTAAATGGCCCTTGGAGATTACATAACTAAGCAGATAAAAGCAGAGATCCATGAGGGGAAATACACTTTGAGAAAGAACATTAATTAGACAAGGGTAGAAAATGCTACTCTTTCTATAAAAATATAGCCTGAATACTTTTATTCTAGGTGAACTTGAGTTGGTCCAAACATTTAGAAAGTGGATGGACTATAATAAACTTAGCTCCCCATATTGGCAGCACACTGTGCTGGGGAAGTAAGGAAGACAGGTCCAGAAGAGGAGAGAATAGAATTGTGGTTAAATGGGGCAAACCTAATGCTGTCCTCTGCCCAGCAAAGGGGCTTATAATCTAAGATCAAATCTAAAGAGGGACAAAACCATTTTTGCCCACGTCCAAATGGAGCATTCTGAGACTGAGGGGAGGTTGAATCGTGTATAATGTATTGTTGTTGATAGATACCACTGATTTGATTTTTGACTTATAGTGAACCCATGTGATGGAGTAGAACTGGCCAGGGGATTTTTTAGACAAATCTTTTTGGAAGCAGATCTCCAAGTCTTTCTCCTGTGAGCCACTGGTTAAGTTGAAGTCATCAACCTTTTGGTTAGCAGTTGAGTGCTTGACCATTGCAACATCTGGGCTTCTTCAAATGTTGGTGTGTGAGTGAATTTCTCATGATTCAACATGGAAATAATGCATGTGCCAATAACTGAGTTGAACTATTTCATGGGTCTCATCAGAGTGGCCAAGAAACCATAATAAGACATAGATTTGTTTGCCAGAATTTCACCACCCACACGAAGGGTTACTCCTTGAGTGTCAGCTCTGTGGAGCATAGACACATTTCACACAAGATGGGATCCTGGAAAGTGTTCAGAAAAGTCTGTCTCTCCAATAGGTCCTCAGGCATAGGGTTAAGAAGACAGTTTCTTCTGATTATCTAGGATGGTGTTCTAGGTACACTACATTTGAAATATTTTGTTTTAATTGCTTGGAGTGATGAAAATGACTACCAAAGCAATACATGGAAGTTTTAAACACACAGTTTGATTCAGTAAATGAAATCCAATCTATTGACTCCTAAAGCTTTTCTGCTAGGTAAGGTTGGCAAACTTCTCAGAGAGCCAAGTTCCTAGCATTTATAATTGGAAACCGCAGAGGTCTTTGGATCAACTTTAAACTAAACTTTATACTAAAATAGAATACACACTCTCTGATTCCTGTCCACCCAAACAATATGGTAATTGTGAGCTGATTGATACAGAAATGAAGCTACCAAAAGGTTGCAAACTCCACTGGGCCAAGATTTTGCAAATAGACTAAACAGTTCAATAAATGCATAGTAATCTTCCTCCCTAAATCCTGAAAACTCCCCCATATTAGGTGAAAATGGAAGATAACTCCAAAATTTAGCTTTTTATATCCTGAACAAATTTATTTAGTATTAACTGCAGTCTTTTTCCATTGTGTACTTTTGTGTATCTTACTTTTCAGTCACTTAGAATATTCACCTTTAAAAAAAAAATTTATTGTGCTTTGGGTGCAAGTTTCCGTAGCAAGCTTGTTTTACATTCAATAGTTCATGCACATCCAATTTCATGGCCCTGATTACCGTCCCCAACCATAAAAAGCTCTCCTCCCCTCTCTCTACTGTGACCACCCCCTCCCAGTGCATTCCTGTCTATCCAGCTTTCCCTCTATGTGACTGCTATCCCTCTGGTGCCTCATGGTTGATTGATCCTAGGGCTGCATCTCCCTAGAGTATGTTGGTGACTAAACCTGCAGTAGGAATTCTGTATGTAGATGTTTCTACTGTTAGGCTGAGAGCCAATCCATGTAAGTGAGTCCATTTCTAGGCCAGAAGTGTAACCTGGTGCCATAGTCTTGGGGGTTCCACCAGTCTTTCTCTGACAAGCAAGTCTGGCCATTTTTGTATTTTTGAATTTTATTCCACAATTTTTCTCCCTCTCTATCCAGGGTCTACAGATTTGATCTCTTTCCAAGCAGTTGGCATTGGTAGTTGGGCACTATCTAGTTCTTCTGGCCTTGGGGTCTATCTTATCTTTGGACTAATTGTTCCCAGATGCCTTTGACATTCTTTGCTCCAGATGAGAGGAGAGCAATAGTTGCAAGTTAAATGACTGCTCAAAAGCTTTTAAGACCCTAGTAGAATATAAAGGAATATTCATCTTTTATGAAGTGTACAACACCATTTTCTGTGTTCAGGTGATTCCCTTTATCTAAATGATTCACTGACCAGTGTCTCTCCTTCCCCCACAAAGAAACCCACTGCCAGTGAGTCGATTCTGACTCATAGAGACCCCCATTGGGTTTCCAAGGTTGTAAATCTTTATGGAAGTAGATTGCCCCACCTTCCATCTGTGGAGCTACTAATGGGTTTGAACCACTGACCTCATTAACAGCCAAATGGCTTATCCACTGCACCACCAGAGCTCCTCCCTCCTGCCCCAATTGTATTCACTCTTTAACATCCAGCATAAATGTTCTCTACCAGGAAGCATTTTCTTACTACCTCACTCAGGAGATTCCTTTGAAATCCCAGATTTTGTCTGTATATTAATATGCTTTTTTTTTTTTTTTTTTCCCAGAACTGTTTGTTGTTGTTGTGTTTGCCATTGAGTTAGATCTGACTCATAGCAACCCCTCCTTGGGTTTCCGAGGCAGTATCACTATGGAAGTAGATTGCCCACCTTCCTTTCGAGGAGTGGCTGGTGGCTTCCACACTAAGACAGCTCAGAAGAAGGAAGGGACCATCCATATCTCAAAGAATTGGCTTGTAGCATAGGTACTATGCTAAGAACTGTTTAGGTTTACAAAATAATTGTGCAGAAAGTACAGAGAGTTCTCATCTACTTCTCCCCTCTGCACAGTACCTCTATTATTAACATCTTGTATTAGAGTTGTACATTTGGTAAATGTTGATGAGCCAATATAGATACATTACTATTAACTAAAGTCCACAGATGACATTAAGGTTTACTCTTTGTGCTGTACAGTTCTGTGGGTTTTAGTAAATGTAAAATGTCATGTATCCATCATTAAAATATTATACAGAATATATTCAATGCACTAAAAATGCCCTGTGCTTTCCCTATTTATCTATGGCATGTTCATTTTCTGGCAACTACCAATATTTTAACTCTCTATAATTTTGCCTTTTCCAGAATATTATCTGTTTGGAATCACATAGTGTTTAACCTTTTTAGATTGTCTTCTTTTGCTAAACAATATGCATTTAAGATTCCTCCATGTATTTTCATTGTTTGATAGCTCATTTTTTCTTATATATAAGTATGATACATATCATAAATATATATATATAAATAATACTATGCATATATATATATATATATACATAAATAATATTCTACTGTATGGATGTACCATAATTTGTGTATCCATTCACCTACTTAAGGATATTTTGGTTGCTTCCAATTTTTAGCAATTATCAACAAACCTGCTGTGAACATTTATGTGCAGGTTTCTGTGTGGAAATATGTTTTCAAATCATCTGAGTAGGACTATGATTGCTGTATCAAAAGGCAAAGGTATGCTTAGATTTGTAAGACACTACCAGACTGATTTAGCAGTACCATTCTATACTCCCACCAGCAATGATTGAAAGTTTCTTTTGGTCTACATCCTCACCAATGATGTATAGTATTGTGCATTTCTTCATTTGCTTATTTTCTATATGTATATATTCTTTCCACTTGTCTGCCAGTTTGTCATACTGTGGTGGCTTGTGTATTGCTGTGAGGCTGGAGGCTCTGCCACCAGTATTTCAAATAACATCAGGGTCACCCGTGGTGGACAGGTTTCAGCAGTGCTTCCACACTAAGACAGCTCAGAAGAAGGAATAGACCATCCACATCTCAAATAATTGGCCAGCAAAAACCTTAGGAATAGCAATGAAACATTGTCTGACACATTATTGGAAAACTTTATGAATAGCCCTGAAACATTCTCCAATATAGTGCCAGGAGATGAGCCCTTCAGGTTGGAAGGTACTCAAAATATGATTGGGGAAGAGCTGCCTCCTCAAACTAGAGTTGACCTTAATGACATGGATGGAGTAAAGCTTTTAGGACCTCCATTTGCTGATGTGGCAAAACTCCAAATGGGAAGAAACAGCTGCAAACATCCATTAAGAATCAGAACATGGAATATATGAATTATGCCAAAGGGGCAAGGAGGCTGCATCTTCTGACCTCCTTTAACCTCATTAGAGGAAGACAGAATCACCATCAGTAGCCCAAGACCTATTCCTGAGAGTCCAGACATGCTGCCTTCCTCCAGCCCTTTCACTAACCCTGACACCAACCATTCCTCCCACAGCACCCACCACCTCTCTGCTGGGTTCGATAATTTGCTGCAGTAGCCACACAGAACTCACAGATTGTGGGGTGTGTTAGGGAAGCAACAGGCTATAATTCAAGTCAGGAACATGCTCAGTCTCTCTTAGCCCACTGTCTGTCAGCCAACAGTCTCTCTCCAAGCAGTGCATGCCTTTCGAGATCTCTCTCTCAGCAGCACATGTCTCTCAGGAGTGTGTTTCTCTCAGCAGCACATTTTCTTAGACAGCAGTCAGAGAGATTCCTTCTGCTTCTAGGAGTGCTCTTTTGAGCCTAGAAGAGTGGCCCAAACCAACCAATCCTAACATCAGAGTTCTACACACCTGAGGGTGAAAGAACTTCCCAGAAAATTACTTTGTCTGCTCCCAACATAAATACCCCAGGTGGATAACTTCAACAATCAGGAGCTATTCAGTTGCTCACAGCAAATTCCACCACAGAGTTTAAAAAAACTTATGGCTAGAAAAGCTACACTATATAATTTACTACACTGCAAAGTATGAACCTAGGAAACCTGAAAATTGTCAAAATGAAATAGAACAGATAAAGATCAATATCGTAGGCATTAGTCAGCTGAAATGGACTGGTTTTGGCCATTTTGAATCAGACAATCCTCTGATCTACTGTGCTGGAAATGACAAATTGAAGAGAATTGGATGGCATTCACCATCACAAGGAATGTTTCAAGATCTATCCTGAAGTACAGTGCTGCCAGTGATAGGATAATATCCACACATCTACAAGGAAGACCAGTTAATATTACTATTATTCAAATTTACACACCAGCCACCAATGCCAAAGATGAGGAAATTTAAGATTTTTATGAACTTCAGCAGTCTGAAATTGACCAAACATGCAATCAAAATGTATTGATTATTACTGGTGACTGGTTTGTGAAAGTTGGAAACAAAAAATCACCAGTAGTTGGAAAATATGGCCTTGGTGATAGAAATGACACCAGAGATCACTTGACAGAATTTTGAAAGACCAACAAATTACTCATTGCTAATACTTTCCTTCAGCAACATAAATGACATTCTGTGGAATCACTTTTCTTTGGAATGGGTACAAATATGGATATTTTGTCTCACCAGACATGAATCAGTTTGACTACATTTGTGGCAAAAGGCAATGGAGAAACTCAATATCTTCAGCCAAAACAAGGCCAGGAGCTGAATGTGGAAGAGACAATCAGTTGCTGACATGCAAGTTCAAGTTGAAGACAATTAAAACAAGCCCATAAGAGCCAAAATATGACATTGATTATATGCTACCTGAATTTAGAGACAATCTGAAGAATAGATTTGACTCACTGAGCACCAATGACTGAAAATCAGATGAGTAGCGGGAGGTTATCAAGAACATCATGCATGAAGAAAGCAAAAGGTCATTAATGAGACAGGAAAGGAAGAAAAGACCAAAATGGATGTCAGAAGAGACTCTGAAACTTGGTAATAAATGGAGAGTAGCTTAAGCAAATGGAAGAAATGACAAGATAAAAGAGCTGAACAGAAGATTTCAAAGAGCAGCTTGAGGAGACAAAGTTAATTTTTATAATGAAGTGTACAAAGACCTGGAGTTAGAAAACCAAAAAGGAAGAACATGCTTGGCATTTCTTGAGCTGAAGGAACTGAAGAAAAATTCAAGCCTTGAGTTGCAATATTGAAAGATTCTATGGGCAATACATTGAATGATGCAGGGAACATTAAAAGAAAGCTGGACAATGAATGAGGAAGACCAAAGAAGTGTTGATGCTTTTGAGTTGTGGTGTTGGAGAATAATGAAAGTACCATGGACAGACAGAATAATGAAAAATCTGTCCTGGAAGAAGCACAACCAGAATGCTGCTTGGAAGCAAGAATGGTGAGACTTTGTCTCACCTACTTTGGTCATGTTGTCAGAAGGGACCATTCCCTAGAGATGGATATCATGCTTGGTAAAGTGGAGGGTCAGCGAGGAAGGAGAAGGTCCTCAGTGAGATGGATTGACACAGTGGCTGCAAACAAAGGGCTTAGGTATAGGAAGGATTGTGAGGCTTGTGCAGGACTGGGTAGTGTTTCCTTTTGTTGTCCATAGGGTCACTATGAGTCAGAGACAACTCAGTGGCCCCTAACAACAACAACAACAACAACAAGGTATCTTCCTTCCAGTAATATATCAAACAGTGGTTCACTGCTATTCATAAGGTTTTCACTGGTCAAATATTTCTGAAGTGAGTGGCTTGGTCCTTCTTCCCAGTGTGTCTTAATCTGGATACTCTCTTGAATCCTGTCTATCATGGGTGATTCTGCTAGTAATTGAAATACCAGTGGCATAACCTCCAGCCTAATAGCAACACACAAGCCACTACATTATAACAAACTGACAGATGAGTATTGATAGTTTTAAATTTGTTTTTTTGATAGTAGATGATAGTGCTATCATTCAAATCTACACACCAAACACTAAAGCCAAAGATGAAGGAATTGAAGATTTTTACAAACTTCTGCAGTTTGAAATTGACTAAACATGACAATCAAGATGGATTGATTATTACTGGAGTTTGGATTGTCAAAGTTGGAAACAAAGAAGAATCATTGGTAGTTGGAAAATATGGCCTTGGTGATAGAAATGATGTTGGAGATCACATGATAGAGTTTTGTAAGACCAATGACTTATTCACTTTACATACCTTTGTGCAACAACATAAACAGCAGCTATACATGTGGGCTTTGCCAGGTGGAGTACTCAGGAATCATATCAACTACATCTATGGAAAGAGGAGATGGAGAAGTTTAATGTCTTCAGTCAAAACAAGGCCAGGAGTTGACTTTGGAACAGGCCATCACTTGCTCATATGCAAGTTCAAGTTGAAGCTGAAGACAATTAAAACAAGTACATGACAGCTAAAATACAACCTTGATTATATCCCACTTGAATTTACAGGCTGTCTGAATAATAAATTTGATGCACTGAATACCAATGACCAAAGCCAAGACAAGTTACAGGGTGACGTCAAGAACATTATCCATGAAGAAAGCAAAAAGTCATTAAAAAGGGAGGAAAGGAAGAAAGACAAAAATGGATGTCAGAAGAGACTCTGCAAATTGCTCTTGAACAGAATAGCTAAAGTGAGTGAAGACATGATGAGATAAATGAACTGAACAGAAGATTGCAAAGGGCAGTTAAGAAGACAAAACAAAGTATTATAATGAAATGTGTGAAGGCCTGGAGTTAGAAGACCAAAAGGGAAGGACATGCTCAGCATCTCTCAAGCTTAAGAACTGGAGAAAAAATTCAAGCCTTGAGTTGCAATACTGAAGAATTCTATGGGCAAAATACTAAATAATGCAAGACACATCAAAAGAAGATGAAAAGAATACAGAGTCACTGTACTAAAATGAATTAGTTTGGTCATTCCAAAATTTCAGGAGGCAGCATATATGATCAAGAACCAATGGTATGGAAGGAGGATGTCCAAGCCGAACTGAAGGAATTGGTGAAAAATAAGGTTCCAGGAATTGACAGAATGCCCATTGAGGTGTTTTAAAAATGGATGTAGCTCCAAAAATCAGTTGGATTCCTCTACACCAGCAAAGAGATTGCTGAAAAAGAAATAAGGAAATCAATACCATTCTCAATAGCTACCAAAATAATAAAATATTTGGGAATAAATCTTACCAGAGACACAAAAGACCTCTACAAAGAAAACTATAAAAAGCTACTTCAAGAAACCATAAGAGAC
>NW_006921682.1:1822583-1827742 GCF_000298275.1 Orycteropus afer afer | reverse complement strand
AGTGAATTTACTCTGTAAATCTTCACCCAAATCAAAATAAAATTAAAATAAAATAAAAATAAAAATAAAAATAAAAATGGATGTAGCACTGGAGGCACTTACTCGTTTATGTCAAGTAATTTGGAAGACAACTCTCTGGTCATCTGACAGGAAGTGATCTATATTTGTGCCCCATCTGAAAGAAAGATGACCCAACAGAACATGGAAATTATTGAACAATATCATTAATATCACATGCAAGTAAAATTTTGCTAAGGATAATTAAAAAATGTTTGCAGCAGGATATTGACGGAACTTCCAGAAATTCAGGGTGGATTCAGAAGAGGATGTGGAATGAGAGATATCATTGCTGATGTCAAATGGATCTTAGCTGAAAGCAAAGAGTACCACAAAGATGTTTACTTGTGTTTTATTGACTGTGCAAAGGATTCTGACTGTGTGGATAATAATAAATTATGGATGACATCGTTAAGACTGGGAATTCCAGAATACTTCATTGTGCTCATGAGGAACCTGTACCAGACCAAGAGGCAGTCATTCAAACAGAACAAGGGGATGATGATGGTTTAAAATCAGGAAGGGTGTATGTCAGGGTTGTATTCTATCATCATACTTATTCAATTTGTATGTTGAGCAAATAATCCAAGAAGCTGAATTATATGAAGAATGTTGCATCACGTTTGGAGGAAGACTCATTTATAACTTATGATATATAGAAAGTTGTTACATTGTGGGGATTGCTTGCTGAAAGTGAAGATGACTTGAGACACTTACTGATGAAGATCAAAGACTACTGTCTTCAATATGGATTACGTCTCAACATAAAGAAAACAAAAATCCTCACAACTGGACCAATAAGTAGCATCACAATAAATGGAGAAAAGGTTGAAGTTGTCAGGGAGTTCATTTTCTTTGGATCCATAATCAACACCCATGGAAGCAGTAGTCAAGAAATAAGATGATGTATTGCACTGGGCAAATCAGTACAAGATCTCTTTAAAGTGTAAACAACCAAAGATGTCACTTTGAAGACTAACGTGCTTAACCCAAGCCATGGTATTCTCAATTGCCCTTGTGCATGTGAAAGCTGAACAATGAATAAGGAATACCAGAGAAGATTTGAAGTCTTTGAATTGTGGTGTTGGCCAAGAATACTGAAAGCACCATGGAGTACCAGAAGAATGAACAAATCTGTCTTGGAGGAAGTGCAGCCAGAATGCTTCTTGGAAGCGAGAATGGCCAGACTTTGTCTCACCTACTTTGCTCTTGTTGTCAGAAGGGACCATTCCCTGGAGAAGGATATCATGCTCGGTAAAGTAGAGGGTTAGCAGAAAGGGGAACGTCCTCAACAAGATGGATTGACAGAGTGGTTGGAATCATGGGCTCAGATATAGGAAGGATTGTGAGGATGGCACAGGACTGAGCAGTGTTTAGTTCTGTCATACATAGGGTTGCTATGAGTTGGAGCCCATTTGGTGGCATACAACAACAACATATGTTCTTTTGTGAAGTTCAGTTCATTTGTTTCGCTCATTTTGTAATTGGGTTGTTTATTTTCTTACTGTTGAGGTTTTAAGTGCTCTTTGCATATTTTGAATACAATTCTTTATCAGATATGAGCTTTGCAATAATTTCTCCCAGTCTGTGTGTTCTCCTTGCATTCTCTTAACAATATCTTTCACAGAGAAGAAGTTCTCAATTTTTGTGATTTGGCTGAAAGTTTGCAGAACAAATTCATTTTGCATACAGCTGTTCATACACATTTATTTCATGGCATTGATTGCAATCCCCAAAATGTAACAGGTTTCATTCCACTTCCTCCCTGTAGTTACCTTTTCCCTGTGTCCTTCTTTCTTATGTATTCCTGCCCTCTGAGCTATCTCCCTGTGCAAATACTGCCCTTTTGATCTCCCATGATTGATTGCTCTAAGGAGTGTACATACCTGGTGTCAGTGTTCACCTTAAATGCCTATGTATTGTTTGACTGGAAGCCACAGGAGTGAGTTCAATTCCAGGACTGAAGGGTAACTAGGTTCTGTAGTCTCAGGGGTTTCACTAGTGTCTATCAGACTAGTAAGCCTGGTCTTTTTAGTGATTTTTAGTTTTGTTTCACAGTTTTCTCCCCCTCTATCTAGGATCTCCTACATTGATCTCTTTCTGAGTGGTTGACATTGGTAGCAGGGCACCATCTAGTTCTTCTGGTCTCATGGTCATGTAGGCTAATGTCTGTATGGTCTACTAGTCCCTTTGACTGGTTGTTTCCATGTATCTTTGGTTCTCTTCATTCTTCTTTGCTCTGGATGAGTAGAGACCAATTGTTGCATCTAGATGTCTGTTCGCAGGCTTTTAAACCCCAGTCATTACTTGCCAGAGCAGGATGTAGAACAATATTTTTATGTATTATGTTATGCCAATTGAGCTTGATGGACCCTGAAACCATGGTCTGGAGTTCACAAACTTACTCCTTCAGGGTGGTTGGCTGTGACTAAGAAGTTATCATAACTGTGTCCCCTGTTCTGTTTATATGAACATTCTTATAGCACATACAAATAAGTATGTAGAAATATTGTCTGTCTATATGGTCAAGGGTATATTCCATTTTGACTAGACATACTTGATCATTTAGGCTGTCTACCTACGCATCTACCTATAGATTAATGTTTGTTATTACTGATAATGCAGTATTGTATATATAAAAGTGTTTATTTTTGTTGTCTACCACTTGTGCACATTTCTGTGTTTTCCTTTTCCTTAGTGTTATTTTTGGTCATTTGCTTTTGGTATATTGCCTTTCCCTTCACCCAAATCAGTACTTGTCTCAATTGTAATTAAGTCTGACTTATCAATTATTTCTTTCATGGATTGTGCTTTAGTCTTGTATGTCAAAAGTCATGGCCAAACCCAAAGTCATCTAGATTTTGTTTTATACTGTGTCTATAAATGGAGTAATTTTGTGTTTACATTTAGGTCTGTGATCTATTTTGAATTAACTTTGACAGAAGCAGTGAGGTTTGTTTATAGATTTTTTATTTTTTTTTGCATGTAGATGTACAGAAATTCTAGCAACATTTGTTTTAAAAACTATCCTTTTCTCATTGAATTATCTTCATTCTTTTGTCAAAGATCTGGTGATTATATTTATGTGGGTCTATTTCTAGGGTCTCTATTTTGTTCCTTTGATCTGTTTGTCTATTCTTTCACTACTATCAAGGATCTCTGGTAGTATAGTGCCTAAGGCATTTGACTGCTAATCAGAAGGCTGGTGGTTCAAAGCCACCAGCCACTCCTCAGAAAGAGGGATAGGCAATCTACTTCCATAGCGATACCACCTTGGAAACCCATGGCGGGGTCGCTGTGAGTTGGAATCTACTAGACAGCACTGAGTTTGTTTTATTTTATTTTATTTTATTTTTTCTGGTGGTGTAGTGGTTAAAACATTCAACTACTAACCAAAAATTCAGTGATTCAAACTCACCAGCCACTCCACAGAAAAAAGATGAGGCAGTCTGCTTCTGAGAAGAGTTACAGGCTTGGAAATCCTATGGCGGCAGTTCTACTCTGTCCTATAGGGTGGGTAGGAGTCAGAATTGACTTGATGGCAGTGGATTTTGATTTCTTTCATCAGAATTTTCTAGTTTTCATTATATAGGATTTGTATATATTTTGTTGGATTTATCCCTAAGTATTTCTTTCTTTCTTTTTTTATTTTTTCGTGCTAATGTGAATTGTTTTTCACTTCAAATTCCAATTGTTCATTGATAGTATATAGGAAAGCAGTTGATTTTTACATATTAGTATTTTTTCCTGCAGTTGTGTTCTAATTGCTTATTAGTTTCAGGTTATTTATTTATTTTTAAAAAATCATTCCTTTGGGATTTTCTACACAGTAATGTTACAGTGAACAAAGAGTTTTATCTCTTCCTCCTCAATTTGTATGCTTCTCTCCATCTCCCTCTAGTCTTATTTCATTTCCAGGACTTTCAATATGATGTTGGTTGGAAAGGAGTGGTGAGAGAGAGAATCCTTGACTTGTTCCTGAACTTAAAAGGAAAGCATTTAGTGTCTCGCTATTTAGTATGTTGTTAACACTATATTTTCTGTATATAATCTTCATTGGGTTGAAAAAGCTCTCCCCATCCCCAGTTTGCTGAGTGTTATCAAGAATCTTTGCTGGAATTTTGCCAAACATTTTTTTCTGCATCTATTGAAATGATCATATAATTTTTCTTCTTTAGGTTGTTGATGTGATGGATTATATTAATTAATCTTTGAATGTTGAACCAGTCTTGCATACCTGGAATAAAGCAAATATGGTTTTGGTGTATAATTATTTTAAACATTATTTTATTTGATTTGCAAATATTTGATTGAGGATGTTTGCATCTATGATTTGGCACACATTGGTCTAAAACTTTTCTTTCTTATAATATCTTTGTCTGGTTTTCATGCTATAGTAATGCTAGCCTTATAGATGAGTTAAAAAGTATTCCTCTGCTTCTGTTTTCTTTTTTATTCTATCTCTTCTCTTCTTTTTTTTTCAAATTGTGATTTGGGTGAAGATTAACAGAGCAAATTAACTTTCCATACAGCAGTTCACATATACTTTGTCTCTTGTCATTGACCACAGTTTAACACAATGCAACAACTCCCCTCCCACTTCCTCCCCATAGTTACCTCTTCCCTGTGTCCATCCCTCCATACACTCCTGCCCCCTGAGCTGTCTCACTGTGCATAAGCAGCCCTTCTTTCTCCCATGATATTCCCTCCAAGTAGTGTATCTACCTGAGGTGAATATTCAACTCATATGCCTGTCTTTTGTTTGTCTGGAAAGCACAGATGTGGGTTCAGTTCCAGACCTGAAGGGCAGCTAGGGGCCATAGTCTCAGTGGTTCCACCAGACTCTATTGGACCAGCGAACCTGGTCCTCACCTTTTATTTTTTTTCCAAATGATTTTGAGTTTTGTTCCACATTGTTCTCCCTCTCTATCAAGGATCCCCTTCCAAGTGGATGACGGTGATAGCTGGGCACCATCTAGTTCTTCTGGTCTTATAGTCGTATAGGCTGCAGATCAGATGGTGTACCAGTTGCTAGGATGAATTGTTTCCATGAATTTTGAATTTCTTCATTCTTCTTTGCTCTGGACGAGGAGAGACCCATC
>NW_006921682.1:1808809-1809985 GCF_000298275.1 Orycteropus afer afer | reverse complement strand
TCAGAAAGTAATATTGCCACTCCTGCTCTCTTACAGTTGCCATTTGATTGATATATCTTTTTCCAATGTTTGATTTTGAGTCTACTTTTTCTTTGTCTCTAAGACGTGTCTCTTGTAGGAAGCATATTGATGGGTTTTGTTTTCTTATCCAATCTGTAACTCTCAGTCTCTTGAGTGGTGCATTTAATCCATTAACATCCAGTGTAGTTATTGACAGGTATGAATTTGTTGCTGTCATTTTGTTATATGTTTTTTCATGGTGTCCCTTGTTCCTTTGTTTCATATTATTTTCTGTGCTGAGCTCATTATGTTTATGAATCATGTTATAATTTCCTTTGTTGCTGTTGTCCTAGTATATGCTGAATATTTGTGCTTATCCTCTTTTTTATTATCATGTGAAGGTTTATCATTTTTCTTTGAGGTTCCCCTATGGTTTGTAAATTTATCCCTGAGTTCAGAACAGTCCATTCTATCTTGCAACTCTCATAACTTCCTCACCATTTAGAAGTTCTGTGACTACACATTTTTTTCCCTCTTTTTGTTCGTAGTTGTCCTCACTTGCAAATTGATGTCTCCGGTTCCCTGTTTACAATCTTGCAAGCTCATTTTACTTTGGATATGTCCATAGCTGTGGTTTCTGGGTTCTGTCATCTTGTGTATCAATGATCTGTTGTTATTTGCTATTTTTGGTTCTCTGTTCAAAGGATTTCCTTTAGCATCTCTTGTAAGTTTGGTCTGGTTTTAACAAATTCCCTTAGTTTCTGCTTATGTGGAAATCTCCTAATTTCCCCATCATATTTGAGGGACAATTTTTCCAGGTATATAATTCTTGGTTGAAAACTTTTCTCTTTCAGGCATGCCATTGCCTTCTCGCTTGCATGGTTTCTGCTGAGAAATCAGAGCTTATTCTTACTGGCTGTCCTTTTTATGTAATTTTTTGTTTTTCCTGTGCTACTTTCAGGGTTCTGTTTTGGTCTTTGGTTTTGATGAGTTTGATGATGATGTGTCTTGGTCATTTTCTTTTGGGGTCTATCCTGTTTGGGGTTCGTTGGAATTCCTGAATGGATATATTCTAATCTTTCATCATTTCAAGGACGTTCTTTCTCCTCCAGCAAATCTTGGACAATTTTCTCAGTGGTTTTGTTTTTCTCTTCCTGTTCTGGAATTCCAATGACA
>NW_006921682.1:1805481-1806452 GCF_000298275.1 Orycteropus afer afer | reverse complement strand
CCATGAGAAAAAAAGGGGGGGGGGAAGCCTTTAAATTAAAAAAAAAAAAAAAAATTAAACCAAGAACAGGGAAAAGAAAATTTCAACCAGGAACAGGGAAAAGAAAAATTGCTGAAAACTAAGACCTGGGAGAGGAAGATTAAGAATAATAATAAAAAGGAAAAAATATTAATAATAATTGTTGTTTTAAAACTAACAAATATAAGGAAACTATTCACCAGGAACAAGAAAGTGAAAAAGAAAAAAAATTAAAATAAAAAAAGAGAAAGAAAGAAAAGAAAAAACGAATTGTAGGAGGACAGGGCAGGGCACCCAGGCTCTGTCTGAGCACACAGACTGTGATAGAGTTCCTGTGGGCCCAGTAGGTAGATGCGAGTGGGGGATGGCCACACCTCCATTCACCAAGCGGGTGTGGGGTATAAGAGTAAGAAGAGGAATGTCGTATCTTTTCAGTCTTGTCGGTCCGGAATGTGCTTGGGGTTGCTGGAAAGCAGAACGTGTTCTTAAGCCCCATGAATCTACTAGAGTGTTGTCTTTTTAAATATCCAAAATAGTCAAGCCACTTTTAAAGCTTCAAAATGGCGGCACACTCCAGACTGGCAAAAGTCCACAGCTCAGCCTTCCCTTTCTCTTCACCTTCTCCATTTATTCCCCAGTCACCATGCACAGTCCTTCATGCAGTCCCTGGCTAGAATTGTTGATTTTTTGGTTAATTCTTAGGTCCTACCATCACCCGGGAATCCCCAAGCTGTCTGTGCCCTCAGGATTGCTTAGGATCGCTGCCAGATCGCAGCTCTGTCTGTCTCCTTTTTTGGTATTTTCATGCAAATTCTTTTGCTACTTGGGGTTTAGTCCACTTCTATATCCTTCCCTTCAAGGATCAGGGGTCCAGGATTATCTTCTGTGTCTGTGTTAATTGGTTTCCATTTTCTTTGTTGAAGAGGGTCTGTGCAGTTTTTCTGCCTAGTCCG
>NW_006921682.1:1800917-1804941 GCF_000298275.1 Orycteropus afer afer | reverse complement strand
AGAAGAGAAATAATAAATATTTGAGCAGAAGTAAATGATACCAAAGACAAGAGAAAAAAATAAACAAAATTAGAATTTTGTTCTTTGAAAATATTAATAAAATTTACAAACCACTGGAAAACTTAACAAAGGTGAAGAAGGAGAAGATCCAATCAACATGAATAAGAAATTAAATGGGCAATGTCACAACAGAACCAAGACAAATAAAAAGAATAATATCAGGATACTTTGAAGAACTGAACTGCAACAAATTTGAAAACTTAGGTGAAATATACAGATTTCTAGCAACACAGTATTTACTGAAATGAATACAGAATGAGGTATAAAATTTGAACAGACCCATAGCAAAAGAAGAAATTAAACAGATCATTAAAAAACCGTCAACAAAAAAAAAGTCCTTACCCAGATGCTTTCACTGGGGGTTTCTACCAAACATTCAGATTAGAGCTGACATCAATCCTACTCAAAGTATTTCAGAACATAGAAGGGATTGAATCATCCAAAATTCATTTTATGAAGCAAGCATAACACTGATACCAAAATCAGTCAAAGAAGCCACTTAAAAAGAAAACCCTGATACCAAAATCTGTCAAAGAAATTACTAAAAAGGAAAACTATGGACCAATATTTCCCATGAATATAGATGTGAAAATCCTAGCCAATAGACTTCAACAATGCATTTAAAAAAAAAAAAAAAAAAAATCATGACTAAGTGGGATTCATACCAGGAATGCAAAGATGGTTCAATATGAGGAAAACAATCAATATCATCTATCACTTGAGTAAAATAAAGGCAAAGAAACACATCATCATATTAATCAATGCAGAGGAGGCATTTGATGTTATCCAACACCGATTCCTGATCAAAACTCTGAAAAATAAGAGTAGAAGGCAATTTCTCAACAAAATTAAGGAAATATATGCAAAACCAACAGCCAATGTTATTCTCAATGGAGAGAAACTGAAACCATTCTCCTTGTCAATGGGAACAGACAAGGAAGCTGTCTATCACCACTTCTATTCAACATTGTATTGGAAATCCTAGCCAGGGCAAAAAGGCAAGAAAGGGAAATAAAAGGCATCCAAGTTGGTAAGGAAGAGGTAAAGCTATCCTTATTTGCTGATGATATGATCCTATATCTAGAAAATCCAAGAGACTCAGAAAGAAAACTAGTGGAATTAATTAGAGATTTAGCATAGTGGCAAGATACAATATCAACATACAAAAATCAGTTGAATTCCTCCACACCAAGAAAGAGATCTCTGAAAAGAAAATAAGGAAATCAATACTATTTACATTAGCTAAAAAAAGATAAAATAATTGGGACTATATCTTACCAGTGACACAAAAGCCATCTTCAAAGAAAACTACAAAATACTACAAGAAACATATATGGTAACACATACCATGTTCATGGATAGAAAGACCAAATATTGTGAAAATGTCAATACTACCCAAAGCAATATATATATTCAATGTAATCCTGATACAGATTCCATCAGCATTCTTTAAGGACATGGAACAATAAATCACTGATTTTATATGGAAAGGAAATGGCCCTTGGATAAGGAGAGCAGCGTTGAAGAACAAGAACAAAGTAGGAGGTCTCACACTCTCCAATCTCAAAATCTACTATACAGCCACATTATTCAAAATAGCCTGGTACTGGATAGATTGTTGTTTTTGTTGTTATGTGCCGTCAAATTGGCCCCGACTCATAGTGACCCCTCCTTGGGTTTCTCAGGTGGTATCACTACAGAAGTAGGATTGTCCAACCTTCCTTCTGAGAAGTGGCTGGTGGGTTTGAACTGCCAGTCTTCTGGTTAGCAGTCAAGTGCTTTGGCATTATACCAGAGCTCCTAGACATACAGATTAGTGTAATAGAATGGAGAACCCAGAAACAGATCCATTCACTTATGGTCAGCTGCTCTTTGACAGACGGGTGAAATCCATTAAACGGGGAAGTGACAGTGTTTTTAACAAATGGTGCTGGCAAAACTGGTTATAGTTTTGCAGAGAAATGAAACAAGATCCATACCTTGCACCATACACAAAAACTAACTCCTGATGGAGCAAAGACTTAAATGTAAAACCTAAAACGATAAAGTTCATCAAAGAAAAATTAGGGGCAAACTTAAGAATCCTAATATATGGCATTAATAGACTAGGAGCTCTGGGTGGTGTAGGTCCTAAGGCATTTGACTGCTAACCAGAAGGCTGACAGTTCAAACTCACTAGCCACTCCTCAAAAGGAAGATTAAGCAATCCACTTCCGTAGAAATACCACCTCAGAAATGCAAGGAAGGGTCACTATAAGTCAAATTGACTCTATGTCAGTGAGTTTGTTTTTTTTTTTAAAAAAAAACATAAGTAAAAATGCGCAAACAGTAGAGGGTAAACTAGATGGCTGGAACCTTCTAAATATAAAATTCTTATGTACATGAAAGAAATTCTCCAAAAGAGTAAAAAGAGAACCTATGGATTGAGAATAATATTTGGCAATGACATATCTGACAAGGAATTTATGTCTAAAATTTATAGAAAACTCCAACACCTCAACATCAAAAACAAAGTTTAATTATAAAAGGGCAGAAGACATGGATACTTCATCAAAGAAGATATTAAGGCAGCCAACAAATACATGAAGAAATGTTCATGGTCATTAGCCATTCGAAAGATGCAAATCAAAATAACAATGAGATAAGATCTCACTCCAATAATAACAAAATTATTAAAATTATTAAAGAAAATAACAAATGCTGGTGAAGACGTGGAAAGATTGGAACTCTCATACATTGCTGGTAGGACTGTAAAATGATACAAGCACTGTGGAAATCTATATGATGATTCTTTAAAGTGTTAAAAATAGAAATACCATTTGATCTAGCAATGGCATTATGAGGTATATGTTCTAAAGAAGTGAGAATCAGGACACAAAATAGATATATGCACACCCATGTTCATAGCAGCATTATTCACAATAGTACCAAAGAGATGGAAACAACCTAAGTGCTCATCAGTGAAAGAATGGATAATCAAATATGATACCTACACACAGTGGTATACTACATGACACTAAAGAATAATGTAGAATCTGTGAAACTCTCATAATGTAGATGAACTTGGAGGACATTATGCTAAGTGAAATAAGTCAATCACAGAAGGACAAATATTGTAAAAAGTCAAGGAAAAGTATACATATGGAAGGAAACTTTGTTGGATACCAAGGGTGGTAGGGGAGGGGAGTAAAAAATGTTAGATAAGTAAGAGACAAGTATAGATTTGAGTAAAGGAAAAGGCAATATCCCAAAAGTGAGTGATCAATACAGCAGCACCAAAGAAAAGGAAGACACAGAGAGGTGCACAAGAGGTATAGCCAACAAAGATAATCACTTTTATATGCACAATACTGCATTATCAGTAATAACTGACATTAATCTATGGGTGGATACATAAGTAGACAGGCTAAATGATCAGATATGTCTATGCAAAAGGGAATATACACATGACTATATGTAAGTCTGACAGACAAAATTTCTATTTGTAGATATTTGTATTTGTATATGCTATGAGAATGTCCATAAATAAAATAGACTTAATGTGCCAAAGTTGTAATAAATTCTTAGCCACAGCCAAACATTCTGAGGGAGTGAGTCATTAGACCCATGGGCTCAGAACCATGGTCATGGGGGACGTTAAGCTCAATTGGCATAACATACTACACAAAAACATTGTTCTACATTTTGTGAGTTGTGACTGGGGTCTTAAAAGCTTGCAAGCAGCCATCTAAGATGCAACAATTGGTCTGCCCTTATCTGGAGCAAAGAAGAATGAAGAAAATAAAAAACACATGAAAACAATTAGTCCAAGGGACAAGTGGACCATGTGAACATCAGTATAAATGACCCTGAGACCAGAAGAACTAGATGGTGTCTGGCTACCACCGTTAACCACTCAGAGAGGAATCAAAATAGGAGATCCTGGATAAAATGGGAGAAAAATGTGAAACAAAGCTCAAAATCA
>NW_006921682.1:1772654-1800655 GCF_000298275.1 Orycteropus afer afer | reverse complement strand
GTTCAAACCCACCAGCCACTCCTCGGAAGGAAGGTTGGGCAATCCTGCTTCCGTAGTGATACTGCCTCGGAAACCCAAGGAGGGGTCGCTATGAGTCGGGGCCGACTCGATGACGCATAACAACAACAACAACAGGTATACTCTTTAGAACAATCAACCACGGGAGACTAGAAGGACAGCATTTACACAGGGAGATAGCTCAGAAAGTAGGAATACATGGGCAAGGACAGAGGGAAAGGGTAAGCACAGGGAGGAAGTGGGAAGAGAGCGCTTACATTATGGGGATTGAAGAAGAACAACAACAAAATTCCTGGCCCAGATGGCTTCACTGGAGAATTGCATCAAATATTCAGAGAAGAACTGACTATTGTACTCAAACGATTCCAAAACATAGAAAGGGATGAAATACTCTCAAACTCATTCTATGTAATAAGCATAACCCTGATACCAAAACTAGGCAAAGACACCACCAAAAGTAGGAAATAGAAATACCATTTGACCTAGCAATCCCATTATTAGGAATATATCCTAAAGAGGTGATATCTGGGACATGAAGAGGTACATGCACACCCACGTTCATTGTAGCAGTATTTACAATAGAAAAGGGATGGAAACAACCTAAGCACTCATCAACAAATAATGATAACCAAGCTATGGTACATATGCACAAAGGGATACTATGCAACATCAAAGAATAATGAAGAATCTACAAATTACCTCATAATATAAATGGACTTGGAGGGAATTATTTTGAATGAAATAATTCAAACACAGAAAAACAAATGTTGTCTGAGTGTATTATAAAAAGTCAAGGAAAGGTTTACACAGGGAAGGAAATTACCTTTGTTGGTTACCAGGGATGGGATGGAAGGTGAGGGATAATTCCTTATTAGTTAAGAGGCAAGTGTTTATTTGGGTGAAGGGAAAGGCAATGTCCTTAAAGCATGTGATCAGCACAATATCACTTCCTTAAAGGAAGACTTGGAATGTGCATAAGAAGTTTAGACAATAAAAGTAAATATTATTACAGACACAATTTTACATTGTTGTTAAGAACAAACACTAATCTATGGTTGGATACTGTTCTGGTTACCTAGTACCGCTCTGTCAAGAAATATACCACAAATGGGATGGCCTTAACAAACAGGAGTTTATTCTCTCACAGTTTGGAGGCTTTACATTCAAGTTCAAAGTGCCAGGCTCTAGGGACTGTGTGAAAGCCCCTTGACCTTTGGCTTCAGCTCTGCCTCCTGTTCCAGCCCACTTGAAGCTAGAGGCATCTCTTCACTCAGTCAGCTACTGGCTGCTGAGGCTAAAAAGCTCAAGGTCGACAAATAAAAAGGCACACTCCTGATGTTACCAAACCACATGGCAGACCATTCATTTAAGTCCTTTGTAAGCCCCAAGGTCGGCAGAGCACGGCAGGCTGCTGAACAATGACATGGCTATATGCAGGGTTCAAGCGTGCCATATGCTAGAGACCATTCCTGAAGCTGCTTCTTATATACGGGAAGCAGACCACATACTCAAAGCTGCTTGTCGTAGATCCCACCATGGAGTTCATTGACAGTCTCATCATGGGGAATAACCGCCACCAGCTGCCCAGCCACTCAACCGGGTCCAGCCAAGTGGACACACAAACATAACCACCACAATTTCACCCCTAGTCAACTTGGCATTTGTACAGATCTTCAATGGGTGGTATCTGTGCAGGTCTCCTCCACTGGGTGGCTCCAGTCCCCTAGTTCCTGAAAGGTGACCTCACCCCCCTTGGCCTGGTGGTCCATTCCTCTCCCTCACTCTTGGGCAGTGACTATGGCTCCATCCCACTGGCTCACATGAATGAGCAGTCCCACACTCCAGAACCAAGTTGGTGAAGGTTTGGCTCTTTGAAACTTAGAGGGCTGTGGTAGTTCCACCCCCAAAGGCCATGGTCCTACCCTCTCAGGATGAGGCAGCTCTGCTTCAGTTTCCTTGGTCTCTCTACCTCTGCCAATTAATGCCGAAGGCAACCCATTCTGTTGGAAAACTTCCTACCCGAAAAGCGCTCAGCTTTTTCCTCCATGGGCTGGTAAGCTGTTTGCTGTTTAATGCCAGTTTCTTGGCTCTGCTCCTGATGTCTCTCATGCCACATACCAGGGTCTCTCTTGCCAGGGTCTCTGGTCAAAGACAAACTCCACTCCTGTTTCCATATTTTTGGTATCTGTCAGAACAGCACCCCATTCTCGGTACAAAATTCTGTTCTGGTTACCTAGTGCCTCTCTGACAAGAAATATACCACAAATGGGATGGCCTTAACAAACAGGAGTTTATTCTTTCACAGTTTGGAGGCTTTGAGTTCAAGTTCAAAGTGCCAGGTTCTAGGGGCTGAAGCTAGAGGCATCTCTTCACTCAGGCAGCTACTGGCTGCTGAGGGTAACAAGCCCAAGATTGACAAATAAAAAGGCACACTCCTGATGTTACCAAACCACACGGCAGGCCATTAATTTAAGTCCGTTGTAAGACCCAAGGTCGGCAGAGCATGGCAGGCTGCTGAACAACAACACAACTACATGCAGGGTCCAAGCATGCCATATGTTAGAGACCATTCCTGAAGCTGCTTCTTATAAATGGGAGGCAGACCACATACCCAAAGTAGCTACTCAGATGCTCGTAGTAGATCCCACCATGGAGGTGATTGCTAGTCTCATCATGGGGAATAACTACCACCAGCTGCTCAGCCACTCAACCAGGCCCAGTCAAGTTGACACACAAACATAACCACCACAGATACATAGATAAGCAGGCAAGAAGATCAGGTATGGGTAGGTGAATGGCAATATACCCATGACCATACACAGTTTGGGCAGACAATATTCCTACATGTGTATTTGTGTTATAAAAATATCTGTATACAGTATAGAGCTCTATACAGGGGTAAAGTTAAAATAACTTCTTAGCTACAACTAAGTGCCTTTAAGGAATGAGTCTCTGGGACTGTTGGCTCAGCACCATGGTCATGAAGGACAAGATCAATTGGCTCATTATAGTACACAAAAACATTGTTCTACATCCTACTTGGGAGCTCTGGAGGCATAAACAGAAGGCATTTGATGGCTAAACAGAAGGCTGTAGGTTCAAACCCACCAGCCTCTCCTCAGAAGGAAGACTGGGCAGTCTACTTTGTAGTGCTACTGCCTTGGAATCCCAGGGAAGGGTTGCTATGAGTCGGATCCAACTCCACGGCAGTGAGTTTGAGTTACATCCTACTTTGGTGTGTAGGGACTGGGGTCTTAAAAGCTTGAGAGTGGCCATCTAAGATGCAACAATTGCTCTCTACTTGTCTGTAGAAAAGAGGAGTGAAGAAAATTAAAGACACATGGAAATAATTAGTCCAAAGGACTAATAGATCATGGCAACTTCAGCCTATACAATCCTGAGACCAGAAGAAGTAGTTTGGGGCTGGCTACCACTGCCAATCACTTGGAAAGGGATCAAAATTATAGATCCTGGATATAATGGGACAAAAATGTGAATAAAATTTAAAAACAAGCAAAAATGACCAGGATTTCTGGTTGGATAGAGACTGCTGCAACCCCAGAGACTATATCCCCTAAACACCCTTCAGGCCTGGAATTGGACTCAATTCCATGGCTAACTTTCAGCAAACAATATACAAGCCTATAATCCTTGATGAAAATCAGAGACTACACAGTCTTCATTATGGATTATACTTCAACATATAGAAAACAAAAATACTCACAACTGGACCAATAAGCAACATAACAATAAATGGAGAAAATATTGAAATTGTCAGGGATTTCACTTTACTTGGATCCACAATCAACACCCATGGAAGCAAAAGTCAAGAAATCAGACATTATATTGCACTGGGCAAATCTGCTGCAAAAGACCTCTGTGAAGTGCTAAGGAGCAAAGATATCACTTTGAAGCCTAAAGTGCTCCTAACCAAAGTCATGGTATCTTCAATTGCCTCATATGCATGTGAAAGCTGGACAATGAATAAGGAAGACCATTGAAAAGTTGATGCCTTTGAATTGTGGTGTTGGCAAAGAATACTGAAAGTAATATGGACTGCCAGAAGAATGAACAAATCTGTCCTAGAAGAAGTGTAGTCCGAATGTTCCTTAGAAGTGAAAATGGTCAAACTTTGTCTCACTTACTTTGGTCATGTTGTCAAAAGGGACCATTCCCTGGGGGATATAATGCTTGGTAAAGTAGAGGGTCATCGACAAAGGGGATGATCTTCAACAAGATAGACTGTTACAGAGGCTGCAACAACAGGCTCATGCACAGCAGGGATTGTGAGGATGACGCAGGACCAGGCAGTATTTTTTCTGTTGTACATAGGGTCTCTATGAGTTACAGTGATTCAATGGCACTTAACAACTAGCTGCACAACTACACCAGGGAGATGCCCTCCTTAGAACGATCAACTATAGGGTACCAGAAGGGCAGTATTTGCACAGGGAGAAATCTAGGGAGGAAAGGAATGCATAGGTGGGAAAAAACTGAACTCACTGCTGTCAAGTCGGACTCGACTCATAGTGACCCCTCCTTGGGTTTCTGAGGTGGTATCCCTATGGAAGTAGGTTGCCCAACCTTCCTTCCGAGGAGTGGCTGGTGGGTTTCAACCACCATCCTTCTGCTTAGCAATCAAATGCCTTAGGCACTACACCACCAGAGCTCTTGCATAGGTAGGAAGAACACAGAGAAAGGTTGATGACAGGGAGAGCTGATGTATTGGGGGATTGTAATCACTGTCACAAAACAAATGTGTATGAATTGTTGAATGTGAAACAAATCTGCTTTGTAAATCATCATAAAAAGAAATAAAAAAAAAATAAAAAATAAGAGGTTTTTGACTTATGTTAGATGGAATTGTCGGAGTGGAACCCCAAAGTAAGTATAACATAAAACAATAGCCCTTCTGTCTTTTAACAGCTGAATTCCCTGAAGTGACCTGGATTTTTTTTTTTTTTTCCCCTGGGCTAAATACATTCACTTTTACTTAATACTTCTGATTACTGAGGTGGTTGAAAATTCAATTGGCTTTCTCTTCCCTTGAAGAATACCTACTTGTAATATCCCTAGAAGTGACATAAAACTATATTAGGATTTAGTGAGGGACTATTTAGTGAGTATAGGGATAAAATATATATGCTTTACAAAGTGAACAATAGATCTTTTATGCAAAGTGAAATCCATATTTTTGTTTCTTTGTAGCTTTGGGAAAATTATAGCATGCTTGAATGTGTTTCTTCATTGACTTCTAAAAAAAAAAAATTCAATTGGACATAAGGAATACAGACAATACCCATTTATGTATCATAGATCACTGATTTAGGGACCCGACCCAAAGTGAGAGGCCACTGTGATGAGTTTAGTTCAAGATCATTTATAAATATGCTAAATACTAAAACAAGATTTGAAAGAATCATGACCTGGTTTTCTAAACACAGTCATATTAGAAGACAATTATTTTTTCTGGAAAGAGTGCCTACCCATAAAATTAAGTCACTTTCCCCAAACTACCCACTAAAGGCATCTAGCAGTCGTATAAGTAACCTCTCAAAATGATTAAGCCAAAAGTCATTTTGCATGCTTAGTTGGTTTACCTTCATAATTATGTTTCATATTACTTGATACCCAATAAAAATTCAGCACATTTTCATAGTATTTAAGGTTGATTTAATAATCTTTTAATTAAAAAGAAATGAAAAATCTACAAAGTAGTGAGGAGAAAAAGTTTGTCAAAACTTGAAGAAAAAAGGATGACAGAAACATAGTCCCAACCCTCATTCACAGCTGCTGTACATAAATTATATAATATTCTGGAGAGCAATTTGGCAATATGAATAAGAAAATCATAATCTACACTTTTTTTTCAATATAGTAATTCTCATTTTAGCAACTTACCATAAAGAAACATTGAGAGCATAGAGATGTGAATACTAAGGATATTCAAAACAATTTGGCTTATACTTCCAAAAAAATGGAACCAAATTAAATGTTCAGCAACAGAAACTTGGTAGCATAAATTAGCAGCCATTAAAAATGATGATGCAGATCTATATTTCTTCAGGATATATTGCTAAGTGAAAAAGTAGTTTCAAACAAAATATATGGCATGAAATAATTTTCTTTGTTTTTAAGAAAGGTTTATTCACTTAATGCAAAATGGTAGTCAATTGAGATTATATTTTGATGATGAAATAATGAGTGAATGTTTTTCCTTTTATTTATCTTTATCTTTTTTTTCCTCATTATAAGAAAATTCCTTATTTAATGGTCTATCACAGATACTATCCTTGTAAGAACACAGGTAATAGCAGTTCTATCAATATTTTCTGGAAACAGAGTCTCATTTTATGGAAAGAAATTCTTTCCTTCTGTCTTTTATATACATTTTTACTGAGTTAAAATTCATTTTTTGATTTATAGGTATAAGGTGTTTTTTTTTTTTTTTTTTTTAATTTTTTTGCTGGTAAAAGTTTACAGAGCAAATTCATTTTCCATACAGCAGTTCGTACATATTTTGTCTCATGATATTGACTACAATTTCCCACAATGTAACAGCTCTCTTCTCAATTCCTCCCCGTAGTTACCACTTCCTTGTATCTTTCCCTCCCATGCACTCTTGCTCTCTGAGCTGTCTACCTGTGCAAACACCACCCTTCTGCTCTCCCATGATTGAGCACTCCAAGGAGTGTATCTACCTGATGTAAGTCTTCACCCATATACCTGTCTATTGTTTGGCTGGAAGCCACAAGAGTGAGTTCAGTTCTAGAACTGAAGGGTGGCTAGGGGCCATAGTCTCAGGAGTCTCACCCAGGCTCTATCAGACTAGTAAACCTGGTCTTTTTTTTTTTTTTTTATGATTTGAGTTTTGTTCCACATTGTTCTCCCACTCTTTCCAGGATCTTCTGCACCAATCCCCCTCTGAGTGGTTGACAGTGGTAGCTGGGCACCATCCACTTCTTCTGGTCTTATGGTCTTGTAGGCTGGGAATCACATGGTCTAATAGTCCCTTGGACTAATTGTTTCCATGTGTCCTTGATTTTCTTCATTCTTTCTTTCTTCTTGATGAGTAAGATGCCCACTTGCAAGCTTTTAAGATCCCAGTCGCTACTCACTAATGTAGGATGAATAAAAATATTTATCTGTAGTATATTATGTCAGTTGAGCTTGATGTCCCCTGTGTAGGGCTAAGAGTTTTGACAAATGCATACAATGGTGCAAACACCACAGTCAAGATAGAGAACAGTTTTGGTCATTCCCAAAATTCTCTTGTGCTCCTTTGTAGTAAATCTGTATACACCAATTCTAGCACCTGACAATCATTGATCTGTTTCCTGTCCCTGTAGTTTTGCATTATCAAGGATGACATATAATTGCAATCATACAGAAGACTTTTGACTTTCACTTTGCATAATGCATTTGAGATTCATTCATGTTCTTGAATGTAGCAGTATTTGTTTCATTTTTATTATTGAGTAGTATTCAATAATACCACCACTCATCTGTCAGTTTGTTGTACTGTGGTGGCTTGTGTGTTTCTGTGAGGATGGAAGCTATGCCATTGGTATTTTAAGTACCAGCAGGGTCACCCATGGTGGACTGGTTTCAGCAGAGCTTCCAGATGAAGATAGACTGGGAACAAGGATGGGGCCACCCACTTCTGAAAAAATTCCCACTGAAAACCTTATGAACAGCAGCAAAACACTGTCTGACATATTACTGGAAAACTTTATAAATAGCCCTGAAACATTGTGTAATGTAGTGCTGGAAGATAAGCCCCTCAGATCAGAAGACAATCAAAATACGACTGGAAAAGAGCTGCCTGCTTAGAGTAGAGCTGACCTTAATGATGTGGATAGAGTAAAGCTTTTGGGACACCCATTTGCTGATGTGGCATGTCTGAAGATGAGAAGGAACAGCAACAAACATCCATTAATAATCAGAACATGGAATGTAATAAGTATGAATCTAGGAAAATTGCAAGTTGTCAAAAATAAAATGGAACACATAAAGACTGATATCCTAGGCATTTTTGAGCTGAAATAGACTGGTTTTGGCCATTTTGAATCAGAGGATCATATGATCTACTATGCCAGGAATGACAAATTGAAGAAGAATGACATGGAATTCATCATCACAAAGAATTTATCAAGATCTGTCCTGAAATACAATGCTGTCAGTGGTAGGTTAATACCCATATGCCTACAAGGAAGATCAGTTCCTATGGATTGTTCAAATTTGCACACCAGCCACCAAAGCCAAAGATGAAGAAATTAAAGTTTTTTTTTTTTAAGTCAACTTCTGCAGTCTGAAATTGATCAAACATGCAATCAAGATGTGTGAATTATCACTGGTGATTGGAATGCAAAAGTTGGAAACAAAGAAGAATCACTGGTAGTGATTTTCCAAGAGTAAAAATAGATGAACTTTTAAACTTATAGTACTGCAAGCCCTTCATTTATTTACTGAAAGAGAAGAATAGTACAGTACAGTATAAGAGTATGTGCTCTGGGCTTGCACTATTGCATTTCCAGTTCATCTCTGCCACTTAATGATTGTGTGACCTTCAGCAAGTAAGTCAATATCACTTTACCTGAGTTTCTTCACCAATGAAATTGAGATAATAACAGTGTATACCACATAGGGTTAAATGAGTTAATATTTATGAACACATAAAGCAATGTCTGCTAAAATTAAAAACAAAAATGGTAATATTAAGTGCTGACTTGAAGGTAGAACAACCAGACACTCATGCATTACAGGTGGGAATGCAAAATGGTACAATTATTTTGAAAAACATGTTTACTGCTTCTTACAAAGCTAAATATACACAAGCCATATGATCTAGCAATCTCACTTCTAGATATTTAGTCAAGAGAAATGAAAATTTATGTTTGTTTCAAAACCTGTACAAAATTTTGCAGTTTCTTTAGTCAAAATTACCAAATATTAGGGAAAAAAATGTGAGGTAGCTAGTAAGTAGATAAACAAACTATGATACACCCATATCACTGAAAGTTGTTGTTAGGTGCTGTTAAATTGGATCCAACTCATAATGACCTTCTGTACAACAGAATGAAACACTGCCCAGTCCTGTGCCATCCTCACAATCCTTGAGCTCATCATTGTAGCCACTGTGTCAATCCATCTCATCGAGGGTCTTCTTTTTCACTGACCATCTGCTTTACCAAGTATAATATACTCTCCAGGAATGGTCCTTTTGGACAACATGACCAAAGTGGGTGAGATTAAGTCTGGCTATTCTCGCTTCTAAGGAGCATTCCAGCTGCACATTTTCCAGGACAGATTTGTTCCTTCTTCTGTCAATCCATGGTATTTTCAGTATTCTTTGCCTACACCACAATTCCAAGGCATCAGTTCTTCTTTTTGTGGTTGTTACGTGCCGTCGAGTTGGACTTGACTCATTGCGACCCCTCCTTGGGTTTCTGAGGCAGTATCACTACTGAAGTAGATTGCCCAATCTTCCTTCTGAGGAGTGGCTGGTGGGTTTGAACCACCAGCCTTCTGGTTAGCAGTCAAGTGCCTTAGGCACTATGCTACCAGAGCTCCTACCAAACAAAATTCACTGCTGTGGAATCAGATCTGACTCATAGCAACCACGCCTTGGGTTTCCAAGGTGGTGTCACTACAGAAGATTGCCTAACCTCTCTTCCAAGGAGTGGCTGGTGGGTTTGTACCACCAGCCTTCTGGTTAAGAGTTCAATGCCTTAGGCACTATGGCACCAGAGCTCCTTTCAATTCTTCTTAGGTCTTCCTTATTCATTGTCCAGCTTTCACATGCATATTAGGCTAGTGAAAATACTATGGTGTGTGTCAGATGCACTTTAGTCTTCAAAGTGACATCTTTGCTCATTAACACTATAGAGAGCTCTTTTGAAGTAGATTTGCCCACTGCAATATTACGTCTGATTTATTTACTGCTTCTTCCATTGGTGTTTATTGTGTATCCAAGTAAAATGAACTCTTTGACAACTTCAATCTTTTCTCAATTTATTGTGATATTGTTTATTGATCTAGTTGTGAGGATTTTTGTTTTCTTTGTGTTGAAGTCCAATCCATACTGAAGACTGTACACTTTGATCTTCATCAATAAGTGCTTTAAGTCCTTGTCAATTTCAGCAAGCAAGGTTGTATCATCTGCATGTCACAGGTTATTAATTGTTCTTCAGCCAATCCTGATGCCATGTCATTCTTCAGAGTCATTTCTCAGATGATTTTTTTACCATATAGATTGAATAATTATAGTGAATGGACACAGCCATTTCATACACCCTTCCTGATTTGAAACCATGCAGAGTAACTTTGTTCTGTTTGAACAACAGCCTATTGGTCTCTGTACAGGTTCCCCATGAGCACAACTGAGTGTTCTAGAATTCCCATTCTTCTCAATGTTATCCATAATTTGTTATGATCTACACAGTTGGATGCTTTTGTATCGTCAATAAAACACAGGTCAACATCTTTGTGGTATTTTTTGCTTTCAGCCAAAATCTATCTGATATCAGCAATGATATCCCTCATTCCATGTCACTTTCTGAATCCAGTTTCAATTTCAGTACATTCCCTGTCAATATATCTTTCAACTATTTTTGAATTATCTTCAGAAAAATTTTACTTTCATGTGATATTAATGATATTATTCCATAATTTTTGTATTCTACTGGATCACCTTTCTCTGGAATGGGTAAAAATATGGATCTCTTCCAGTCAAGGCCAAATTTCACAATTAGCTCCTGGCCTTGTTTTAGCTGAAGATGTTGAGGTTTTCCATTGCCTCTTGCCAGAGTTGTAGTCAATTTGATTCCCGTGACTCTGTCTGGCAAAGTATACATGTATAGCTGCTGTTTGTGTTTTTGAAAAAGGTATTTGCAATGCATAAGTCGTTAGTCTTGCAAAATTCTATCATGCGATTTCCAGTGTCATTTCTATTAACTAAATCATATTTTCCAACATCAGTGATTCTCTTTGTTTCCAACTTTTGCATTCTAATCACCAGTGATAATTAATGCATCTTGATTGCATGCTGGGAAATTTCAGACTGCAGAAATTGGTAAAAATCTTCAATTTTCTCATCTTTGGCTTTGGTTGTTGATGTGTATATTTGAATAGTAGTAGTATGAACTGGGAGCTCTGGTAGCATAGTGGCTAAGGCACTTGACTGCTCACCAGAGGGCTGGCGGTTCAAACCCATCAGCCACTCCTTGGAAGGAAGGTTGGGCAATCCTACTTCCGTAGTGATACTGCCTCAGAAACCCAAGGAGGGGTCACTATGAGTCAAGGCTGACTCGACGGCACATAACAACAACAACAACAACAACAGTATGAACTGGATCCAGGTAAGGGTAGGAGAGGCCCCACCCAAGGCAGGAAGTGGGGAGAAGCCAGGGCCAACAGTAGAAACAGGTGGGGGAAAGCCAGCAAGTGGGCAGAGAGGTTTGGAACAGCTAAGGGAGACAAATTTGTCTGTCAGTTAGTCATATTGTGGTGGCTTGCATGTTGCTGTGAGGTTGGAGGCTACACCACTGGTGTTTCAAATGCCAACAAGGTTGCCCATGGTGGACTGGTTGCAGCGGAGCTTTCAGACTAAGACTCAGAAGAAGGAAGAGGCAATCCACTTCTCAAAGAACTGTCTAGGGAAAGCCTTATGAATAGCAGAGAAACATTGTCTGATACATTACTAGACAACCTTATGAATAGCCCTGAAACACTGTCTTATACAGTGCCTGAAGTTGAGGCCCTCAGGTTGGAAGACACTCATAATATGACTAGGAAGGAGGTGCCTCATCAGAATAGGACCAATCTTAATGATACGGCTAAAGTAAAGGTTTTGGGACCTCCATTTGCTGACATGGCATGACTCAAACTGAGGAGAAATAGCTGCAAATATCCATTAATAATTGGAACATGGAATGTACAAAGTATGAATCTAGGAAAATTGTAAGTTGTCAAAAATGAAATGGAACACATAAAGATTGATATCTTAGGCATTAGTGAGCTGAAATGGACTGGTTTTAGCCATTTTGAATCAACCACATATTCTACTATATATCAACCATATATTCTACAATGCCAGGAATGATAACTTGAAGAAGAATGACATGGCATTCATCATCACAGAGAATGTTTCAAGATTTATCTTGAAGTACAATGCTGTCAGTGATAGGATAATATCCATATGCCTACAAGGAAGACCAGTTAATACTACTATTACTAAAATTTATCCATCAACCACCAAAGCCAAAGATGAGGAAATTGAAGATTTTTACCAGCTTCTGCAGTCTGAAATTGATCAAACATGCAATCAGGATGTGCTGATTATCACTGGTGATCGGAAGGCAAAAGTTGGAAATTAGGAAGAATCACCAGTATTTGGAAAACTGGCCAATGGTGATAGAAATGACACTGGAGATTGCATGATAAAATTTTGCAAGACCAATGACTTATTCATTGCAAATACCTTTTTTTCAACAACACTAACAGCAGCTATACATGTGGACTTCGCCAGATGGATTGCATAGGAATCAGATTGACTACATATGTGTCAAAAGGCTATGGAAAAGTTCAATATCTTCAGCCAAAACAAGGCCAGGAGCTGATTGCAGAACAGACCATCAACCGCTCATAAGTGAGTTCAACTGGAAGTTGAAGACAATTAAAACAAGTCCACAAGAGCCAAAATATGACCTTGAATATATCTCTTCTGAATTTAGAGACTATCTAAGGAATAGATTTGTTGCACTGAACACCAATGACTGAAAACCAGAGGAACTGTGGGATGACATTAAGAACATCATCCATGAAGAAAGCAAAAGGTTTTTAAAAAGATAGGAAAGGAAGAAAAGACCAAAATGGATGGCAGAAGAGACTCTGAAGCTTGACCTTGAATGGAGACTAGCTAGGCACATGGAAGAAATTCCAAGATAAAAGAGCTGAACAGAAGATTTCAAAGAGCAGCTCAAGAAGACAAAGTCAAATATGAAACGTGCAAAGACCTGGAGTTAGAAAACCTAAAGGGAAGAACACACTCAGCATTTCTCAAGCTGAAATAATGGAAGAAAAAATTTTAAGCTTTGAGTTTCAATATTGAAAGATTCTATGAACAAAATACTGAATGATGCAGGAAACATCAAAAGAATATGGAAGAAATACACAGAGTCACTGTACCAAAAAGAATTGGTTGATGTTCATCCATTTCAGGAGGTGACATATATGATCAAGAATCAATGAAGGAAGAATTTGAAGCTGCACTGAAGGAAGTGGCGAAAAACAAGCCTCCAGGAATTGATGGAATACCCATTGAGATGTTTCAACAAATGGATGCCACACTGGAGGCAGCTACCTGGACAACTGACTGAAAGATATCCATATTTGTACTCGTTCCAGAGAAAGGTGATCTCACAGAATGTGGAAATTATCTAACAATATCAATATCGCATGCAAGTAAAATCTTACTGAAGATAATTCAAAAACAGCTGGAGCAATATATTGACAGAGCACTTCCAGAAATGCAAACTGGATCTAGAAGAGGATGGGGGATGAGAGATATCATAGTTGATGTCAGATGGATCTTGGCTCAAAGCAAAGAATATCAGAAAGATGTTTACTTATGTTTTATTGACTATGCAAAAGCATTCAATTGTGTGGACCATAACAAATTATGGATAACATTGATAAGAATAGGAATTCCAGAATAGTTAATTGTACTCATGAGGAACCTGTACATAGACCAGGAGGCTGTCTTTAAAACAGAACAAATGGACACTGCATGGTTTAAAATCAAGATTGGAGTGTACCATGATTGTACCCTTTCACCATACTTATTCAATCTGTATGCTGAGAAAATAATTTGAGAAGCTGGACTATATGAAGAAGAATGTGGGGTCGGGATAGGAAGAAGAATCATTAGCAACCTGTGATACGCTGACAACACACACTGCTTGCTGAAAGTGAGGGCAACTTGAAACATTGATGAAAACTGAAGAATACAATCTCCAGTATGGATTCCACCTCAATATAAAGAAAACAAAAATCCTCACAACTGGACCAATAAGCAGCATCATGATAAATGGAGAAAAGATTGAAGTTGTCAAAGTCTTCATATTACTTGTTTCTACAATCAACACCAGTGGAAGTAGCAGTTAAGATGTCAGATGTGCTAGGAGATGTGACTTTGATTGAAGCCTTCATTAATGAAAATAAATGACAAAGTTTCTAATTATCCAACTGAATAAATTAATTCTATAAATATGGAAAACCATTAGACTATCTCTCCCTGTGTCTTTTAACCAAAGATTATAGTTCTTTCAACAACACAAAATATTTTAAATACTTTTCCATGTTTTGCTTATTTGAATAGGTGAAAATATCTCTGATGTTCTTTGATAGGTTGTCCTTTTTCTCACTTAAAACATCCAGGAGATTAAAATATTTCTTACTTACAAAAAAAATATGTCAGATGATGTACGTTGTTGCTGTTATTAAGTACCATCGAGTTGTGTCCAACTCATAGCAACCTTATGCACAGCAGAACGAAACACCACCTGGTCCAGTGCCAGCTCTGTGATCCTTGCTATACTTGAGCCCATCGTTGCACCCACTGTGTCAATCTGTCTCATTAAGGGCCTACGCCTCTTTTGTCAATCCTCCACCTTACTAAGCATGACATCCTTCTCCAGGGAATGGTCCCTTCTGACAACATGACCAAAGTAGGTGAGATGAACTCTGGCCATTTTTGCTTCCAAGGAGCATTCTGGCTGCACTTTCTCCAGGACAGATCTGTCAGTTCTTTTAGCAGTCCACGGTACTTTCAGCATTCTTTGCCACACCCAAGTCAAAAGCATCAATTCTTCTTTGGTCTTCCTTATTCATTGTCCAGCTGTCACATGCATATGAGGCACTTGAAAATATCATGGCTTGTGTCAGGTGCACCTTATTCCTCAAGGACACATCCTTGCTCCTCAGCACTTGAAAGAGGTCCCTTGCAGCCAACTTTCCCGGTGCCATACATCATCTAATGTCCTGACTGCTGCTTCCATTGGCACCGACTGTAGAAACAAGCAATGTGAAGTCTTTGACAACCTCAATCTTTTTTCCATTTATTGAGATGCTGCTTATAGGCCCAGTTGTGAGGAGTTTTTTTGTTTTTGTTTTCTTTATAAAGAGATGTAATCCATACTGCAGACTGTATTCTTCAGTCTTCATCAGTAAGTATCTTAAGTCATCCTCACTTTCAGCAGGCAAAGTTGTGTCATCAGCTTATCACAGGTTGTTAATGATTCTTCCTCCAATCTTGATGGCACATTCTTCTTCAGAGAGTCCAGCTTCCTGGATTATTTCCTCAGCATATAGATTGAATAAGTATGGGGTATGGGGAAAGGATACAACCCTGACACATTCCCTTCTTGATTTTAAACCATGCAGTGTCCTCTTATTCTGTTCAAACAACAGCCTCCTGGTCAATGTACAGGTTCCTTATGAGCACAATCAAGTGTTCTGGAATGTATTGTATTGGGCAAATCTGCTGAAAAAGACCTCTCTCAAGTGCAAAGATGTCTCCTTGAGGACTAAGGTGTGCTTGACCCAAGCCATGGTATTTTCAATTGCCTCATATGCATGTGAGAACTGGACAATGAATAAGGAAGATCAAAGAAGAATTGATGTTTTTGAGTTGCAGTGTTGGTGAAGTATAGCATGGACTGCTAAAATAACTGACAGATCTGTCCTGGATGAAGTGCAGCCAGATTTCTCCTTGGAAGTGACAATGGCCAGAGTTCATCTCACCTACTTTGGTCATGTTGTAAGAAGAGATCATTCCTTGGAAAAAGATATTATGCTTGGTAAAGTGGAAGGTGAGTGAAAGAGGGGAAGACCTTCAACAAGATCGATTGACATAGTGACTACATCGATGGGCTCAGGGATCATGGAGCTGGCACAGGACCGGGTAGTGTTTCCTTCTGCTGTGCATTGAGTCACTATGAGTTGGAGACGACTCAATGGAACCTAACAACAACACTATGAACTAGTCTTCCTCATAGGCATATCGATATTATCCTATCACTGAGAGCATTGTACGTTAAGGTAAATCTTGATACGTTCTTTGTGATGGTGAATGCCATGCCATTCTCCTTCAATTTGTCATTCCTGGCAAAGTAGATCATATGATCATCTGATTCAAAATGGCTAAAACCAGTCCCTTTCAGCTCAGTAATGCCTAAGATATTGATCTTTGTGTGTTCCATTTCATTTTTGACAACTTCCAGTTTTCCTAGATTCACATTCCATACATTCCTTGTTCTGATTATTATTGGATGTTTGCAGCTATTTCTTCTCATCTTGAGATGTGGCACATCAGCAAATGGTGGTCCCAAAAGCTTTACTCTATCCACATCATTAAGGTTGGCACTCTTCTGAGGAGGCAGCTCTTCTCCAGTCATATTTTGAGTGCCTTCTGACCTGAGGGGCTCATCTTCCAGCATTATATCACACAATGTTTCAGGGTTATTCTTAAAGTTTTCTGGTAATATATCAGACAGTGTTTTAATGCTGTTCATAAGGTTTTCACTGCCAATTCTTTGAGAAGTGGATGGCCTCTTCTTTCTTCCAAGTCTGTCTTAGTCTGGAAGCTCTGTTGAAACCTATCCACCGTGGCTGGTATTTGAAATACTGATGAAATTTGAAATACTGGTGACATAGCCTCCAGCCTAACAGCAACACACAAGCTATGACAAACTGACAGACTAAGCAAAAGGATAAGATTGTGTGGATCATAATAAATTTTGGATAACATTGAGAAGAGTGAGAATGAGAGTTCCAATCTAACCACATCTTGACTTGCATTTGTTATTTTTTTTCTTGTTGAACTTTGTATTGGGATGAGATGGTATCTCACTGTTGTTTTGATTGTCATCTCTTTAATGGCTAATGGTTGTCAATATTTCTTTGATTTTTTGTTGGCTGTGTGAATATCTTCTTTGATGAAATGTCCTTTCATGTCTTCTACCCATTTTTAATTGGATTATTTGCCTTTTTGTTGTTAAGATGTTGGAATTTTCTATAAATTTTAGTGATAAGTACCTTGTCCAGATATGCCACTGTCAAATATTTTTTTCACAATCTTCAGATTCTCTTTTTACTCTTTTGGAGAAGTCTTTTGATGCACATAAAATTTATTTTTGCTGTTTGTGCATTTTGGGTTATTGTGTTATGCTTGATAGTCTATTTATGTCATAAATTAGGCCCTTAAGTTTGCCTCTATTTTTGATTTGTGGAACTTTACAGTTTTGTGTTTCACATTTAAGGTTGGTCCATTTGGAATTAGTTTTTGTGTATGGTATGAGGTTCTGATCTTGCTTCACTTTTCTGAAAATGGATGTCTAGTTTAGCCAGCACCATTTGTTAAAGAGCCTTTCTCTTCCCCACTTAATGGATTTGGGGCCTTTGTCAAAGATCAGCTGACTATAGGTTGATGGATCTATTTCTCGGTTCTCAATTCTGTTCCACTCATTTATGTGTCTGTCATTGTACTAATCCCAGGCTGTTTTAACTATTAGAAATTCCTTGATCCTTGCTTTTGTCTGGGATGCCATTCACCTTTGCTCATTTTCCTGTTGATCCACTTTAGCCCTGCCTTAATTCTTTCTACCATTCTTCCATTTTTTCCTCCTTTTTTCATCATGAATCCAATACTGCCCAATCTTCTTTTCCTCTCATCTCCTTATCCTTTACGATTCCCTCCTATCCTGTCCTCTTCTTTCCTTTCTTTTCTTCTTGCCTTGGGTGGTAATTCAGACAGTGCTATTGATAGGAGCTCTGGTAGCTTAGTGCCTAAGGCATTTGCCTGCTAACCAGAAGGCTGGCAGTTCAAACACACCAGCCACTCCTGAGAAAGAAGATGGGGCAATTTACTTTCGTAGTGATACTGCCTCAGAAACCCAAGGACTATGAGTCAGGTCTGACTTGACGGCACATAACAACAACAACATCACTCTTGATCGAAACCTTCCTACCAATGAAAGGAAACACTTCTCATTTAGATATGAATTACTTCATCTTGACCCAACCTGTACAAATTCCTCTACATAGAGCCTTGTTACAGCTAAAATTGTGTCCTTCTCTCTTGCCATTCCCTAACATTTGCCTTTTAGTAATCTTTAGATTGTGCTGGTCACTAAATTTAATAGTGAATTTTACTCATTCACTTTTTCTTTTAATTCTTTCCTATTATCCAACCAGAAGGGTGTCCTCTGTTTCTCTTAAATTTGAAAAGTAATTTTGTTTTTAAATCATACTTGACTATCCTTTAATGTTATTTGTATATATGTCTTATATTCTACTAGATTATAAATCTATTGAGAGTAGAAACTATGTATTCAGATCTGTAGCTCATGCCAAGCAATTACTTTGCTTTTTGAAGGTGCTGAATAACATTAACTCTATTGAATCAAGCAATGACAGGTGAATGAAATATGATTATCATTTGTACTCCACTCACCCCATCACCCTGTTTTATAATTTTCTTTTCTTTTAATCACATACATGCAGATAAGTCAACATTTTAAAGCAAAGCTAACACTTTGTTCTCTTCTGTCACCTTAAAGTCTTCTTCCTGGACTACAGTCCTAATGGATTTTTCTTCTTCAGATTTCTGTTTTTCTGATCTAGTTATAAGTGTGTAAGCAGCCCTTCCTCCCAACACTGGCTGTGTGGTAAACTCCTGCCCTAATGGTTTGACCTGAAGTGTAATTGAAGTAGGTTTGAGCTGGCTCCCAGCCCAATGCAAACAGCAGAGAGAAATAACGATGCTCTGCTCACCACTTCACCAGTTAAGCTGTCATTAAAAGGGAAACACCTGCTACCCAGAGAGTCTTTATGTTTCACTGTGTAGCAGGGGTCTACTCTGGAGTTGTCAACTGATTGCTTTGAGGCTAAGTTGAAAAAAAAAAAAAAAAAAAACCCACTATCTCTCCATGTTGTATCAAGTAAGGAAGGACATTTTCTTTGTATGATTGGACCCATCCACAAAACACTCATTGAGGGTACAGAACACATGCTACAGTTTAGGAAAGGAGAAATGTACAGTGTCTACTTATTCTAAGTGACCCTAGTGATGCAGTGACTAAGTGCTCAGCTGCTAATAAAAGGGTTGGCAATATAAATCCACAAGCTGCTCCATGGGAGAAAGACGAGGCAGTGTGCTTCTGTAGAGACTACAGTTCTTTCCTGTCCTATAGGGTAGCTATGAGTTGGAATCTAGTCGATGGTGATGAGTTCTAGTTATTCCGTGGAAGAATAGAACAGAGACAGACAATATCACTGTGCCTCTAGAATTAGCGGGAATCTCCGTCCACAGCAGCCTTCTCTGTTATTCCAAAATTATTTGTTACAGATTAAAAGAAAGCAGTATAAAGGGCTAGATATGCAATCTTCTTAATTTGTATATCTTGGGAGGTAGGAAGTACAATAGTTCACGTTGCAACTTTACAGGTTTTTGTTTGTTTAACTTTGGGCAAAATTTTTAACTTCTCTGAGACTACTTCTTCATCAGTATCACAAGTGGTTTAAATGGAGTCATGAAGTTTGCTTATCTAGTCCAATAGCCCAAGACTTAGTGACTAATTAATACCTCTATTCTTGTCCTTACCTAAGCAGTTAATAGCACTTTTTATGGCAGAGAGCTTCTACAAAAATTACAGCAAAACCTTCCTGGTTTGTGCTCACAAAGGGGGCAGCAAATAGTTTGAATTATGGGATACTTTTTCAGAAATACCATTTTTATTGCTTTCAAATGGGCACAGTAAATATGCTAGGCTAACAAAATGTTGCCAGGATGTTTTGCCAAATATCGATCTCTGTGTGAATGTATCAGAATGATATGTAATTAACTTTTATTGTTTATATATCAGTGTGAAATTCTAAAAACAGCTTATTCCTTTATGTGATTTCAGGAGGACCTTTGTCACAGACTTTTACATGACAGCCTATATAAAATTTGTTGGTACAAATGTAAAACATAACTCATATTTCTCTCCACTATCAAAATTTCAAAATAAGTGATATTTATGGTGATTTGAATGATGATGAGTTGATATTTGCAACATTTCAATAAATGCATATTTCTTCTATGTAAGCATTCATTTTTAAGACCTGGAATTTAAGCCCTTGCCAGTTTTACCTCCACACTTGCTCTATTGGTTTAGAAATTTGGCTGCTTTTCCTGGCTCAGTTTGAGGTACAAGCCTATGTTGAAGAATCCAGGAGAGTCTTTGGAATTGAATCATTTTTGCTCAATGAGTCACTGACTGTCTCTCCTCCATCTACTCCCTTACCCTCCAGGTCACTCCTATCTTGGTGTAATCTCAGATACCTTCCTATCCTGCCGTCTAACTGTTGTTGTTGTTGTTGTTATGTGCCCTCTAGTGGGATTCGACTCATAGCGACCCCTCCTTGGGTTTCCCAGGCGGTATCTCTACAGAAGTAGATTGCCCAACCTTCCTTCCTTTGATTTCCTCCTTAAGTCAGTAAATCTTTGTTGAATACCTTCTATGAATAAACTATACTGGATGGGAGGGAGCAAGTATGAATAATATACAGTTTCACTCTTGAGGAGCTTGTGTGCAAGCTGGAAGAGGAGGCTAAATCCTTCATGATTATATTTCTATTTCTAGGGAAACTGATTTTTCCTTTGTCCTCAGGCTTCAATATCCACCACACTCTGTGCAAGTCATCATCTTCTCAGCATTAGTGACAGCAAAAGGCACATTTTTCATTAGGCTTAAACTGTACCAAGGGAGTAGAAGACCTCAATACAATATTATTTAGCCTAATTGCAACTTCCATAAAACAAATAGTTTACAAAATTATTAGAAACTATATAATAGCCTGACGGAGTATTAAAAGTCCCTGAGCAAGTTAATAGGAATAAAAACTAATTTTTTTTTTTACACGAAAATTCAACTTAGCTGGTAGGGCTGGCATGGCATGGAGAAGGATCAGGTTGGCATCAACTAACAGGCCATGTGAAGGAAGGAAAAAATAAAAATCAGTGTATTAGGATGTCTCAACCACTTTCCATCAAGAGAGAATAGGTGCTGACCTTTTGAATTACTTATTTGCTTATAATGTTGTAAAAAAAAAAAAAAAAGCTCAAAAATTCATGGACAGTTGCTTTACTTACTGACAGAAAATAAAAAACAGACATTATTTACAGCTATCTGTGGGATGTGAGCCAAGGTATCTCCAGGCTAAAATGCCTTCCAGTAGTTTTTCCCTGGCCTGCAGCAACCAAAATCCCCACTATAAGAATTTGTAAGTAGGTGCTTTCTGGGCACACTTACTCTGTGGAGCGATTAAGACCTTATTACCTAGAAGGTTAATGCCTTGAGTAGCTTCTATTTAGCTGGAATTTGCTTGGATAGAAAGAACTTATTAAGGTTCAGTTTTAGCTATGGGAGAGAAAGGAGCTAAAGGGAAAGAGAATGGAAAATTTATAAGGTTTAATGAGCAGAGTGTGGATGGGAGAGAAAGGAGAAACAATTCTAAATAGAGGTACTCTAAAGTCTCAGTGGCTTTAGAAAAATATATGAAGGTCTTGGTCATGCAGGGACTAGAGAAAACAGTTTCTGCCTTATCTTTTCTTTACCATCTCCTGATCACTCAAGTCACTTAGCATTAGCAACAATAAACAGCAATAAGTGTGCATATATGTGTGGCTGTTGTTGTTGTTATGTATGTGTCCTTGAGTTGGATCTAACTCATAGTGACCCCTCCTTGGGTTTCCAAAGTGGTATCACTGTGGAAGTAGTGGAGTGGCTGGTGGGTTTGAACCACCAGCCTTCTGGTTAGCAGTCAAGTGGCTTAGGCACAGTTTCTCTGTCAACCCAACGAGGCACCAAGAGGCTCCTATCTTCACTGGTGCAGGGGCACAAGCTTCCATGGAGTGGAGATAACATTTGAGTAACAGCAGAGGGCATAGGTTCTCAGCCTAACTCTGCCAGGAATCACTCTATGACCTTAATCAGGTCCATTCTTCATTCTAGATATCCGGTTTCTTTAACTCTACAACATCAGGGGTGGTGGAGAGACGGGCAATATAGAGCAGCTACCTTGTTTATAAAAACAGCAAAGGATGTAATATTTGGGAACTCAGAAGCAAATAAAATTCAATTTCATAGCAAGACACAGTTCTGCACATTAGCATGCCTCTTGGGGACAATCTAATCTATTTAAAAGTTGAGTATAAGGTCGCGTACCTGAAGCCCTTCCCAAGTCTTATTCACTTGCTAAGCCATCTTCCAAGGACTAGTGGTTCCTGGGATATACTCAACCTTGCCCCAAGCTAAGCAGAAGACATTTAAGAGGGCTGAAGCTTGGATTTTAATATCACAACTGGAACCAATTTACAGAAGTAATATGATTTTCTAAATCATTGGAATTAACTAGTCAAGCCCGAGAGTTACAATTACTCAGAGGCTCACAAGCCCTAATAACATCTGGCAAACTCCAACTGGGGCAGAAGGAAAAAAAAAAAACAATGCAAACCATCCAATGCAACAGCAAGCAAACAAACAAAAACAAACTGAAGGCACCATCATCCATTTTTATTATGACATCCTTAAGGTCACCATGTCAAGGGATAGAAGGAAATTAAAAGGAAGTTTCTCAGAAGACACCACTTACAAGGATTCCTTTACTTACAGTTTGTTAATTTTCACAGTACAGTTGCCCTGGGTTGTGAATTAAAGAAACAGATGAAAAAAATATTGTGCCTTTAACTGTACTGGAGGTCCCTCGCATACTCCTGTGCTTTTTGATGAGAAACATTAAACATTTTTAATTTAGCACATCAATTTGAAAATCTAATTTTTTTTTAATGCTTTGTAGCAGCAGACGCGTTCACAGTGCTGTCACGACCATAGAAGAATTATGAGAAACTTGAACCGCAAAAAGTAAATTAGAAAAATCTCATTTCAGTTACTCTAAAAAGAGAGGAAATTAGATTTTGATTAAAATCACTCACACATACAATTTTAGGTAAACTAATTTAGCAAGACTGACTATATAATTTTTTTTCCTGCCAGTATGTCCTCTTAATACTGGCTGTGAGGTATTTGTACCCATAACCTTTCTCACAACCGATGAATGAAAAAAAAAAAAAAAAACCTCTAATAAAGTGGACTCTTGACCACTGTGCACAAGGCCTGGTAGGGAGAGATTAAAGCAGTGTATTTGTCAATATAATAGGCAGAAGCTGGGAATGAACTAAAACTCCTTATACAAGACTTTTTGCTAGTTCTCAGCTTTGCCTTTTCAATTTTTTTTTCTTTTCTTTTTTTAAGGATTCGACTTGGAAATTTTTACATTAAGGAATGATGTGTCAGCGAATGTAAGAGATTAATTGCATCATTAGTTCTGCATAATGTACAATCCATGGCCAGAGGCCCCAGCCTAGGTTAGACAAATGCTGCCACCTCCAGTGAGAGACAGGGGCACAGCAACCAATGGTTCTTATTAATTAAAGGCAGGCCTGGGTTCTCTACAAAGGGGTGGCCAGATAAAGCGAAGTTACAAATATGGATGTGTTTTCCAAACTGTAAAATGCTGCACAGGACTGTAATGCCATACTAGTCTGGTATCTGAGTTAAAACTATTTCCCTGAGGTATCAGAGCTTGGCTCTCTGACGTGTTGGTATAGAATCTAGGTTCTAAGGGATAAAAGATTGATAGGGCATTTTAGTTACTAACCATCTTTTACCAAACCTCATTTTGAAAAGTACATTGTTAATGAATTAGAGACTTTTAAATTAAGGCTGAAGGGGAAATTATTAACTCTCTGTAAGAACAAGAACTACAGAGGCCTACAGAGGATATTTTCCAAAATGTAACATCTTTTCTGCTTAGTACAAGATGTGAAAAAGCAAGCTTCTTTGAACTTGCCTGTATGGAAGTATTATGATACTGTGTGACGTACTGAGTGTGAGAACATTTGAGAATGATAACTCATGGTATGGGGGAAGCACTTTAATAAGGCTGGGGTTGGGGCTTGGAGGCTGCTTTTCACTTGGGGGTGACTCTATTTTAAGGTTGGGGCCTGAGGTAGGTGGACTGGGACTCAGGGGCTGCTTTTTGCATGGGGCAGCTCTTTGTTAAGGCCAGGGCCTGAAGTTGGTGGGTCCAGGGCTGGGGGTGGCTCTATATTAAGGCTGGGACCCAAGATATGCGGGCCTGGGTCTCAGTGGCTGCTTTTCACTTGTGGGAATCTCTATTTTAAGAGTGTTGCCTGAGGTAGGCAGGTGCAGAGGGGTTAGGAACGACTAAGGGAGATGAACTCTGGTAGCATAGTGCCTAAAGCACTTGACTGCTAACCAGAAGGCTGGTGGTTCAAACCCACCAGCCACTCCTCAGAAGCAAGATGGGGCAATCTACTTCTGTAGTGATACTGCCTTGGAAACCCAAGGAGGGGTCGCTCTGAGTTGGGTCCGACTCAACGGCACATAACAACAACAACAAGGGAGATGAACTGGTCTGTCAGTTTGTTGTCCTGTGGTGCGTTACATGTTGCTGTGAGGCTGGAGCCTGGAGGCTATGCCACTGTGTTGCAAAATACCAGCAGGGTTACCCATAGTGGACAGGTTTCAGCAGAGCTTCTGGGCTAAGACAGACTCAGAAGAAGGAAGAGGCCATCCACTTCTTAAACAATTGGCCAGTGAAAACCTATGAATAGCAGTGAAACACTGATACATTACTGGAAAACAAGCTTCTTTGAACTTGCCTGTGTGGAGATGTTATGAAACTGCAAGATGTAATGAGTGTGAGGACATTTGAGAATGATAACACATGTTGTATAGTATTTAATAAGCAATAATAAGCTACAGAAATAACAATTAGTAGAATGTATATGTATGTAGTATGGATTACACCTCAATATAAAGAAAACAAAAATTCTCACAACTGGTCCAATAAACAGCTTCATGGTGGATAGAGAAAAGATTGATGTTGTCAAACATTTCATATTATTTGGGTCTATAATCAACACCAATGAAAGCAGCAGTCAAGACATCAGATGATGTATTGTATTGGGCAAATCTGCTGCAAAAGACTTCTTTCAAGTGATGAAGAGCAAAGATATCTCCTTGAAGTCTAAGGTGCGCCTAATCCAAGCCATGGTATTTTCAATTGCCTCTTATGCATGTGAGAGCTGGACAGTGAATAAGGAAGACTAAAGAAGAGTTGATGCTTTTGAGTTATGGTGTTGGAAAAAAATGCTAAAAGTACCATGTTTTGCTAAAAGGATTAACAAATCTGTCCTAGAAGAAGTGCAGCCAGAAAACTCCTTGGAAGTGAGAATGGCCAGACTATGTCTCACCTACTTTGATCAGGTTGTCAGAAGGGACCATTCGGTGGAGAAGGATATCATAAACTTGGTAAAGTGGAGGGCCAGTGAAGAAGGGGAAGGCCCTCAATGAGATGGATAGATGTAGTGGTTGCAACGAGGTATAACAAGGATATAGCAAGGATCGTGAAGCTGGCACAAGACCGGACAGTATTTTGTTCTGCTGTGCATTGTGTCACTATGATTGGGGACAACTGGATGGCACCTAACAACAACAACAACAATAGAATGTATGTGCCGTCCAGTAACATATCAGACAGTGTTTCACTGTTGTTCATAAGGTTTTCACTGGCCAATTCTTTGAGAAGTAGATGGCCCCTTCTTTCTTCTGAATCTGCCTTAGTCTGGAAACTCTGCTGAAAACCCGTCCACCATGGGTGACCCTGCAGGTATTTGAAATACTGGTAGCATACCTTCCAACCTTACAGCAACACACAAGCTACCCCAGTACAACAAAATGAAGACTATGCAAAAGCATTTGATTGTGTGGATCATAACAAATTATGGATAACATTGAGAAGAATGGGAATTCCACAACTTAATTGTGCTCATGAGGAACCTGTACATAGACCACAAAGCTGTCATTTGAATGGAACAAGGGCATACTGCATGGTTTAAAATCAGGAAGGGAGTATGTCAAGGTTGTATCCTTTTACCATACATATTCAATCTGTATTCTGACCAAATAATCTGAGAATCTGGACTATATGAAGAAGATCACAGCATCAGGATTGGTGGAAGACTCATTAACCACCTGTGATTTGAAGACAACACAAGCTTGCTTGCTGAAAGTGAAGATGACTTGAAGCACTTACTGAGGAGGATTAAAGACTACAGTCTACAGTATGGATTATAGGCTGGTGGTTCAAATCCAGCAGCCACTCCTTGGAAGGAAGTTTGGGCAATCTACTTCCGTAGTGACACTGTCTTGGAAACCCAAGGAGGGGTCCCTGTGAGTCGGATCTAACTCAAAAGCACATAACAACAACAACAATAAAGAAAACAAACATGTTCACAACTGGACCAATAAGCAGCATCATGATAAATGGAGACGAGATTGAAGTTGTCAAAGATTTCATATTACTTGGTTCCACAATCAACACTCATGGAAGCAGCAATCAAGAAATCAGACAATGTATTGCATTGGGCAAATCTGCTGCAAAAGACCTCTTTAAAGTGCTGAAGAGCAAAGATATCGCTTTGAAGATAAGGTGTGCCTAACCCAAGCCATGGTATTTACAGTTGCCTCATATGCAGGTGAAGGCTGGACAATGAATAAGGAAGACTAAAGAAGAGTTGATGCTTTTGAGTTGTGGTGTTGGCAAAGAACATTGAAAATACCATGGAACTAACAAATCTGTCCTAGAAGAAGTGCAGCCAGAATTCTCCTTGGAAGCGAGAATGGCCAGATTTTGTCTGACCTATTTTAGTCATGTTGTCAGAAGTGACCATTCCCTGGAGAAAGATATGCTTGGTAATGTGGAGGGTTAATGAAAAAGAGGAAGACCCTCAATAAGGTGGATTGACACAGTGGCTGCAACAATGGGCTCAGGTATAGCAGGGATTGTGAGGCTGTCATAGGACTGGGCGGTGATTCGTTCTGTTGCACAAAGGCTTGCTATGAGTCAGAGCTGTCTAGACCGCACTTAACAACAACAACCACAACCACATGTACCTTCCAACCCAAAGGGCTCATCTTCCAGCACTATATGAACATTTCACTTCTATTCATAATGTTTTCTAGTACTATATCTAACCAGAAGGCTGGCAGTTCAAACCCACCAGCCACTCCTCTGAAGGAAGGTTGGGCAATCCTACTTCCGTAGTGATACTGCCTCGGAAACCCAAGGAGGGGTCGCTATGAGTCGGGTCCGACTCGACAGCACATAACAACAACAACAACAAGTACTATATCAGACAATGCTTCACTGTTACTCATAAAGTTTTCAGTGACCAATTTTTTCTTTTTCATTTTTTCTTATTTATTTTTATTTAAAAAAATTATTGTGCTTTGGGTGAAAATTTATGAAGCAAATTTGTTTTACATTCAACAGTTCATGAACATTTTATTTCACACTCTAATTACCATCCCCAACCATAACAAACTCTTCCCCTTGTGTCCCTGTGACTACATCCTCCTTGCACCCATCTTAACTGTGCATTCCTGTCTGTCCAGCTTTTCCTCTATGTGAATGCTGCCGCTCTGGTGTCACATGGTTGATTGTTCTATGGGGTGCATCTCCCTAGAGTAGGTGAGTGCATTGCCCTAGGGTAGGTGTTCTGCATGTAGGTCTTTCTACTGTTGGGCTGAGAGCCAATCCATGGTAGTGAGTCCATTTCTAGGCCTGAAAGGTAACCCATATTCACAGTCTTGGGATACCACCAGACTCTATATGATCAGTAATTCTAGTCATTTTTTATGTTTTTGAATTTTTTTCAACATTCTTCCTCCTACTCTATCCAGGATCACCAGTTTTGATCCCATTCTGAGTGGTTGGCATTGGTATCCAGGCACTATCTAGTTCTTCTGGTCTTAGAGTCATAAAGGCTGAGTTTTTTTTTTTTTTTTTTT
>NW_006921682.1:1769294-1772094 GCF_000298275.1 Orycteropus afer afer | reverse complement strand
ATCTAGATGGCAGCTTGCTAGCTTTTAAGATCCCAGTCACTACTCGCCAAAGTAGGAGGTGGAACAATGTTTTGTATAGTGTGTTATAAGGCTGAGGTTCTTGTGGTCCCTCTTATCCTTGGACTAATTGTTTCCAGATGCCTTTGATTTTCTTCACTTTTCTTTGATTCAGATGAGAGGAGACCAATAGTTGCATCTTAGATGGCTGCTCAAAAGCTTTTGAGACCCCAGTTGCTACTGACCAAGATAGGTTGTAGAACAAGATTTTTATGTACTATGTGTTAGGCCAGAGTAAACTCAAGCCACCAACATTTCAGTTAACAGCTTCCTCCCGATGAGACAGCCTGATAAGACAACCGAGGTGGCAGAACCCGCCTAGGCTGGAAAGTTCCATGCAATGACAAACTTCCTCCTGTGAAGCCCCCTCATGCTAATTAAGTGCAAACCCATGCTAACAGCTAATTGGACCTGCCATTTCATTAGAGGATCCTGTCATTTCCTTGGTGTCCCCAGTTAGGTCCTCTCTGTGTCTTTAAAAATCTATACCCCCTGCCCGGGGTGTGACTTCTCTGGCCTTGATGCTAGGGCACGAGAACCTCGCCCAGGAGTGCTAATAAACTGCTTCTCTGAAACAACTCCGTGTCCTGGTGTCTCGGCAACTCTGCATTACACTATGTTGTGCCAATGGAGCATGATGTCCCCTGAGACCACAGTCTTGATTCGGCAGGCTTGGTGATTCTCTCTCTCAAGGTGTTTGGTTGTCTCTGAAAAGTTACTCCAACGCTACCTTCTGTTGCTTCTGTAATGTATGTGGCTAATTTTGTAGCACAAGTGTGTTTGTAAGATTGTCTAGCCAAATCTGTCCTTGGTCTAGGGTATATTCCTGTTCACCTATCCCCACATGACCTTTTCACCTGTCTTGTGTCTGCAGCCTGGTGTTTGGTGTTAGTGGTAATGCAGCATTGTGCATAAACTGGTATTTGCCTCTGTTTATATTTTATGTGCACGTTTCAGTGTCCTTCCTTTCCCCAGCGTCATCATGCTGGTCACAGACTCTTTCTATACCATCCTTCCCCTCACCCAAATCAACAAGTGACCACCAACTAGTCTGAGATTTTCCCTCTCCTTCCCTCCCATCCCTGGTAAGCATCAAAATGAATTTCCTTCCATAAGTAAATCTTTCCCTGACTTTTTACAATAATGGGCTCATACAATATTTTTCCTTCTGTAATTTACTTATTTCATTCAGCATAATGTTCTCCAAATTCATTCACATTGTAAGATGATTCTTGTATTTTTAATTATTCTTTAATGTTGCCTAGTATTCCATTGTGTGAATGTACCGTATTTTGGTTACCCACTCTGGTAGCATAGTGCCTAAGGCACTTGACTGCTAACCAGAAGGAGGGAGGTTCAAACCCACCAGCCACTCCTTGGAAGGAAGGTTGGGCAATCTACTTCTGTAGTGATACTGCCTCGGAAACCCAAGGAGGGGTCGCTATGAGTCGGGTCTGACTCGATGGCACATAACAAAAACAACAACAACATTCATGTGATGATGGACATTTAGATTGTTTCCATGTCTTTGCTATAGTGAATTGTGCAGCAATGGACATGTCTGTTCATGTCCTGTAGTGACCATTTTTTTCAGTAGTTGAATGCAATTTCCTTATTACTAGTCTGGAAGCTCTTCAGGTTGGAAGGCAATCAAGATATGACTGGAGAAGAGCTGCCTCCAGTCTTAATGATATAGGTGGAATAAAGCTTTCTGAACCTCCATTTGCTGATGAGGCATGACTCAAAATGGGAAGAAACAGCTGTCAACATTCATTAACAATAAGAATGTGGAATGTACAATGTATGAATCTAGGAAAGTTGGAAGTAGTAAAAAGTGAAATGGAACACATAAAGATTGATATCCTAGGCAATAGTGAGCTGAAATGTTCAAGTATTGGTTGTTTTGAATCAGACAATCATATGGTCTACTATGCTGGGAATGACAAATTGAACAATGATATCATATTCATCATCAAAAAGAGCATTTCAAGATCTATCCTCAAGTACAATGTTGTCATTGATAGGATAATATCCATATGCCTATAAGGAAGATCTGTTAATACTTCTATTATTCAAATCTACACACCAACCACTAAAGCCAAAGATGAAGAAACTGAAGATTTTTTTTTTTTTAACCAACTTTTGCAGTCTGAAATTAACCAAACATGCAAGCAAGATGTGTTGATAATTACTGGTGATTGGAATATATGTTGAGAGCCAGAATGTTTCTCAGTCTGGAAAGACTTAGAGGAATATAGACTCCAAGGCATTGATGCACTGCATCTGTATGAAATAAGACTCCAAGGCATTGATACACTGCATCTGTACATTGTACATGGATGCATAGTGTCTGCATGTTGAGTCTATAATACACTGATGCACATAGCATCTGCATGGTGAGTCTTGTTGGGGAAAGAATGTTGCTCCCTTCAAGTTGACAAATGAGTTTGTCCTTTGGTTGAGCTAAACATTCAGATCTCCATGGTTCTCATATCACTCCAGGAAGAAATAGGGAATATATTTAATCAGCATGATTTAGCAAGATTTGACATAAATTTATGAGATTATATTTTTTAACCAATTTCCTGAAATCATGTCATGATGACTAGCATTGTATTGTTTAAATCACTATTTAAGAAGATGAAGAGAGTGAATAAAATTGACATTCTTGCAAAGGCTTGATGTGTTCCTTCCGTTCCTACTTGAGGCATATGGCATAACGGTGTGGCTTGCCCCTCCGCTC
>NW_006921682.1:1765559-1768399 GCF_000298275.1 Orycteropus afer afer | reverse complement strand
AGAGTCACTGTACCAAAAAAACAAAAACAATACTGATCAATATTCAAGTATTTCAGTAGGTGGCGTATGATCCAGAATCACTGGTATTAAAGGAAGAAGTCCAAACTGCACTGAAGGAACTGGCAGGAAAAAAAGAAAAAAAAAAAAAAAGGCTTCAGGAATTGACAGAAAATCCATTGAGATCTTTCAACAAACAGTTGCAGCTTTAGAAGGTGCAGACTCATTTATACCAAGAAATTTGGAAGACAGCTAGCTGGCCAATTGTGTGGAAGAGATCCCTATCTGTGCCTATTCTAAAGAAAGATGATCTAACAGAATGAGGAAATTATTTAACCATATTTTTAATATCATGTTGTTGTTATTGTTATGCGCCATGGAGTCAGACCCGACTCATAGTGACCCCTCCTTGGGTTTCCAAGGTGGTATCACCATGGAAGTAGATTGTCTATCCTTCCTTCCAAGGAGTGGCTGGTGGGTTTGAACCACCAGCCTTCTGGTTAGTAGTCAAGTGCCTTTGGTACTATGCTACCAGAGCACAAGTAAAATTGTTCTGAAGATAATTTAGAAATGGTTGCAGCAGTACATCAATAAGAAACTTCCAGAAATTCAAGCTGGATTCAGAAGAGGGCCTGGAACTAGGAATAACATTCCTTGTCAGCTGAATCATGGCTGAAAGTAAAGAATACCAGAAAGATGTTTACCTGTGTTTTATTGACTATGCAAATGCATTCAACTGTGTGGATCATAACCAATTATAGATAACATTGTAAAGAATGGGAATTCCAGAACAATTAATGTGCTCATGAGGAACCTGTACATAGAGCAAGAGGCAATCGTTCAAAAACCAACAGAGAGTATTGCATGGTTTAAATTCAGGAACAGTGTCTGTCAGGGGTGTATCCTTTCACAATACATATCCTGTCTATATGATGAACAAATAATTTGAGAAGCTGGACAATATGAAGAAGAACATAACATCAGGATTCGATTAACAGCCTGTGATATGTAGATGATATAATGTTGCTTTCTGAAAGAGAAGAAGACTTGAAGCACTTAGTGATGCAGTTGAAACAATATAAGGCTTCAGTATGGGTTACATGGCAACATAAAGAAAACAAAAATCCTCACAACTGGACCAATAAACAATATCACAATAAATGGAGAAAAGATTGAAGTTCTCAGGGATTTCATTTTATTTGGATCCACAATCAACACCCATGGAAGCAGCAGCTAAATAATTAGACTGATGAATTGCCCTAGGGAAATTTGCTGCAAAAGACCTCTGAAGTGTTAAAGAGCAAAGATGTCACTTTTATGACTAAAGCTCACCAGTCCCAAGCTATGATATTTTCAATCACCTTACATGCATGTGAAAGCCAGACAGTGAATAAGGAAGACAGAAGAAGAGTTCAAGTATTTGTATTGTGGTGTTGGCAAAGAATATTGAAAAAAATAACAGACTACCAGAAGAATGAACAAGTATGTCCCAGAATGCTCCTTGGAAACAAGCATGTCTAGACTTCATCTCACGTAATTTGGTCATATTGTCAGAAGGCAACAGTCCCTGGAGAAGGATATCATGTTTGGTAAAGTGGAGGGTCAAAAAAAAGGTGAAGATCCTCAATGAGGTGGATTGACACAATGGCTGCAACAATTGGCTCAAGCATAGCAAAAATTGTGAGGATGATGCTGGACCAGGCAGTTTTTTGTTCTGTTGTACACAGGGATACTATGAGACAGAACCAAGTAGAGGGCATTTAACAACAATAAGAACAATAGAATGTATGTAAGTCTAAGGAGAACAAGGAGGGTAGAGAGAAGACATAAAGCCTTTGTTCACTAATCCCTTTTACCACCACTGTCTCCTAATCTTGGCGTGCCACTGGAAGATAAAAAATAGGGGTAAAATGGAATCAGGAAATGAAAGAATAGGGAACAAAAGAGGATTAAGATAGAGTAAATTATGCTATAGAAGCAGGAAATAGTAAAGAAATGCAGTGGGAGGGGCAGGAGAGGAGAAAGGCATAGAGAAGAGAGAAAGGAAAATGAGAATAAGAAAAAGACAAGGGAAAGAGAAAGATGGCGGGCCAATCTTAATCTGTTTTAATCAGTCCAATCAATTTTACTACATTTTATGCAGCTAAACCTCAAAGATCACTTTCAGTCTTGGGAATCCCATAAACCATCTCAAAACCTTCTTGAAAACATACAGCTGAGAAAAGCATTAGGGCATTTTCTCACTAGGCAGCAACCCCTCCTCCCTTTTCTCCCAGTTTAGAGTTTATGGACTCTCAGTTAGTAGTCAAGTGCTTAACTCTTTGCAACACCCAGGGACCCTCTCTATAAGATTGCAGCCATTGAAAATCCTATGGAGTGCAATTCTGCTCTGACACATATAAGGTCCCAGTGGTAATGGGCTTGATTTATATATATATATATATATATATATATATATATATATACACACACACACACACACACACACACACACACATACATGCATACCAAACAAACAAACGAACAAACAAAACACTGCCATCAAGTCAATTTGACTCATAGCAACACCTCCTTGGGTTTCCAAGGTGGTAACTATACTGAAGTAGATTGTCCAATCTTCCTTCTGAGGAGTGGCTGGTGGGTTTGAAGTGCCAGCCTTCTGGTTAGCCTTCATATACCTTAGGCACTTTTCCACCAGGGCTACCATATATACGCATATGTATGTATAATTTGAAGTATATAAGTGAATACATAAATTCATATATGTATACATATAGGAGCTCTGGTAGCATAGTGCCTAAGGTACTTGACTGCTAACCAGAAGGCTGGCAGTTCAAACCCAC
>NW_006921682.1:1749929-1765084 GCF_000298275.1 Orycteropus afer afer | reverse complement strand
AACCCAAGGAGAGGTCGCTATGAGTTGGGTTTGACTCGATGGCACATAACAACAACTCGACGGCACATAACAATGACAGCACATATATATACATACACACACACACACACACACATCATACTAGGCATTTTATTATCTTGTAGTTAAATTTTAGGAAATTGTTTAGGAGTTTTTACTTAATTTTTAATACATTTACAATTTCTCCCATTTAAAGTAATGACATATAGGCTCTTGGTTAATGCTTTCACCTAGAATGTCTGATTTTCAGACATACATACTCTTATGGAGTTCACCAAAAACCCTCATGTTAGATATGGAATTTGAAATAAAATTTACTTTTTTGTTTGTTTCATCTTAACAATGCTTAGAGTGATGCAAAGAGCATGGAATTGGTATCAGACATACTCAACTGAATCCCAGCTTTGCCATTTAAAAACTCCATGACTTGGGCAACATAATTTAAACTCTCTAATCTGTTAATCTATCTATAAAATCTATACATATCCTAATTCTGATTTAATTGTGTTATTGGTAGGATTAGATGACCTAACATATGTGATTAATGTGTTGCTTGGCACATTACAGATGCTTAGTAAATGGTGGCTAGCAGTGGTTGTAGTTGTATAGTAACCTTTATAGTTTTGCTGGTGTGTTATTGAGTCTGGCTATGAACTAATGCATTGTTATATGGTCAGATGTGTCATATGTGGATAATATGCTTATAATGCACATTTTAGGTACATTCACTCTTTTTTGTCTTTTAGTTTCACAACAAATTTGTGACTTAGGTAGGGAAGGTTATTATTACTGCATTTGTTATAGAGATGAGAAAACTAAGTTTTCTTACGCAAGTGGCTTGCCTTAGATCACAAAGCTAGTGTGTTTTAATTCTAGAGGGAAGAGAAAAAGAAAAATAATTTTCTGAATTTTGAAAAAGCAGTTCCAAAAAGATATAATAATTCAAATATAAAATAAAAAGGTGTAAAATGCAGGATGACAGGTTGAGGAAAGGAATTAAAGATAACCATGAAATTGTTTTAACAGAATGAAAGCTGTATTAGAAGCAGTAAGTGGAATGGCTGCTGTTAAATGGAGTCAAGATACTGAAGATGCTTGAGAAAAACCACGTAAAACCAAATGGAGAGTAGCCAGGAGATAAAAATGATTTAAAAGAAGAAAATAGATATGAAAAACAGGATACACAAGTTTAAGACAGCTTTTTTAATCTATTGCCCTAAAAAGCACACTGTGTTTAAAAAAAAAAGAAAAATAATACAGACTAATAAATATTGAGATATAAGGTAATGTTTCCAGCAGTCTTCAAGGGATAGAAAAATGCTACAGAAATCTAAGTGAAAAAGCAATGGAGAGATATCTTGAGGTTGGACCCAGCTTACTCATTTATAACAGTTTATTTTTAAATATACTGGATAAATGCTTATAGATTTCTATGGAGGTAAAAAGGAAGAATTGTATACCATATCAATTTGTCTTTCAAATCAAAAGAAAGACATTTTTAAACATGCAAATTACTGAGGAATGTAAAACAATGCTTGTGAACCTTCTCATAGCATTACTTGATAATGAAATCCAGTAACAACTAAAAAAACTAAAGAAAGGATTCAAGGATGGGAAAGCAGTAATTTGAAAGGTCTGGAGGTAAGCAATAAATCCATTTAATATATAACCAGTTACAACATTGTTGTTGTTGTTGTTATGTGCAGTGGAGTTGGACCCAACTCATAGTGACCCCTCCTTGGGTTTCCGAGGCAGTATCACCACGGAAGTAGATTGCCCCATCTTCCTTCCGGGGAGTTTGGACCCAGCCTTCTGGTTAGCAGTCAAGTGCCTTAAGCACTATGCTACCAGAGCTCATTAGGATTTATTAAAAAATAAAATGTAGCTGATAAAAACTTTGGCAATACAAAATGATAATGTTGTTGTTGTTATGTGCCGTCGAGTTGGATCCGACTCATAGCGACCCCTCCCTGGGTTTCCGAGGCAGTATCACTAGGGAAGCAAAAAATCTAGGAGGAGACAGAGAAGAAGAGAATTAGAAGGACAAGAAAAGGTACTAATTTCTTCACCATTCATAGTCAAAAGTCAAAAGACACTGTCTAAAGTTGATAAGTCAACAAATAGAGGTTAAAGTATATAGTTTAAAGTTATATTTGAAACAGAGTCTTAAAACAAGTCTTTGAATTATCAGGCTAGAATAAAAAATTCACACAAAGAAAATACTACAAAAATGTAGACAATATGAAAAAGATAGCAGATAACAGAAGCATAAAAGCAGTAACATAAAATAAGATGACAAAATTAAGATTCAATATGTGTCTTATAAAAATGACTATAAATGGAATAAACTTAATTTTAAAAAATCTCAGATTTTATTGAAGGGAAAATTTAAAGTATAATAACTCCACAATGTGGAGAATAAATTACATATTAGTCAGATGAACGAATGCAAAAACATTCTTTGCCAAGTTATCCATAATTTGATAAGATTCACCCAGTTAAATGCCTTTGCATAGCCAATAAAACACAGGTAAACATCTTTCTGGCATTTCTTGCTTTCAGTCAAGATCCATCCACAAACAGCAATGATATTCCTGCATTCTACATCCTCTTCTGAATCCAATTTGAATTTCTTGAAGTTCCCTGTCAATATACTATTGTAATTGTTTTTGAATTATCTTCAGCAAGATTTTATTTGTATGTGATATTAATGATATTGTTTGATCATTTCCAAATTCTGTTGAATCAACTTTCTTCGGAATGGGCATACATATAATCTCTTCCAGTTGGTTGGCCAGGTAGCTAGCTGTTTTCCAAATTTCTTGGCACAAAAGAGTAAGTGCCTCCAGTGCTGCATCTGTTCGTTGAAACATCTTAAAAGATATTCCATCAATTTCTGGAACCTTGTTTTTTTCCAATCCCATCAGTGCTGCTTGCACTGTACTTCGGATCTTTCACTTTGTGATAATGTGGTAACTTATATGCTGCTGTGAGGCTGGAGGCTATGCCACCACTGTTTCAAATACCAGGAGGATCATCATGGGGGAGATACTTCAGCTGGACTTCCAGACTTAGATAGACTGGGAAGAAGGATGGGGCCATGCACTTCTGAAGAAATTGGCCACTGAAAACTTTATGAATAGCAGTGAAACACCTTTTTTATATATTACTGGAAAACTTTTATGAAAAGTAATGAAATATTGTCTGTTATGATGCTGGAAGATGAGCCCCTCAGTTTGGAAGGCACCCAAAATATGGCTGAGGAAGAGCTTTGCCCTCAAAATAGAGTTGACCTTAATGATGTGGATGGAGTAAAGCTTTCAGTACCTTCATTTGTTGACAGGGCATGACTCAAAATGAGAAGAAACAGGTGCCAGCATTCATTAATAATTGGAATGTGGAATTCCAATTCATACACAGTATGAATCTAGGAAAATTTGAGGTTGTCAAAAATGAAATGGAATGCATAAACATTGATATCCTAAGCATTAGTGATCTAATTAGTGACTGGTATTAGCCATTTTGAATCAGACAATCAGAGGGTCTATTATGCCAGGAATGGCAAAAAGTGAAGAAGCATGGTGTCACCAAACCAAACCAAACTCAGTGCTGTGGAGGCAGATCCAACTCATAGTGACCCCTCCTTGGGTTTCCGAGGCAATATCACTATGGAAGTAAATTGCCCAACCTTCCTTCTGAGGAGTGGCTGGTGGGTTTGAACCACCAGCCTTCTGATTAGCAGTGAAATGCCTTAGGCACTACACTACCAGAGCTCCCTATGGTGTCACAGTCATCATCAAAAAGCACATTTCAAGATCTATTCTGAAGTACAATTCTGTCAGTGATAGGATAATATCATATACCTACTGTTTTTCAGATTTACACACCAACCACTAAAGTCAAAGATGAAGAAATTGAAAATTTTTCCTACTTCTGCAGTCTACTATTGATCAATTATGTAATCAAGATGTATTAATTATTACTGGTGATTGGAATGCAAAAATTGGAAACAAAGAAGAAGCATTGGTAGTTGGAAAACATGGCCTTGGGGAAAGAAATTATGCCAGAGATTGCATGATAGAATTTTGCAAAATCTGTCATCTGTTCATTGCAAATATATACATTGTTTTCTAACAATGTAAATGGTGATTGTGCATGTGGACCTCACCAGATGGAATACACAGGAATCAAATTGATTACATCTGTGGAAAGAGGCAATGGAGAAACTCAATATCATCAGTCAAAACAAAGCCAGGAGATGACTGTAGATCAGACCATCAAATTACTCATAGGCACATTCAAGTTGAAACTGAAGAAAATTAAAACAAGTCCAAGAGAGACAAAATGTGACCTTGTGTATATCCCATCCAAATTTAGAGACCATCTAAATGGATTTGATACATTGAACACCAATGACCAAAGACCAGATGAGTTGTGGGATGACATGAAGAACATACATGAAGAAAGCAAATGGTCATTAAAAAGCCAGGAAAAGAAAAAAGACCAAAATGGATGTGAAAAAAGATGGAAACTTGCTCTTGAATGGAGAGTAGGTGAAGAGAATGGAATAAATGATCAAATAAGAAAGCTGAATAGAAAATTCCAAATGATAGCTTGGGAAGACAAAGTAAAATATGAAATGTGCAAAGACCTGGAGTTAGAAAATCAAAGGGGAGAACAATTCAACGTTTCTCAAGCTGAAAGAACTGAAGAAAAAAATTCTAGCCTCAAATAGCAATATTGAAGGATTCTATGGGCAAAATATTGAATGATACAGGAAACATCAAAAGAAGATGGAAGGAATACACAGAGTCACTGTACCAAAAAGAACTGGTTGACATTCAATCATTTCAAGAGGTTCCATATGATGAAGAACTAATTGGATGGAAGGAAAAAATCCATTTCTTCTAGGTTTTCAAATTTGTTGGATACAGTTCTTCATAATGTTCTGTTATCCTTTTTATTTCAGTAGGTTCTGTTGTGATATCACCTATTTCACTTCCTATTTGTGTTATTTATATCTTCCCCTTCTTTCCTTTGTTAAATTTGCCAGTGGTTTGTCAATTTTATTAATTCTTTTAAAGAACTAACTTCCAGTCTTGTAGATTCTTTCTATTGCTTTTCTGTTTTCTGCTTCATTTATTTTTGATCTTATCCTTTTTATTTCCTTTCTTCTGGTGACAGTAAGCTTTTTTGCTGTTCTTTCTCTAATATTTGGAGATGTTGGGTTAAGTTGTTGATTTTGATTATTTCTTCTTTTTTGATGTGTGCATCTGTTTTAGTTCTCTAGTGCTGCTCTAACAGAAAATAGCACAAATCGATGATTTTAACAAACACAGATTTATTCTCTTACAGTTTAGGAGTTTAGAAGTCAGAGTTTAAAGTGCCAGCTGTAGAGGCTGGGTGAAAGTCCCTAGACTTTAGGCTTCAGTTCTGCCTCTTGCTCCTGGCCCACTGAAGCTGGAGGCTTCTCTTAACTCAGGCAGCTGCTGGCTGCTAAGGCTGACAAACTCAAGGTCAATAAGCAAAATGGCACAGTCTCAAAATCATCAAGCAACACAGCAGGGCACTAGTTCAAGTCCAAAAAAAGCCTCAAGATCCACAGACAACATCGCAGGCCACTGAGATGAAGACTCAGCCAAATGCAGGATCTAGATATGCCAAAAACTCAGAGACCGCTCTCAAAGCTTCTTATGTAGTAGAAGTAGACCACATCCCTAATGCAGCTACTCCTCACCTTCTCCAGAAGATTCCACCATGGAGTTGATCATGAGTCTGATGATGGGGAATAACTACATCCATCTGCCCAGCCACTCAAAAATAGGCCCAGCCACATTGACACACAACCTCAACAACCACAGCATCTATTGCTATAAACTGGTCTCTGAGCACTGCTTTTTCTGTGTCCCAAAGATTTGGGTATGTTGTGTTTTCATTCTCATTTGATTCAAGGAATTTTTTTATTTCATTTTTAATTTCTTCTATTACTGAGTGGTTTTTAAGCAGAGTGTTATTCAGTTTCCAAGTATTTGATTTTTGCTCTTGATCTTCCTTTTGTTGATTTCTAATTTTATAGCATTGTGATCTGAGAAGATGCTTTGTAGTATTTCTATGTTTTAAAATTTTTTGAGGTTTGCTTTGTGGCCTAACATATGGTCTCTTATGGAGAAAGTACCATGTGCACTGGAAAAGAATGTGTGTTGTGTTGTGATGTTCTTGAGTGGAGTGTTCTGTATACATTTATGAGGTCTAGCTGATTGTGTGTTGTTTAGATCTTGTGTACCTCTGTTAAGCTATTTTCTGGTCATTCTGTCCTTCATTGAAATTATTGCATGAAAGTCTCCTACTATTATTATGGAGCCGTCTATTTCTCCTTTCAATTATGTTAAAGTTTAATTCCCATACTTTAGGGCTCTTTCATTGGGTGCATAGATATTTATTATAGTTATGTTCTCTTGTTCAGTTGACACTTTAATCATTACATAATGTCCTTCCTTGTGTCTTATGCTGTTCTTGTTTTAAAGTCTATCAGGAATTAATATTGCCACTTCTTTGTTGTTGTTGTTTGTTACCATTTGCTTTAAAAATGTTTTTCAATCCTTTGATTTTTAGCTTATTTTTGTCTTTGTAGGTAAGGTGTGTCTCTTGTAGTTAGTACAATGTAGCACATTACTGAGTCATGTTTTCTTATCCATTCTGCTATGCTCTGTCTCTTGACTGGTGCAATTAATCCATTTAAATTCAATGTAATGATTGATAGGTAAGAATTTACTGCTGCCATTTTGTTGTTGTTGTTGTTGTCATTGGCGTGTGTCATTGATAGCTTCTTTGTTTCATTTTTTTTTTTTTTCTCCTGAGCTGGTTTAGTTTATAGATTCTCTTATCATTTCCTTCATTGTTATTGTTTTAGTGTTTTCTGAGACTTAGTGATTTTCTTCCTTTTTGTATTTGTATGAATGTTTACTAATATTCTTTGAGGTTATACTATAATTTATTATCTCCCCAAGTGTAAAGCAGCACATTCTAGCTTGATATCATCTTGATTTCCTCTCAGTTTGCAAGTTCTGAAACTACATCTTTTATTCCCTCTTTTTTCTTTGTAGTTATCATCATTTACAGATTGATATCTCTGGTTCCCATTTTCCATCTTAGAGATGTATTTCATTTTTGAAATTTCTATCTCTAGGTTGATTTTCAGGTGATGTTGTCATGTATCTTAATCAGAGTTGTTGTCTGCCATTGGTAGTTCTCTGTCTGGAGGATTCCCTTTAGGGATTCTTGTAAGGTGGATCTAGTTTTTTTTTTTTGTTGTTGTTGTTGTTGTTAGGTGCTGTCGAGTTGTTTCCGACTGATACAGCAGAACGAAACACTGCCTGATCCCGCACCAGCTCCACGATTTCTGCTATACTTGAGCCCATCATCGCAGCCACTGTGTCAATCCATCTCGTTCAAGGCCTTCCCCTCTTTCGTCGACCCTCCACTTTACCAAGCATGACATCCTTCTCCAGGGAATGGTCCCTTCTGACAACATGACCAAAATAGGTGAGATGAAGTCTGGCCATTCTCGCTTCCAAGAAGCATCTCAGGTGCACTTCCTCCAGGACAGATCTGTTAGTTCTTTTAGCAGTCCATGGTACTTTCAGCATTCTTTGCCAGCACCACAACTCAAAAGCATCAACTCTTTTTTGGTCTTCTTTGTTCATTGTCCAGTTCTCACATGCATACGAGGCAATTGTTTTTGTAAATTCTCTTAATTTCTGTTTATCTGATAATGTCCTAATTTCACTATTGTGTTTGAGTGGCAGTTTTACCAGATATATAATTTTTGGTTGGCATTTTTTTTTTTCTTACAGCCTTTTATATATGTCATCCCATTAGCTTCTTGCCTGCATTGTTTTTACCAAGTAATCAGATCTTACTTATTCTTCTTTGTTTTCCTAGGTGACTTTTGTTTTTGCTGAGCTGCTTTCAATATTCTTTCTTCACCTTTGGTTTTAGACAGTTTAATTATGACATCTTAGTGATTTTCTTTTGGGATCTATTGTTCTGGTTACCTAGTGCTGCTCTGACAGGAATATACCACAAATGGGATGGCCTTAACAAACAGGAGTTTATTCTCTCACAAGTTTGAGGCTTTAAGTCCAAGTTCAAAGTGCCAGGCTCCAGGGACTGTGTGAAAACCCCTCAGCCTTGGGCTTCAGCTCTGCCTCCAGTGCCCAGCCCCCTGAAGTTAGAGGCTTTTCTTCACTCAGACAGCTGCTGGCTGCTGAGGCTCCCAAGCCCAAGGTTGACAAGTAAAAAGGCACAGTCCTGATGTTACCAAATCACACGGCAGGTCATTAATTCAAGTCCACTGAAAGTCCCAAGATCAGCAGGGGATGGCAGGCTGCTGGACAATGACACAGCTACATGCAGGGTTCAAGGTGTTATAAGCTAGAGACCATTCCCAAAGCTGCTTCTTACATATGGGAAGCAGACCACATACCCAGCTGAGTAGCTGCTTATGGTAGATCCTACTATGGAGTAGATTGCCAGTCTCATCATGGGGAATAACTACCATCAGCTGCCCATCCAGTCAACCAGGCCCAGCCAAGTTGACACACAAACATAACCACCACAACTGTGTTTGGGGTTTGTTGAGGTTCTTGAATGTGTATCTTCTCATCTTTCATGATATTAGGTAAGTTTTCTTCCAAGAAATCTTTGACAATTTTCTTGGTGCCTTTTTTTTTTTTTTGGTCTCTGCCTGTTTTAGAATTCCAATCACACATAAATTAGCCCTCTTCATGGTGTCTTAAATGAATCTAAAACTTTTTTTCATTTGGTTTAATGCTTTTTTCTGATTGTTTTTCCAAGAAATTGGTGTTGAGAGATTTGTCTCAATCTTGGTAATTCTTTGTTCCTTTGATTTGATTCTATGCCTTTGTCCTTCCAAGGCATCACCCATTTCTGAAATTTCAGTAATAATCTTTTGGATTTCTACTTGCTGTTTTTGTGCAGTTTCTAATCTCCATTTATTTTGTCAATTTGCTCTTTTATTTATCTATTTTTTCATTTGTATTTTCTTTTATTTTGTCTGTGGTTTCCTCTCAGTCTGTTGAAGGTCCCTAAAGATAATTATTTTGAATTCTTTATCAGGAACTTCCACTAGCATATCTTTCTCCAGAAGATTTTCTGGCCCTGTATTTTTCTCTCCTGTGGGAGGTATCATGTCCTTTTTTTTTTTTTGGTTTGTGTGTGTGTGTGTGACTTGAAGTTGTCTCTTGTTTCCAAGACATTGTACTGTTATTATATTAGTTTGTTGATTATATGCTGGTTTGCTTCACCTTATTTAAAAAAATTTTTTTTGATGTGTTTTAATGTATCCAGGCCACAAGGTGATTATATTACTCTGGTTGCTAGTTTGGCTACACTCAGGCACTTATCCCCTGTCACTGGGCTGATTTGGTAGCATGTTGGAGTGTGGGTGTATTTCTGATCACTGATGGTGCATTGCAGTAAGGGCAGGTTGGGTGGGTGTTGGCTAATATCATTTGTTAGTCCAGTAGTGCTGGAATGGTGGTAATGCTTGCCCAGTGGATAGGGCAGTAGGTGTGGTTGGATATGTTTGGGTAGGGTCACTGGCTCCCAACTGCTGGGGAAAGATAGAAAGAAAAGAAAAGAAAAGAGAAAACTCAGATGAAAGAGGGGACAACTAAGAAGAAAGAAAGAGAGGAAAAAGGAAAAGAAAAAAAGAGGAAGAGAAACGAACTGCAACAACACAAGAACAACAAAAACAAGAAACAAGTTTCAAGTGACAGCTACCAAACACAACTGCAGTGGAAATGTGGCATTTGTTCGTGGGAGGTTGCACCACTGAATATAGATTGTCAGGGGCAGCACTCGTGAATGTGGGAATGATGAGGTACAAGGTACTTACTCAGCTGGATCAGAAGAGAATTAAAAAAAAAAAAAAAAGGAGAAGAAGAAGGAAAAGAAAAAAATAATGATGTGGAAAAATAGGAGAAGAAAAAAAAAAAGAGAAAAAACCCAGCTGCAAGTTTTAGCTGCCAAACACAACTGCAGCAGAAATGTGGAGCTTACTCCGGGAGAGATCACACTGCCATCCACAGAGTGGTGAGGAAGGTTGCTGCTGACCACAGAAGTGGAGGTAGGCACAAAAAGAAAGAAAAGAAGATGGGACAAAAGACAAGGTGAAGAGGAGAAAACAAAAGAAAATAAAGAAAAGGAAAACAAGGGGGAGCAGAGGGAAGGAGGAAGGAGAAGGAAAAGAAAGAAAGAAAAAAAGTAACACAGTACTTTTGGAAGCACCAGCCACCAAACAGAGGGTACACTTCTAACCAGGGAGGAGTGGGGACAGGTGCTACTAACTGCTTGGCTACTGGTGCAAGGGCTCCTATTCTTTGGGGAAGATGAAGGATGGAAGAACTAAACAGAACAATTAAAAAAAATAAAAATGAAAAGCAGTCCAGCACTGGCATTGGGGGGAGTTTGACCAGCTGCAGTGTGGGTGGGGACGGGAGAAGCCATGTTTCTGGGAGGTTGTGTGTGTGCGGAGAGGATACACTTCTCTTATTGCCTGATCACCAGTGCTGATACAGTCCTGGAGAAGTCGAATGGGTTATCTAGTTCCTACTCTGATTAGAACATTGCTTGCAACAATTCAAAATGGCCAGGCTTTGTCAGTTAGCAGTTTATCACTTCTTGTTCAGTGTTTCATTCATTCTCTTCCTGTCATTGATATCTCATCTATTTCTTTATCCTTTTCTTTGAAGCTCTAGGATTCAGGATTGTTATCCATAGCTTGTTTTTGAGCCTTTGTTGTGGAAGGTCCGGGTAGAGTATCTGCCTAGTTCATCATCTTGGATACGGAAACCTAAACAACTCAAGTTAATACAGGGTATATACCACATTGAAAATAAAATCTTGGTATCCAAAACTAACACAGCATCAAAGTATGTAAAGTCTAAATTAAAACAAATAAAGGACAAATTGAAAAAAATTCTAATAGTAAGATTATCTAATACATTATTCTTATTCCATGTCAGATGGCATAAATAAAAAATAAAAATAATAAAGATTACATTAGGATTTTACAATATAAATATGGGTGTTCATACACACATACACAAACACACATCTATTCAAGTCTATGAATTATTTTTAAAAATTGATCATACATCTGCACTTAAATCTAGTTTATGAAAAAAAAATCAATTTATAGAGGTTTCTACCCCATATGTTTGTCAAGCTTCCCTGAAACCAGAGAGTTACATGAACTAGAGTTTGAAAACCTCTGGATCAGAAACGAGAGCTATATTATTAGACAGGCAGCAGGACAGGGTTTCCTTTCACTATCAAATTACTTTTCCCTTTGTTATTTCACAGGAAACATTTTTCTGATTACAGTTATCTGGGTAGCTGTTAGTTATAGCCAATTTTACCGTTTTCTAACAAAGAAACTAAGAGACACCTGGAATTATAAATCATCTCTCAAAGATGATCTCTGTAATAATACTTGAGGTTGCAAAGGACTCCAGTCAGTAAGGGGCCAGCTGGTATACCCATCAAAGGTTCACTGATCTTTCCCCTAGAACACATTTATAAGTCCTGGATTTATTTGAAAAGATGAGGACAGTTCTGCTAGTTAGGAACTGAACCCAACTCTGAACTAGAACCAGAGTTCCTGAAGCTTTAGCAAATTTCCAATATCTTCACAGTCAACTTTATGAGTATTAATTATGTAAAATGTGTTCAGTTGATTTATTCTGTATTAACTCTCTTGCTCACATCTGATATTATTACAAAGAAGGCTGCAAATACAACTTTTTCCCTACTAAAGCATCTGCTCAGCCTTTTGCACATACTAAACAAATCTGTTCCAGTCCTGTGCTGACATTCCCTGGGTACTAATTTAGTTGCTTTGGTCCCATGACCCCACAGGTATTGCCCTAAATATGGATTTCTTCTAACACAGTGTGAATGTGGTCACATGCATAATTAAGATTTTTTTTTTTCCCCAATCTTTTCTGCTACTTCTACTGACTGTACATTTGACCAGGTGTTTAATAGGCTCTAGGTTTTTATCCTTTGTAAACACATTTCATTTGTAAGAATAAACTCAAAAGTTCTTCAAGAATATTCAGAAAGGTTTCTTCATTTAAAAGTGAAATATTGCTTTCTTTACCGTCTTTATAGATATTTTCTCTGAGATTGTTCTGATTACCACCACTAAAGGGAGAAAGCTCGTCTGAGCCACTGGGCAGCTCGGCCTAGGAAAGAAGAGAGGTGGATATAAACAGCTGTTTTCTGAAGAAAAATACAATTTTGACTTGAGCAGTGTCTTCATTTTTACCATAAAGACCATTTGTAAGTTGAGATAACACACTTGGGTCCTCCTGTGCAAGTATGAGGGAACTTAATTAATATTTATAAAGCTGAAAATCTGCGTGTCTTAAAACCAGATGAGGAAAACTTCCCAGAATGGTGAATTTGTTAGTGTAATATTCTATCAATCATTTCTCATCTTTTCCTTTGGTGTTCTTTTTGAAATTTACAAAAAAGCAAAAGCACAAAACTAATTAAGCTTTGCATTTTAGGGTGAATCTACATTGAGATAATAATTCACCTCTGGCCTTTTACAAATTTGAGAGTTGTTCATTAGTATTTGAGTTATTTAGTATAATTGGAGGAAATGTCTACATAACACATTTTCATGCATACAGTTATTCTATTAACATTTATTGAACAATGCAGTGTGTACAATGCTATAGCATTTTGGGAGTGGCACATAGAAGAGAACAATCTCTTCTACCAGGTAAGTAGCTCACTGAGTTCAGGATATGACATGTGTACTGCTCATTTTAATACAAGATAAGAAATAATAAGTGCAATGAGTGATAGAGGTGATGGACTTTGAGAGTCCAGGGTCAGCAGATATTACTTCTGGCTGTGGAATCTGGGAGAGACAGTAGTTTTGGTGAACTGGAAAGAACAACTGGGATTTTTATATGTAGAAATAAGCAACAATATGCTTAGGTAAAGGCAACATTGTAACCAAATTTGTATCCACTTCCAATTGAATTATTCTTTTTAGAATCTGTGCTAGAGAATCAGGCCCATTTCCTATCAGTCACCGAATTTCTGGCCATTAATAACTCTGATCTCTGTTTGGGGGTCTGCACAGCTCTACAGTTTCAAATCCTGGACCAGATGACATCAGTAACCTCTTCAAGGCTCCTAAGGCCAGTGGAGCACTGTGACCCATCTGTCCTTCACAGCTCCTAGCTGAAACATTTTCCTCCCAGCCATCTGCTGTTGCCAGCTGTCCATCACCCTGGAAAGAAAAAATTCCTTTGCTGAGTTCTGATCTATTTTATTGCTTTGTCTCGGGTTCTGATCCATTTTTCACAGTGCCGTAGGGTGTGCTAACACAGAACCAAGAACATTAAAAACAAACAAACAAACAAAAAACCCCGTGAGTTTTGTGGTGATTCTACTACTTGTGGCTTCAGTTTCTCCACTTGGAAAATGGTAATATTAGCATTTTTTTTTTCCTCTGCTATCCGCTACAGTTGAGAGAGTAAATGAGTTGTGAGGTGCTCCTTTGAATTTGGTTTTTTTATATGAAAACAGATGTATCTCCAGCTTCGAACAAGACTTAGTTCTGTAAATTCAGCTATAGAATGTTTTCAGCAAATTTGGTATTTTCTATTATCTTCCTTTATAAAAGCAAGATATGTTTATGGGGTGCAGGAAACTGAGGACACAATATTGTAAATAATAGCCAATGCGCTTTTAGTATCTCACATATCTCTGACTCATCTTTTTAGATAGTCCACAAACTCACCAGCCACTCCTCGGAAGGAAGGTTGGGCAATCCTACTTCCATAGTGATACTGCCTCGGAAACCCAAGGAGGGGACGCTATGAGTCAGGGCTGACTCGATGGCACATAACAACAACAGCACAACAACCTGTATCTATATTTAAAATAAGCCACAAACACACACACACACACAAAAAAAAATGACCAGAATTATTGGTCACATAGAGTCTGATGGCACCCCAAGACTTTGGCCCCGGTTTACCTTTCGGGCCTAGAAATTGACTCACTCCCATGGATTGGCTTTCAGCCCAACATTAGAAAGACTTATATGCAGAACACCTACCCCAGGGCAATGCACTCACCTACTCTAGGGAGATGCACCCCATAGAGCAATCAGCACGCCGTAGAACAACCGTGAGACACTTGAGGGGCAGAATCCACATAGAGGGAAAGCTGGATAGACAGGAATGAATAGTTAAGAAGGCCACAGGGAGAGGGTAATCACAGGGATGGGAAGGGAGGAAAGTTTGTTATAGTTGGGAATGGTAATCAGGGCATGAAATCAATTGTGCATGAATTGTTGAATGTAAAACAAATTTGCCTTGTAAATTTGTACCCAAAGCACAACAAAATTAAAATAAATAAATAAAATAAGCCACACACACACAAAATGTACCTGAAACCAAGATCTCTTGGCTTATACATACCCACGTACAAACAATATAGGTTGTATAGGCTGCATGCAATTGACATGATGCATTGCCTCTTTAAAAGTTTTCTGGAGTTCTGCAGCTATTCCAAGCACTTATTAAAATTCATGGGCACTTTTCAATATGTCTATTGGGCCTGTGGACTGGAACAAACTTCTTGGAAAGTAATTTGGCAGTATGTATCAAAGGCCTTAAATATATTCACACCCTTTGACCCAGTAATTCCATACCTGGATATTTATCTTAAGGCAACAATGAGAGATTCACACAAAGATTTATGTGTATGATGATATTTATCACAGCATTTTGTTTATAAGAGCGAACAGTGGAAACAACCTAAATGTCAAACAATAGGGGGTTACTTAAATAAATTATGGATAATCTATATCCAGAATATCATGTGGTCATAAAAAATAATGATCTTAAATAATTTTTCAAGGCTATGGGAAAATATAATATTTTAAGTGAAAAAGAGCTGTTAGAGCAGATTCCAATTTTTTTTTTTCCAATGTAGGAGCTCTGGTAGCATAGTGGCTAAAGCACTTGACTGCTAACCAGAAGGCTGGCAGTTCAAACCCACCAGCCACTCCTCGGAAGGAA
>NW_006921682.1:1733403-1749654 GCF_000298275.1 Orycteropus afer afer | reverse complement strand
CACATAATAATAACAACAAATAATGGCAAAAGGCTGTGGATATGTACCAAACATTAATCGTGATTATCTCTGGATGTGGTGGAACAAAATGTTATTTGCTTATTTTACTTTCTTCTTTTCTAAATTTTTAGATTTCATAATACACACATAATTATTATTATCTTAAAAAAAGTCAATAAATGTAACATATTAAATATCCCCTAAATTTCTATTTTTAATTCAGGAGTTCCCTTGTGGGAATGTTCAGCTATCTTCTATTTGTTCCTTGGTGACATTTTTTGTGAACTCCTTAAGTTTAGCTTTACAGTGGCTATTAGTTTTTCATGATTACTTTCAGACTTGATCTCCTCAGTGTATTCAAAAGGTGACATAATATAATTCTAGGAATGGGCTCTCACTAATGAGACAAAAATTTGTTTTAAATGAAAATAAAAATAACCATTAAGTAGTTTGGAAAATGGTCTATAGCTTCCCAGTGATCAGAATCTTATTGACTCACTGAAAATATAAGTTCATCCTTAAAGATAAGTTCATCCTTAAAACTCCACATTACTTAGCATAACTTCCCAAGGTAACATGACTGAGAGTGGCAAGATGGACTGCAACTCAGATTTTGGACCTTTTTACTGCCTTCTGGAGGCCTGGTGGCACAGTGGCTAATGTGCTTGGCTGCTAATGGAAAAATAGGCAATTTGAACCCACTGGCAACTCCATGGGAGAGAGATGTGATAGTCTGCTTCTGTAAATATTACAGCCTTGGAAACCCTAGGGGAAGTTCTATGCTGTCCTAGAGGGTCACAGTACAGGGTCACTTGACACCAGTGGGTTTGGGTTTTTGGTTTATATTATTTTTTAACTGCCAGGTATGAAATGGAGAGGGTGTCAGTCTGGGGGAAGTGCACATGGGCAATTTAGCATAGATAATATTAATGCAACTGCAATGCATCTTCCTAGTAGAATCCAAACACCACCTGAAGATAATTTAGAAGGTGTAAAGCAGAAAATTAAACCCTGTAAATGCTGTCTGGCAAATTAAAAGACATAATTGATTATATTAGCTTTTTTTAAGTGCTTCTAATTGCCAGAGATAGGATTTGTTTGGTATAGCTTTTCAACTTGCCAAGCAAAGTTTACACTGTCAACAAGCAAGTAATAGAAGTTGCCAAATGGATCTTCTAAAAATTCAACTCTCAAATTATTTTATTCTTTTTGTGCCAGACTCTCTTTTCTAGTCTGTGGTAAGTAGGACAATAATAAATTGTTCCTGTTGGATATGGAAGAGGTGCCCAGTCCCTACCTACTGCACATCACTATAGCCTGCAGTTCTAAACCCATGCCCTGGTGAAGTGATTTTATTGTCTTTTGAGTTCCTGAATCAAAAGTACTGAGACATTCACACCTTGTCAGAGATTTCCTACAGGATGGTTTTGGTCCACACTCAAGGAAACCATTTCATCTCTTCTGAACCATGATAGTAGTTGCTCTAGGAGGTGGGGAAAGCACTGTTCTGAGTCAGCACTTGACTTCTCCAGGGTTGGGGGGCTTTAGTCCTATGCTAGCTAGACATTCCTTGGCAGACATTATTCTCTAACACAGTTGGGCTAAGCATTAGAAAAGCACCTTGATTAATTCTGCTTACTCACATACAGTTCTTAATCACACAAATTATCTGGGACTGTTAGGGACAGATGGTCCCTGGGTGGCACAAGTGATTTGCATTGAACTACTAAGCAAAAAGTATGTGTTTCGAACTCACAAATGCCACTATGGAAGAAAGACTTGACAATCTGCTTCTGTAAATATCATAGCCAAGAAAATTCTATAGAACAGTTCTATTTTGTAAGACATTCTAAGTTGTTGTAGTTTTGTTTTGGTTATTAAGGACAGGTGACCAAAGAGTTCACACATCACCCTGAAACACATCCCTGAAATTACCTTTGTTTTCTGAATACTGTCTTTTTATTTATTTTATTTTTTTCTTTTAAATGTTTTATTTTGATTTGGTGAAGTTTACAGAGCAAATTGGTTTTCCATTTAATGATTCATACACATTTTGTTTTGTGACATCTGCTACAATCCCCACAATGTAATCGCACTCTTCACACTCCTCCCTGTGTTTACCATTTCCCTTTGTTCTTCTTTCCTATCCCTTTCTGCCTTCTTAGCTTTATCACTGGGCCCTTTTTTTACTCTTGTACATTTATTTTATATTTGGTATTTGTGTGTCTGGGTTGATTTCTGGGTGATTTTTGTGCACCTTAATTTTAGGTTGTTTTCTGCTGTTCCTAGTTGGATTCAAAGGACTACCATTAGCATTTTTTTGTAAGAATGGTCTGGCTTTTACAAAATCCCTTAATTTCTGTTTATCTGGAATAGTCTTAATTTTACCATTGTATTTAAGTGGCACTTTAGCTGGATATATAATTCTTGGTAGACAAATTTATTTTTTATAGGATTTTATATGTGCTATCCCATTGCCTTCTTGCTTGCATGGTTTCTTCTAAGTTACCAAAGCCTACCCTTACTGGTTCTCCTTTGTAGGTGATTTTTATTTATCCCAAGCTGCTTTCAGGATTATTTCTTTGTCCTTATTTTTGGAACAATGCAAATCTTCTCATCTTTCATTATATTAGGGCAGTTTTCTTCCAACAAATCTTCAACAATTTTCTCCTTGCTTTTTTATGATCTTTTCCTGCTCTGGAATTTGGTCACATGCAAGCCATATAATTTTTAGGCTTTCTTCATTTTTTTTTTTCTTTGTTCAGATTGTTCCTCTAACAGATTACTATTAAGATATTTCTCTTCTATTTCATTAATTCTATATTCCATTGATTCAGTTCTACTCATTTGGCCTTCCAATGCATTATATATTTCTGTGATTTTACTATTAATCTTCTGGGTTTCTACTTGCTTTTGTGGTTTATAATTTTCCACTTATCTCACCAGTTTGTTATATTGTTTTCCTGAATTCTGGAGTTTTGTCTGTGTCTTACTTGATTTTGCCCATGTTTTCCTTGATCTTACTCTCATGTGGCTCTTGTGGGAATACAGTGCTAGCTAGTAGAAGAGCATGTTGCAGACTGGGGAAAGTTGTGGGTGGATGCTACTATCAGTGGAAGCAACCTCTGCTCCACAGTATGAATAATAATAATAATAATAATAATAATAATTGAGGGAAGATGTAGGGAGCAAAGAAACAGCAGGTGGAAGAAACAAGAATGATAAAAAATAAAAGAAGAAATGACACAGCACTGGCAGTGTGAGGACCACTAGGTGAGGGAGGTGGTGATGCTGTACTTCTAGTCATTGGGAGGTTGTACAAGGTAAGGAGGAAGATCACATCTCTCTGATCCCTCACCGCCAATGTGGATGCTAGTACAGTCCTGGGCATGCAGAGCTGGATATCTCGTTCCTGCTCTGATCAGAATGTTGCTTGCAGTGATTCAAAATGACCATGCAGTGTCATTTTGCAGAGTCAGTCAGCTGCAGGGATTCAGGTGAGGAGAGGGACTCAGCCACACCCAAAGCAGCAGTAAGGGAGAGCAGGAAAAAGGGGATTAAAAGCCTGGAACCCTGACAGAGGGCAGTCAGCCTCAGGGATCCAGGTGAGGAGAGGGAACTCAGGCTTGCCCAAAGCAGCAGGCCATGAGAGTGGGAGAAAGGAGATAAAAAGCCAGGAACTTGGACAGAGGAGCAGAGTCAGCTGCAGGGATCCAAGTGGAGAGAGGAATTCAGGCACGCCCAAAGCAGCAGGGCAGGAGCAGAAAAAAGGGGATTAAAAGCCAGGAACTCAGACAGAGGAGCAGTCAGTTGCAGGGATACAGGTGAAGAGAGGAACTCAGGCACACCCAAAGCAGCAGGGCAGGAGAGAATACACACAATCACTGTACCAAAAGGAACTGGTTGATCTTCATTCATTTCTGGAAGTGGCATATGATCTAGAACCAATGGTACTGAAGGAGGAAGTCAAAGCTGCAATGAAGGAATTGGCAAAGAACAAGGCTCTGGGAATTGACAGAATACCTATTGAGATATTTCAACAAATGGATGCCCCATTGGAGGCACTCACTCTGTTATGCCAAGAGATTTGGAAGACAGCTACCTGGCCAACTGACTGGAAGAGATCCATATTTGTACCCATTCCAAAGAAAGGTGATCCCACAGAATGTGGAAATTATAGAACAATATCATTAATATCGCATGCAAATAAGATCTTACTGAAGATAATTCAAAAATGGTTGTAGCAGTATATTGACAGAGAACTTCCAGAGGTGCAAGCTGGATTCAGAAGAGGACATGGAACAAGGGATATCATAGCTGTTGTCAGATGGATCTTGGCTCAAGGCAAAGAATACCAGAAAGAGGTCTACTTGTGTTTTATTGACTATACAAAGACATTTGATTGTGTGGATCATGACAAATTATGGATAACTTTGAGAAGAATGGGAATCCCTGAGCACTTGATTGTACTCATGAGGAACCTGTACCATGACCACGAGGCTGTCGTTCGAACGGAACAAGGGGACATTGCATGGTTTAACATCAGGAAAAGAGTGCATCAGGGTCATATCCTTTCCCCATACTTATTCAATCTATATGCTGAGCAAATAATCCGAGAAGCTGGTCTATATGAAGAAAAATGTGGCATCAGGATTGGAGGAAGAATCATTAACAACCTGAGATATGCAGACGATACAACTTTGCTTGCTGAAAGTGAGGATGACTTGAGGCACTTACTGATGAAGGTTGAAGAATACAGTTTGCAGTATGGATTACGTCTCAATATAAAGAATACAAAAATCTTCACAACTGGACCAATGAGCAGCATCACAATAAATGGAGAGCAGAATGATGTTGTCAAAGAATTCACGTTGCTTGGTTCTACAATCAATGCCAATGGAAGCAGCAGTCAGGATGTGTAGCATTGGGAAAGTCAACTGTGAAGGAACTGTTTCAAGTGCTGAGGAGCAAGGATGTCTCCTTGAGGACTAAGGTGTGCCTGACACAAGCCATGATATTTCCAATCGCCTGATATGCATGTGAGAGCTGGACAATGATTAAGGAAGACCGAAAAAGAGTTGATGCTTTTGAGTTGTGGTGCTGGCGAAGAATGCTGAAAGTACTATGGACTGCTAAAAGAACTAACAGATCTGTCCTGGAGGAGGTCCACCCAAAATGCTCCTTGGAAGCGAGAATGGCCAGACTTTGTCTCACCTATTTTGGTCATGTTTTCAGAAGGGACCATTCCTTGGAGAAGGATGTCATGCTTGGTAGTTTGGAGGGTCGACAAAAGAGGGGGAGGCCTTCAAGGAGACGGATTGACATGGTGGCTGTGATGATGGGCTGAAGTATATCAGGGATCATGGAGGTGGTGTGGGATTGGGCAGTGTTTCATTCTGCTGTGCATGGGGTTGCTATGAGTCGGAAACGACTCGACGGCACCTAACAACAACAACAACAATGCAGTGTTGAGAGTTTACATCTTTGTATGCCTCCTTATTTTCTGTTGTTCAGTCTATTCCTGTCATTGGCATTTGATATTCTTCTTTAACCTTTCCTTTGAAGCTCTGAGTTCAAGGACAGTGTCTTCCATATCCCTTTAGCTTGATTTCTCGAGTCTTTGTTGTATAGAGAGTCTGGATAATGAATCTGCCTACTGTACCATCTTGGATCCTCCTCCTGAATATTGAGTTTTGCTGCTAATGAACCAATACATATTTATTGGGCATATTTCATGCACAGAATGCCATTCTAGATGCTCTAGGGAAAGTGAAAAAGAATATAACTCAAAATTTAAGTCCTTAAGGAGTTTGCAATATGTTAGGGAGACAATGCATGTGTATGGTAAAATAGCTACAACATAAATCAGGTAAGTGTCAACTGACAGGCCTAAGGGACTTGTTCTCTATTCTGCTACATTGTAACTACTGTGAAGGGCTCAGAATTCCTAAGGCCAGCCTGGGGTTTTTCCCTTGTGTGTGCTCATTTGATGCTAAGAGACAACTCAGACCATAAGGTTGTTGTGTGCTTAGTTGTTGAAAATGTTTAAAGATGTCCTCACTGCTATCCTTTCCACCTGGGAAGAGACAACAGTAAATGGTCACTGGCATGTTATTTCTTGGCTTGCCATCTCTGTTTGGAAATACTATTTACTGGAGAAACAGAACAGAAAGAGACAGAGTCAAGATGATTTTGATGTGATTTTATGCTTGCTTTCATATTTTTATGTTGAAGCTGGTAAGAGATTTCCTAATTTAGATGAGACCAAAAACCCAAAACCAAATTCACTGCTGTTGAGTCAGTCCTGCCTCATAGCGACCCCTCCTTGGGTTTCCTAGACAGTACCTCTATGGAAGTAGATTGCCCAATCTTCCTTCTGAGTGGCTGGTGGGTTTGAACCGCAAGTCTTCTTGTTAGTAGTCAAATGCCTTAGGCACTAAACCACCAGAACTCCTAGATGAGACTATGAATGTGAAAAAGTTTTAAAAGCATAGACTAGTCATAGCCAGCATTTTGACTATGTAGCAGGTCATCTGTTAAGTACTGTGTGCACATGATTTATTTTAATCCTTATGACATTTGACATTGTTATATTTTTATTATGTTTATTTTATAGATAAGGTTAAATTTCTTGCCCAGTATCATGTAGTTAATGACCACTGGCAGAACAAGGATTTGAACCTATGTCTGAGTGACCTAGAGCTCCAGTTCTCCACCACTACTCTCTACTACCTCTTATAAAGCATTTTACTACTCCAAGCGCTTTTAGTATTAATGAAGATGGTGGTGGTAATGAAATTGTGGTGACAACCAAGTTTCTGTGTATAAAAAGAGGATCTCTACTGTTATCTGGGGTTTCCTATAATTACATTTTTCTCTAGTTACTATCCGGAGCATGAACTGGCCTCAGATGTCACTTCTCTACTTTAACCATTGTCCCCATTTGGACACAAGACCCTGCCTTGAGAAATAATCTCTTTGTCAACTTGCATGAAACTTTTAACTTTGAACCATATCAATAGCTTGCCACTTATTCTTTCTGGCCCACAGTTGTCCATAGGCAACATCAGCCTTTCCTTGACTTTCTGGAGTCCTGAATGCTGGCTCTGCCTGCTTATATTTGTTTACTGGCTTCTCAGCTGTGGCTTAGGGTCTTTCACTTCCATATGTCTATCTCCCCTCAATAGCATCTCACTGGCTTGAGGTAGTAGGGGTCAAAAGCATGGGCATCAGATTCTAAACCAGATACGTTATGGCTCTGCTACTTATTGGCAGTGTGCCCTTAGGTAATTTATTTGAAAATTCTAAATGTAAGCTTCCTCATCTTTAAAATGGTTTAATAGTACATTTGAGTTGTTGTGAGAACGAGATAATTCTTGTAAAATGCTTAGCGTGCTATCAGGCATGCACACAAAAATCAATAAATGGTTAACTAGTATCAAATAGTGTGTATTGTTTCATATGAGCAACATATTGGTGCAAACAGTTAAGCTATTAACCATAAAGTTTGGCTGTTCAAACAATTAGTTGGTGCAAACAGTTAAGCTATTAACCATAAAGTTTGGCTGTTCAAATATGCCCACAGGTACCTTGGAGAAAAGGCCTGGCAAGCTACTTCTGAAAGATCATGTTGTTGTTGTTAATAGGTGCTGTCGAGTCATCTGCGACTCATAGCGACCCTATACATAGCAGAATGAAACACTGCCCAGTCCTGCACCAGCTCCATGATCCTTGCTATACTTGAGCCATCACCACAACCACTGTGACAATCCATCTCATTGAGGGACTTCCCTTCTTTGTTGACCCTCCACCTTATTGAGCATGACCTCCTTCTGCATGGAATGGTCCCTTCTGGCAACATGGCCAAAGTAGGTGAGACGAAGTCTGGCCATTCTCACTTCTAAGGAGCCTTTGGCTGTACTTTCTCCAGGACAGATTTGTTAGTTCTTTTAGCAGTCCATGGTACTTTCAGAATTCTTTGCTAGCACCACAACTCAAAAGCATCAACTCTTCTTTGGTCTTCCTTATTCATTGTCCAGTTCTTACATGCATATGAGGCTATTTAAAACACCATGGCCTGTGTCAGGTGCACCTTAGTCCTCAAGAAGACATCTTTGCTCTTCAGCACTTGAAAGAGGTTCTTTGCAGTCAACTTGCCCAGTGCCATACATCATCTGATGTCCTGACTGCTGCTTCCATTGGCATTGATTGTAGAACCAAGCAATGTGAAGTCTGACAAATTCAATCTTTTTTCCACTTATCGTGATGCTGCTTATAGGTGCAGATGTGAGGATTTTTGTTTTCTTTATATTGAGATGTAATCCATACTGCAGACTGTATTCTTCAATCTTCACCAGTAAGTGCCTCAAGTTGTCCTCACTTTCAGCAAGCAAAGTTGTGTCGTCAGTGTATCACAGGTTGTTAATGAGTCTTCCTCCAATCTTGATGCCACATTCTTCTTCATGTAGTTCAGCTTCTTGGATTATCTGCTTAATTTACAGATTGAACAAATATGGTGAAAGGATACAATGCTGACACACTCCCTTCTTGATTTTAAACTATGCTATTGTTGTTGTTGTTATGTGCCATCGAGTCGGACACATAGCAACCCCTCCTTGGGTTTCTGAGGCAGTATCACTACAGAAGTAGATTGCCCCATCCTCCTGCTGAGGAGTGGCTGGTGGGTGTGAACTACCAGCCTTCTGGTTAGCAGTCAAGTGCCTTAGCCACTATGCTACCAGAGCTCCCTTAAACCATGCAGTATCACATTATTCTTTTCAAACGACAGCCTCCTGGTTTATGTATAGGTTCCTCATGAATACTATCAAATGTTCTGGAATTCCCTTTCTTCTCAATGTTACCAATAATTGGTTATGATCTACACAATCAAATGCTTTTGCATAGTCAATAAAAGACAAGAAAACATCTTTCTGGTATTCTTTGCTTTGAGCCAAGATCCATCTAACATCCATAATGATATCCTTTGTTCCATGTCCCCCAGCTTGCATTTCTGGAAATTCTCTGCTGCAAACATTTTTGAATTATCCTCAGCAAGATTTTACTTGCATGCAATATTAATGGTATTGTTTGATAATTTCCACATTTTGTGGGATCACCTTTCTTTGGAATAGGTACAAATATGGATCTCTTCTAGCCAGTTGGCCAGGTAGCTGTCTTCCAAATCTCTTGGCATAGCTGAGTGAGTGCCTCCAGTGGGGCATCCGTTTGTTGAAACATCGCAATGGATATTCCATCAATTCCTGGAGCCTTGCTCTTTGCCAATATCTTCAGTGCAGCTTCAACTTCTTCCTTCAATACCATTGGTTCTTGATCATATGGTACCTCCTGAAATGGATGAACATCAACCAGGTCTTTTTGGTACAGTGACTGTGTATTCCTTCCATCTTCTTTTGATGCTTCTTGCATCACTTAATATTTTGCTCACAGAATCTTTCAATATTGCAACTTGAGGCTTAATTTTTTTCCTCAGTTTTTTAAGCTTGAGAAATACTTAGTGTGTTCTTCCCTTTTGGTTTTTTAACTCCAGGTCTTTGCACATTTCGTTATAGTAATTGGTCTTGTTTGCTAGAGCTGCTCTTTGAAATCTTCTGTTTAGCTTTTTTATCTTGTCATTTCTTCCATTTGCTTTAACTACTCTCTGCTCAAGGGCAAGTTTCAGAGCCTCTTCTGACATCCATTTGGTCTTTTCCTTCTTTCTCATCTTTTGAATGACCTGTTGCTTTCTTCATGGATCATAGCCATTGAAAATGCTATAGAGAATAGTTCTACTTTGACACACGTGGGGTTGCCATGATTCAGAATCAACTCAACAATAATTGATTTTATTTTTTATGTAGCTTTGTCTGCCTGAAAGTTGCTGGACTCTTGCCCTTTTCATGCTTATGCTCATATCATGATAATGGGTCAGGTGAGCCCTTGGACAAAATCCAAGGGTGAAAAGTTAAGTGGTTGAGGTTTTGGGCTTCTGGATCCTTTGGATCTTACCCAGGTGTGTCCAGAGTTTCCCAGAAGGTACTTCTGCTAGCGTGGAGTTGATAGTTTAGAGTCACAGGGGCCTTAACTTGGCCCTGTTGGAGTAGCAACAATGGCTCCCTAGTAGACACAGGTATGCTGTTACTTTATGCTTCAACCTTTTCTATGGTTTAGGGAAACTAGTTCAGTTATTACCAATTAAAATTTCAAGGATGTTGTTTCTTGTCTTGCTATTTAGCTCCTGATCGATCAGAAGCTAAATATCTATTTATATCTATTGATATAAATAACCTACCACATTTTAGGTTTAACTTTAGGACTAAATACTGTGGCCACAATTACAGATCTTGAAACTTTGATATCTTCTGCCTGTCACCCCCGACCCAGACAAAGCGCTTATGAGGTTTTAGTTCTGGGTGCTTACTCTACTTTTAACCCTTTAGGACCTTGTTTATTGCTTGTTTATCTCAATTTCAATCTCCTAATTTTGCCTCTACTGAACTGTCATATGACAATGCTATAGCCAGCTTAGATAAATTCAGTGGAAGTTGGAGGAAAGCAATTCCTTTTTCAGTGACCTGAGAAAGGCTGTCTTCCTTAGCCATATGTGGAGAATTGTTCTCGTTATGACTATTTTAACATAATAAATCTTTGTGCCTCACAAGTGATACAGAGTAAAGCCTCATTAATTAAGACCCACTGATTCAGAATTTAAGATAATTTGTTCACAGGCCAGTCTGAAATTTACATTTGTACTATCTATGAAAAAAAAGGTTCATTAAGTAAATCAATAAAGTAAGAAACAGTGCAGGAAGGCTGTTTAATCTAATTAAGAAAACAAGCTATTTTCAATTAGTGATACCATTGACATATAAACAATGTGCTCATTACAAAAGACTTTTATGAGTTTATTAAAGCGTAGTAGGTAAGATTCCTGGTTGATAATTTTTTTAAAAAAATGATTATTTCAACTACATTTATTTAATTGAAGGTAATGAAATTGTTCTTAAAAAATGTTGGCAGTTTGTCCCTTCTTATAATTGCACATATTAGTAAGGTATTGGTTGAGGAAAGCTCACACCCTGGAATCAATTCTTATCTTGGCGCTGCCTGTGAACTTGGACAAGATAGTTCCTTTGTTGTTGTTGTTTTTGGGTGCCATGGAATCGGACTCAACCCATAGTGACCCCTCCTTGGGTTTCTGAGGTGGTATCACCGTGGAAGTAGATTGCCCAAACTTCCTTCTGAAGAGTGGCTGGTGGGGGTGAACTGCCAACCTTCTGGTTAGCAGTCAAGTGCCTTAGGCACTATGCTACCAGAGTTTCTATTTCCTTTCTACAAGTTGTGATATCTTCTCTCTAAAAGGGTTTGTAAGGATTAAATGAAATAATATGTGTACGGTGCTTTCCCCTGTCCCAGACATACATCAGTAAGCAACCTGAGGCAATTATTTTATCTCATTTAATCCATATAGCAGAACCTGAGAAAATTATTATTCTCATTTTACACATGAGGTAGCAGAGGCTTGGAAATATTGAATAAATTCCCCGTTAGTAAGTAGAGGAGCTGGAATGCAAATGCAGATCTGCCTGGCTTCATGCCTACTACCTAACTTCCTGTTCTGTTTGCTTGGTGGCTGCCAGTGGGGTAACCCGTGCTGTGTACACCCCACAGGACCACTGGTTTGTTGGGAGCATTTGGCTCTATTGGTGTGTTAAAAATCAGCCATTGTTTGTAGCAGTTTGTTTTCACTGTAGGGCAGTAGAAAGAAATCCTTTCTCTGTAACTTTTTTATTTTTTAAAATTTTGGAAGAATGTTAACCTGGCAGTGAGAGAAAAGACAAAGTTAAGGGTATCTGAAATGGGGCTTTTGAGAGATACAGAAAATTTCTAGTATCTCAGTGAAGGAAGGGGAAAGAAAGACCATCCTGCTGTAATGAAGGCAGGAGGCAGACCTCAGCCACATACAAATCAGTCAGAGGAGGCCAGGGCTGCAGCTTCTTATACAGAAACCTGAGCTTCCAAGATGATGGAAAGCTATTGTTGACAAGAGGGAAAAAATATGGATGAAGCCTATAACTATGTTCAGAGCATCAAGGGATGAGTTAGCCTAATTGGAATATTAGTCTCAGTTACAGAGAGTAATCACTACAGGCTGCCTCTGTTTTCATTAGAAATTTAATTAAGTTTATCAATGTTTGGCTTCTCCAGCCTTCCTTTTCCAGACTCTCTCAGGACAGCCCTATTGTTTCAGGAGTCTTTTCTTTTGTCTTTGTTTCCCAGAAAGGGAACTGGAGTGGAGCAGAGATCTGGAGAGAGAAAGAAGGGGATGTTTTGTGGGGCTGGTCCTTCTCAGTAGCTTGGCTGTGAACAGCTCCCCAGAGAGGCTGGGGGACCTCAACTGGTGAGGCTTAAGGTGTTGGCTCTCACAGGTAGTACTGTGACATCATAGAAGAAACACTCACTCAAGTGAGGGAACTGAGCATTTTCTAAATCTACTTGGGAAGCACCAGTGCTATTCTATACCCTGATGCCATTGAGTGGATTCTGATTCATAATCACCCAATAGGGCAGGGTAGAACTGCCTCATAGGGTTTTTAAGGCTGTAATCTTTACAGAAGCAGACTGCCACAGCTTTTTCCTGTGAAGAAGCTCATGGGTTTGAACCATCGACCTTTTTAATAGCAGCTGAGTGCTTAACTACTGTATCTCCAGGGCTCCTTATGCTTTTGTGCAGATAGCTCCATTAAGAGCACAGAAATAGGCCTCAACGATTCTGCAGTTTGAATGCTGACAGGCCAGTCTCCCGTGGGATAAGACATGGTTTTATCTAACCACATGATATTTGAGGCCAGTCTTTATAGAAAGAATTGTAAAATGTACAATGCAAAAGCTTGTAAGAGGACTGAGGGCTTTCTCATTCATTAAAGAGTATGCCTTTCTTCCTCCTTCCTTCCCTGTTTTTCTTCCTTTCCTTCTCTCCTAACTTCTTCTGTCCATTTTCCTTCTACTTGGCCTCCTTCACCTTTCCCTTCCAGTGTTTTGTTTCCTCCTCCCTTTCCTTCAGGTATCTTTTGTCTCTAATTTATAAATTCCTTTCTGCTGGTTCTTCTGTTTCTGCCCTAAGTCTGATTACTTCCAATATTAACAATTTGCCATGTTTGCATGTTCTCTTTTCCTCTTTGTGCACATATATATCTATATATATATGTATAGATATAATTATAGATATATGTGTATTATTTGTTTTTGCTGAACATATGAGAGTATTGAAAGCATCATTACAGTTTACTGCTATATATCTTAGCTTGTGAGAAGGCTTATTTTAAAATGAATTTCATCATCAATAATTCTGAGCATGAATTCTAAGGACACTCTCTCCACAGGAAGAACACCTTAAATAGGCACCTCTTGAGATTCAGGGAAGAAGAGGAAAAATAGGGAATAAATTACTGAAGGCAATTTGTACTAAATTAGTCTGTTAACCTTCTTCATCCCGACACCACAAAAAAAAAAAAAAAAAAAAAGTCTTTCTGCCAGGCCAACAAACAGATTCCAAAATGTTTTCAAAACTTTTGTTCTTCCTTGTGAATTTATCCTTAAATACATTTACTTTTGGGGATAATTGGTCCATTTTACCCTTTTCCTCATGGTGCATGCCAGTTGTAAAAAGCATTATGCTCCATTTAAGGTTTCGAGTACTACTCTCAGCTATGCTCATGGGGGCAATTTACCAGTAGTTATCCAATCACTATCCAATGACTATCCAATCACTCAGGTCTTAAGTTTGTTCTTCTGAAAAATTAGGAGAGTAAGAATCTTTTGTTGCTGTGTGTGGTGGAATAGATTTTGACTTATAAACCCACTGCCCATGAGTCTATTCTGACTGATAGCTACTCTATAGGACAGAGTGGAACTACCCCACACAGTTTACTAGACTAATCATCATGGAGGACAAGGACTCTTGTGGCATAAAGTTAAGTAATCAGCTGCTAACCCGTAACCAAAAGATCTGTGGTTTGAACCCATCAGCCACTCTGCGGGGAAAAGCTGTGACAGTCTGTTTCCTTAAAGATTTGTAGCCTTAGAAACCCTAAAAAATAGTTCTGCTCTCTTCTATAGAGTCAATGTGACTCAGAATCTACTAGACTACAAGCGATTTAATCTTCATGGGAACAAATCACCATGTCTTTTCTTTCACAGAGCCACCGAATAGGTTTGAATGCCAACCTTCTGGTTAACAGCTAAAAAACTGACCTTCTTGAGCTGTAATTTACGTACAATAAAATAAATCCATTTTAAGTTCACTGATTTTTTTTTAAAAAATGTATACATCCAAGTAAATACCACCCAAATGAATAAACAACATTTCCTTCATCTCTAAAATGTTCTCCAGGGCCCCTTTGCAGCAATAATCCCTCATTCTACTCTTGACCCTAGGCAACCCCTGATCATTATTGTCATTATAAATTAGGTTAGCCTATTCTAGAATTTTGTACAGTAATTTTGTGCTGGATTATTTTGCTTAGTGTAACATTTTGAAATTTATCCATGTTGTTGCATGTATCAATTGTTATTATTTTTAATTTTGACTATTCCATTGTATGGATATAACACAATTTATTGATAAACATTTGGGTTGTTTTCAATTTTTAGCTACTATAAATAAAATTTATATGAACACTGTACATAAGCTTCTGTGTGGACATATGTTTTCATTCCTCTAAGGTGAATTCCCAGGAGTGTAATTACTGGGTTTTATTGTGTGTATATGTTTACTTTTGTGAGAAACTGCCAAACTATTTTTCAAAGTAGTCATACCATTTTACATTCCTACCTCTTTAAAGTGTTGACGAGTGCAGATGTCACTTTGAAGACTAAGGTGCGCCTAACACAAGCCATGGTATTTTAATTGTTTTATATGCATGTGAAAGCTGGACAATGAATAAGGAAGACGGAAGAAGAATTGATGTCTTTAAATTATGGTGTTGGCAAAGAATAATGAAAATGCCATGGACTACCAGGAGAATGAACAACTCTATCCTAGAAGTGCATCTGAATGCTCCTTAGAAGAGAGAATGGCCAGACTTCATCTCACCTCTTCGGTCATGTTATCAGAAGGGAACAGTGGCTGGAGAAGGATATCATGCTTGGTAAAGTGGAGGGTCAGAGAAAAGTGGGAAGACCCTCAACAAAATGGATGGATACAATAGCTTCAATGATGGGCTCAAGCAAAGCAAGAATTGTGAGGACGGTGCAGGACAGGGCAGTGTTTTGTTCTGTTGTACATAGGGTCGCTATTGGTCGGAATTGGAACTCAACAACAACAACCTGCAATGTTTGAGAATTCTTGTTGCTTTATGTCCTTGCCAAATGTAGTATTTATTATTATTAGCTATTATCAAAGATAAATTATTGTGGTTTTAATTTGTATTTTTCTTGATAATAATGATGTCAAGAATCTTCTCATGTCCATAATGGCTGTGGAAGTATTTCCTTTTGTGAAGTGTCTGTTTAAACATTTTGCCTATTTTATTGTTGAGTTATTTCTCTGCTTTAAACTTTGAATATTAAATTAACCTTGTGGTTCTGGAATAAATGCTGTATGATCATAATTTAGTATATTTTAAATATACTGAAGTATTCCATTTGCTAATATTTCATTAAAGTATTTTATGTCAATGTTTTGATGATCTGAGTTTATGGTTTTCTTTTTCTTACATTATAGTTGCCTAGTGTACTTTTTGTATCAAAATAATGCTGTTCTTATGAAATGCATTGAGAAATATTTCCACCTTTTTTCCCCTCAATTTGTATAGAATTAATATTGTTTCTTCTTAAATTGTGTGATAGAAATTATCAGTAAAGCTATCAAATCCTCAACTCATTTTTACAGAAATGTTTTTACTTTGATTAAAGTTGTAAAGCAAACACAGTTAAGTAAATTTTTTATTTCATTTTTAATAATATTTTGGTAATTAGTGTCTCTCAAGGAATTTGTAAATTTTACCTACATTGTAAAACTTATTGGCATAGAGTTCTTCAAAATATTCCCTTATTATAAAACAATATGAAACAATGTGAAAAGATATTATGTCTGTAGGAGCTGTAATAATGTCCTATCTTTAATAGAAATCATTAGTACAATTATGATTCATACACATTATTAAGGAGCTCTGGTAGCATAGTGGCTAAAGCACTTGACTGCTAACCAGAAGGCTGGCGGTTCAAACCCACCAGCCACTCCTCGGAAGGAAG
>NW_006921682.1:1726655-1733087 GCF_000298275.1 Orycteropus afer afer | reverse complement strand
TAGTTTCTTAAGGTAGAAGTGATTGATTTTAAACTTTTTTTTTTTGTTCTATGTTATGATATTTAAAACTATAAATTACCCTAAAGTACTGCTTTAACTATATCACAAAATGTTCTGATACCACTTTGTCATTTCTCACTTCTCTCCCCTAGTTTTACTGAGGCATAACTTATATGAACTGAAGTTCACCTATATTTATTTCACATTTTGATGAGTTGTGGGAACTGTATATAATTAAGTAATTACCACCAAGTTATAGATCAAGTTATAGAACATTTGCATCTCTCCTTCAGATCGCTATGCCTATTTGCACTCAAACCCTTTCCCCAATTCCTGGTAATGCTTTGCCTTCTCTCACTACAATTTTGACTTTTCTAGGAATTCATATGTATGGAATCATACAATACCTAGCCTTTTGTAAATACTTCTGTCACTTATGTTTTTGACATTCATCTGTGTTGTTGTGCATATCAACAGTTTGTTCATTCCTTTCAACTGCTATGTGTTGTGTTAGGTGCTATTGATTTAGTTATGACTCATAGTGACCCTATGTACAACAGAATGAAGTATTACCTGGTCTTGTTCCATCCTCACAATTGTTCTGTATTTGAGCCCACTGTGTCAATCCATCTTTCTGAGAGTCTTCATCTTTTTCACTGACCCTCTATTTACCAAGCATGATGTTCTTCTCCTGATAACATGTCCAAAATATAAGACAAAGTCTTATCATTCTTGCTTCTAAAGAGTATTCTGGCTTTACACCTTCTAAGACAGATTGTGTATTCTTATGCATTCTAAGGTTTATTTAATATTCTTTGCTAACAACATAATTCAAATATATCAATTCTTCTTTGATCTTCCTTACTCATTCCTTCCATCCAGTTTTTACATGTATATGAAGCAATTGAAAATACCTTTAAATACTTTGAAGAGGTTTTTTTTTGCAGCAGATTTGCCCCATACAATGCATTGTTTGATTTCTTGTCTGCTGCTTCCATGAGCATTGATTGTGGAGTCAAGTAAAGTGAAATCTTATCTTGACAAATTCAATCCTTTTTCCATTTTTCATGGGATTGCTTTGGTCCAGTTGTGAATATTTTTATTTTCTTTATATTGTGGTGTAATTCATACTGAAGGCTGTAGTCTTTGATTTTCATCTGTAAGTTCTTCAAGTCCTCTTCACTTTCAGCAAATAAGATTGTGTCATTTGAATATTGCCAGGTTGTTAATGAGTCTTCCTCCAATCCTGGTGCTGCATTCCTCTTCAGATAATCCAACTCAGGTTATTTGCTGAACATACAGTTTGCAAAGGTACATTGAAAGGATACAACCCTGGCACACACCTTTCCTTATTTCAAATCCTGAAGTATCCCGTTGCTCTGTTCAAATCATGATTTCTTGGTTTGTGTTCAGGTTCTGCATGAGTACAATTGAGTGTTCTGGAATTTCCATTGTTCCTAATATTATCCATGATTTTTTATAGTCCATATAGTCAAATGCCTTTGCATAGTCTATAAAACACAGGTAAACAATTTTCCGGTATGTGCTGTTTTCAGACAAAATACTTCTGATACCAACGATATCTCTCATTACACATCCTCTTCTGAATCTGGCTTGAATTTTTTTCAGTGTCTTGCCCATGTACTGCTGCAACTATTTTTGAATTATCTTCAGCAAAATGTTACTTGCATTTGATATTAATGATATTGTTATATTATTTCCACATTCTTTTGCATCATCTTTCTTTGTGTAATCTCATACGATTGACCATTCTAATGAGTGCATGTTGTTATATGCCGTCGAGTCGGATCTGACTCATAGCGACCCCTCTTTGGGTTTCTGAGGCAGTATCATTACAGAAGTAGATTGCCCCATCTTCCTTCCGAGGAGTGACTGGTGGGTTTGAACTGCTAGCCTTCTGGTTAGCAGTCAAGTGCCTTAGGCATTATGCTACCAGAGCTCCTAATGAGTGCATACTCTCCTGGTATTACTGTTCACCTTATACATGGATTTCTTCCAGTCAGTTGGTCAGATAGCTGTCTTATAAATTTCATGGCACAGATAAGTGAGTGCTTCTAGTATTGCATCCATTTGTTGAAGCATCTCAGTTGGTATTCTTTTAATTCCTGGAGCCTGGTTTCTCACCTGTATCTTCAGTTTAGATTGGGCTTTTTCCTTCAGTGGCATCAATTCTTGATCATATGCTATGTTTGGAAATCATTTAAGGCAACTATTTTTGGTTTTGGGAAAGTGACTGTGTGTACTCTTTTATCTTTAAAAATGTTTTAAATGTGATTTGGGTGCAAGTTTACAGAGCAAATTGGTTTCCCATCCAACCATCTATACACATCCTGTTTTGTGACATTCATTACAACCCCCACAATGCAACAGCACTCTTCCCATTTCCTCCCTACACCCACTACTTCCCTTATCCTTCCTCCCTACCTCTCCCGTTTTCCTAGCTCTATCCTGGGCAAATATTATCCTTTTAATCTCATACAGTTGATCACTTGATTGAGTGCATACTCTCCTGGTGTGTTACTGTTCACCTTATAGGCTTGTTTATCATTTGACTGAAAGTTGAGCCACAACCATTGAGTTCAGTTTCTGGCTTGAAGAGTATCTAAAGACCATAATCTCAAATGTTCCACCAGTCATCAGGCCAGTAAGCCTGGTCTTTTTTATGTTTTTGAGTTTTATTCCACATTTTTTCTCCCACTCTATCTAGGACCTCATATTATAATCCCTTTCACAGCAGTCATCAGTGGTAGCTTGGTGGCAACTAGTTCTTGTTGTCTCAGGGTTGTGTAGGCTGGGGCTCAGGTACTCCATTAGTCCTTTAGACTAATTGCTTCTTTGCATCTTTGATTTTCTTCATTTTTCTTTGCTCTGGCTGGGGAGAGACCAATAGTTACACGTTGGATTGTCATTCACAAGCTTTTAAGACCCCAGTTGCTACTCACCAAAGCAGGATGTAGAACATTGTCTTTGTGCACTATCTTTTGCCAATTGAACTTACTGCCCTCTGAGACTGTGACTGTGAGCCTCCATGCCCAGAGACTCATTCCTTCAAAGTGTTTGTTGATGACTAAGAAGTTTTCATAACTTTGTCCTCTGTATGCTCTACTACATCCAGGGATATATTTGCAGCTCCTTTAAATATACAGGTAGAGATATCGCATATCAAACATATATATTTTTGGATGTATTCTCATTTGCCTTCTGACCTTTGTTCAGATAGTGTCTATCTATGTATCTACTTATAAGTTATTGTTACTACTATTCCTGCAGGTTGCATATGTAATACTATTCATGATTGTTGACTGTAATTCTTGTACTCCTCCCTGTGTCTTCAACTGCCTTGATCATTTTCAGGTGACCTTCCCCTTATTGTATATTTCCTGTCCCATCATCCAAGTTAATACATGTCTACTTTCTAGTGATTTACTCGCCCTCTCTTCCCACCTTGGTAACCTTCAAACGATGATACTACCTATGTGTAAACTTTTTCTTAACTTTTCACAGTAGTGGTCTCATACAATATTTGTCCTTTTGTGATTGACTAATTTCACTCAGCATAATGTCCACTAGGTCCATCCATGTTATGAAGTGTTTCACAGATTCATCATTATACTTAAATGTTGTGTAGTATTTCACTGTGCATATGTACCATAACTTGTTTATCCATGTTTCCATCTTCTTACTACTGGGAATAATGCTGCAATGAACATGGGTATGCATATATCTGTTCTTGTCACAACTCTTTTTTCTCTAGGATGCACCTAGTGGTAGAATAGCTGAATAAAATTATATTCTAATTTCCAACTTCATAAGGAAGTGCCATACCTCTTTCCTCAGTGGTTGTACCATTTTACAATTCCACCAGTAGTGTCTGAAGGTTCCAGTCTCTCCACACCCTTGCCAGTATTTGTTGTTTTCTGTTTTTTGGAACTTTGCTGTTAATGCTGGGGTGAGATGATATCTCACTGTTATCTTGATCTGCATTTCTCTACCGGCTAAAATCATGAGCATCATTTCATATGTTTGTTAGCCACCTGTATGCCTTCTTCAGTGAAGTGTCTGTTAATATCTTTTGCCTATTTTTTAATTGGATTGTTGTTTTTGGTTTTTGAGATGTTGAAGTTTTCTATAAATTTTACATATTAGTCCTTTGTCTACTATGTTGTTGCCAAAACTATTTTCCCAGTCTGTAGGTTCTCTTTTTACTCTTCTGGTGATGTGTTTTGATTTGCATATATGTTTTATTTTTAGAAGGTCCCAGTCATCTATTTTGTTGTCTGGTGTTTGTGTGTTTTTAGTTATGTTTGATAGTATATTTATACCATGTATTAGGGTCCCTAAGTTTGCCCCTATTTTTAATTTGATAATCTTTTTGGTTTTAGGTTTTACATTTAGGTCTTTGACCCATCTTGAGTTAGTTGTTGTATATAGTATGAGATATGGATCCTGTTTCATTTCTCTGCAAATAGATATCTAGTTTTGCCAGCACCATTTGATAAAATGACTATCTCTTCTCCATTTAATGAGTTTTGGCAGTTTATCAAAGATGAGCTGTCCATAGGTGGATGGATTTACTTCTGGGTTCTTGGTTTTGTTCCACTGGTCTATGTGTCTACCACTGTATCAATCAATATCAGGCTGTTTTGACTACTGTGGCTGTATAGCAGGTTTTGAGATTGGGGAATGTGAGGCCTCCTACTTTTTTCTTCTTCTTTAGTAGTGCTTTACTTATCAAGGGTCTCTTTCCTTTCTATATAAAATTGGTGATTAATTTTTTTAAATCTCCTTAAGGAATGATGACGGAGTCCTAATTGGGATTGCATGATATCTATACATTGCTTTGGGTATTATTTTAATTTTTACAATGTTAATTCTTCCTATTTATGAGCATGATATATTCTTCCATTTATGTAAGTCTCTTTTGGTTTCTTATATTAGGGTTTTGTAGACTTACTTGTATAGGTCATTTACATCTTTGGTTAGATTTATTCCTAAATACTTCATTTTTTTTAGGTGGCTATTGTAAATGATATTTTTTTCCCCTAATTTACTTTTCAGAGTTTTCTTTGTTAGTGTAGTGGAATCCAACTGACTTTTGTATATTGATCTTGTATTTTGCCATTATACTGAATCCTTCAATTAGTTACAGTAGTTTCTTTGGGTTTTGGGTCTTGGGATTTTCTTTATATAAGATTGTAACATATGCAAACAGATAGTTTCACTTCCTCTTTGACAATTTTGATGTCTTTTATTTCCTATTCCTGCCTTATTTCTTTTGCTAGGAATTCCCATACAGTATTGAATATGGGTGGTGATAAAGGGCATTCTTTGTCTAGTTTCTGTTCATAGGGGAATATTTTCACTTTCTATCCTTTGAGAATAATGTTAGCTTTGGGTTTTGTGTATATGCCTTTAATTATACTGAGGAATTTCCCTTCTTTTCTTATATAGCTGAATTAAAAAAAAAAAAATCAAGAATTGGTGTGGTTTAATTATACTGAGGAATTTCCCTTCTTTTCTTATATAGCTGAATTAAAAAAAAAAAATCAAGAATTGGTGTGGGATTTGGTCAAATGCCTTTTCTGCATCAATTAATATGATCACCTGTTTCTTTTCCTTTCTTTTATTTATGCAGAATACTACAGTGATTGTTTTTCTAATGTTAAATGATCCTGGCATACCTGGTAGGAATTCCACTTGACAATGATGTTTTATTTCTTTTGATATTTTGTTCCATTCTATTGGCTAGTATTCATTGGGAATTCTTACAACTATGTTCATGAAGGATATTAGTTTATAATTTTCTTTTTTGGTGATATTTTTGCCTGGTTTTGGTATCAGCGCTATACTTATTTTATAGAATGAGTTTGGGAGTACATCCTTTTCTATGTTTTGGAAGAGTATGGGTAGAATTGTTGTCAACTCTTCTCTGAATGTTTGGTGGAATTCATCAGCTGGGTTGTCTGGGCTAGGACTTATTTATTTATTTTTTTTTAATGACCTATTTTATTTCTTTTTTTGTAATAGGCCTTTCCAGTGTTTTTTTTTTTTTCCCCACCTCAGATTTTGTTAGTTTGGGTAGTTAATGTGTTTCTAGAAAGTTTTCCATTTCTTCTAGATTTTCAAATTTGTTGGCAGTGGGATATTATTTTATTTTATGTTTAATGGATCAGAATACACTTTTTGAGTAGTATGTCTCATAAATGTCAATTAATTCAAATTCTTCAACACCATAAAGCTGTTTCAGTTTTTTATATCCTTGCTGATTTTCTTTCTACTTGTAGAATCAATTACTGAAGAACCAAAAACCAAACCCATTTACATTACTAACAAACTATCCAATCCCTTTGGCATACCACAGCACCTCATATTTACATGGTTCCACCCAGTCATCTGATGAACACCAAAAGG
>NW_006921682.1:1724752-1726170 GCF_000298275.1 Orycteropus afer afer | reverse complement strand
GCTCTTCTAGCCATGGTCCTTTTGGTGTTCATCAGATGACTGGGTGGAACCATGTAAATATGAGGTGCTGTGGTATGCCAAAGGGATTGGATAGTTTGTTAGTAATGTAAATAAGGTACATGGATGGCAGTCTTGTAGAGGTGAGACCATGGAAATAAAGTATAGAACCCTAATGTGGACATTGGTTAGTTTTGTCATTTTACAGGGGTTAAGTGAGTCCTCCCAGAGATGGAAAAGGGTCATCCCACTACCATCAAGAGTGGCGCATATCTATGGACCTGAAATCCATGCAGTGAAGTCAGCAGAAAGTCAGCGGAGATTTGGCAGAGAGATAACAGCAGAAGAACCAAGAGACCAGCATGAGACAAAGCAGTGGGCTTGCCAGTCCACAAGTATCTTTGGGCAGGAGGGTTACTAGTAGAGTAGGGTGCATCTAGGCGCATCTATCTGCAGAGCTAAAAGATCTTTGTAATACTTGCCTGAACGTGGTGGAGACTAGGCTGAGAGGCCAAGGGCCAAAGAGAGGTGTGCCTTCAGGCTTGGCAGATGGGAGGCTGTTCTGATTGAAGAATTGTATCCTGAGCATGTCTGATCCTGAATTGTAACCTGTTACTCCTCTTATAAACCCCACAATCATGGGTATTGTATGTGAGTTTTGTGTGGCTGTTACAATGAATTATCAAATCCAGCAGAGAAATAGAGAGTGTTATGGGAGGGATGAGGAGCTCTGGTAGCATAGTGCCTAAGGCACTTGACTGCTAACCAGAAGGCTGGTGGTTCAAACCCACCAGCCAGTCAATGGCACATAACAACAACAATATGGGAGGGATGATTAGTGTCATTCTGGTAAGAAGGTCAGAAGGTGGTGGCATGTCTGACTTCACAGGAATCAGCCTTGAGCTACTTATGGTGATCTTCTCTCCCCCTTGTGAAGTTAGAGGTTTGAGGAGGATGCCATCCCACAACCTTTTTCCATATACATACATATTTAAGATTGTACATCTTCTTGATAATTAGCCTTGAATCATTAGGACATGTCCTTCTGTATCTGTGATAATATTGTTTCTGTTGAGGCCCAATTTATCTGATATGAATATAGCAATTCCAGTTTTCATATTTGTGTTTGCATTGTATTATTATATATATAATTTTATTCTTTTCCTCTTAAGCTATGTGTCTCTTATCTAAAGTATGTTTCTCGTAGATAGAGTCGTGTCTTGCATTTTGTCTTGCATATACTCTGACAACCTCTGCATTTTAACTTTGTTGTTGTTATTGTTATGTGCCATCGAGTTGGACTCGACTCACAGCGACCCCTCCTTGGGTTTCTGAGGCAGTATCACTACAGAAATAGATTGCTCCATCTTCCTTCCGAGGAGTGGCTGGTGGGTTTGAACTGCCAGCCTTCTGTTTAGCAG
>NW_006921682.1:1721305-1723936 GCF_000298275.1 Orycteropus afer afer | reverse complement strand
TTTTTTATTTAAGATATTTTTCTTTATTATTGATTTTAATGTGATTCAGTATGGGTTTTCTTTGTGTTTATTCTGCTTGAGGTTTGTTGAATTATTGGAAAGTTTTGGTCAAATATAATTTTCTTCCAATTTGGAAAATACATAGAATTTTTCTTCTAATATATTTTTCTGCCCCATTCTTTCATCTCTTTTCTTCTTCTAGGACATTAAAAATATATACTAGACATTTGATATTGTCCCATGGATCACCAATGACCTGTTATTTGTGCCCTTTTACTCTGTCATTCAATGTGGATGTTTTTAGTGTTATGTCCTTAAGGTTACAGATTATTTATTTTTTCAGCTTCTAACCTGCTCTAAATCTCATTCAAATATATATATATTTTTTTCATTTCAGATATTGTATTTTCAGCCCTAAACATTCCATTTTACAAATCTTTCTCTCTCTCTCTCTTTTTCTTTTTTTGGGGGGGGGTCTTTGTTTTTTATCTATCCTTGATCATTTTAATAATTATTTTTTTAAAGGCCTTATTTGCTAATTCCATTATCACCATCATTTCTGGGTCTGTTTCAATTGACTCAGTTTTCTTTGAGATGTAGGCCACTTTTTTCTGATTCTTTGTATGTGTAGTGTTTTTGATGTCTACCTTTAAATAACTGAAATTTGAACAGGCAGGAAGGTTTTTGCAGATCAGCTTGATATTTCTTAGGGTTTTTTGTAAGCTTTGTCAGGGGCTGAAGTGTAGTTCTTACTCCATGAGTAGTTTAACATTACTATAAGGCCTGAGAGAAGGCTGGTGGTTCAAACCCACCAGCCACTCCTCTGAAGGAAGATTGGACAATCTACTTTTGTAGTGATACCACCTCAAAAACCGAAGGAGGAATTGTTATGAGTCAGATCCGACTGTGTGGCAGTGTGTTTGGTTTTTGTTTTGTAAGGCCTGACTATTCTTACTTCTCAACTGAGTGGCCTGGGTGTTCAGTGAGACTTGTTTACTCTGAGTGGTGGAAACCTGAATGATGGCTCTTTGCCCTGCCTCATGGAGTTCACCCTAAATATGTTTAGCTTAGTATTCAGCAGCAGGCTTTTGGGGACCTCTATGCACTTTTCTAGATCTCTTTCTCTGCATAGTTCCCTCCTTGTCAGCACTGTGTTGCACAAATTCCAGCTACTTCAGCCTCTCTACTTCAAACTTCCTCCTCTCTATTCAATGGGACTACTGTGCTCTGTTTGTGTTCTCCTTCCCTAAACTACAGACTGCAACGTGCCCCTTGAGACAAAGCTCAAGCAATTGTGGGCTGATCTTATTTGTTTTCCTTCTCTCAGGGGTCATCATTCTGTGCTGCCCATTGCCTCAAACGCTTGTTTTGTATGTTTTTGTATACTTCCGTAGTGATACTGCCTTGGAAACCCAAGGAGGGGTCGCTATGAGTTGGGTCTGACTCAATGGCACATAACAATAACGACAACATATTCTAGTTGTTTACAGCAAGAGACTAGCTCTTTTAATATTTAGTCCATCATGGTCATAAGAAGAAACTTTATGAATCTTCTTTACCTCCAATTTCTACCACTTCCAGAGTTAATCATATTTTATTAGACCTCCTACTTTGAAAAATTTTATTTTCTGTTTATCTATGCAAAAATGAAAACAAACACAAACAAAACACAAAACTTCAAATGTAAAACCAAATTTCTTGCATCAAGAAGGAAATACTAATTTTTGTCATTTTTCAACATCTTTCTTTTCTGTTGATGTATTTTTTTTCTACTAATCATTTCTTAAGGTGTGTGTCCATATCCATATCTATTTTTGTATCTATATTTGTTTCTGTGTCAGAATCTCTGTGGTGTAGTAAATTACATGGCATGGTTTTTCTAGCCATAGTCTTTGTACCTCCTCCTTTGCCATGAGTAGCTGATTGTTAAAGTTATCCACCTGGTGTATTTCTGTTGCAATGGCAGGAAGCAACCTTCTGGGAAGTTCATTCTCTCTCAGACGTATAAAATTCTTATGTTGGGGTTATTTTGGCCACTCTGCCAGGCTCAGAAAGGAGGCCTCCTAGAGGCAGGGGGAGAGAGTTTTTCTGACTCTTTCATGCACTGCTGGAAGTGCTGTGCTGCTGAGAGAGAGACATGAGAGATGTGCTACTGAGAGAGACTGAGAAAGACAGCTGGCTGCTGAGAGAAATGACTTGCTGCTGAGAGAGAGGGCTGGCTGTGGAGTGAGATGGCCAGCTGCGAGAGACTGAGTGTGTTCCTGACCTTGAATTGTAGCCTGTTGCTTCCTTAACAAACCTCATAATCTGTTAGTTCTGTGTGGCCATCACAGTGAACTATTGAACTCAGCAGAGAGGTGGTGGATGCCATGCAAGGAACGATTGGTGTCAAGGTTAGTCAGAAGGCTAGAGGATGGCAGCGTGTCTGGCCTCATAGGAGCAGGCCTTGGGCCGCTGATGGTGATTCTATCTTCCTCTTGAGAAGTTAGAGGAAGTCAGAAGGTGCTACTTCCTTCTCCTTTAGCAATCTCTCTGGTGGCTTAGTGCCTAAGACATTTGACTGCTAACCATAAGAATGGTGGTTCAAACCCACCAGCCACTTCTCAGAAGAAAGATTGGGCAATCTAATTC
>NW_006921682.1:1711740-1720790 GCF_000298275.1 Orycteropus afer afer | reverse complement strand
TGCCTACTGATTTTGGATTTGTCAGCCCCTGGAGATGCATGAGACAGGCAAAGCCTCCAGCTTAATGTTTGACTCATGGAGTTGGGACTTGCCAGACTCTACAACTGTGTAAGCTATTTCTCTGAGATAAATTTTTTCTCTCTCTCTTTAAATATATAAACTTCCTAACTTTTACTTCTTTAGAGAAACCCACCAAAAGCATATGCATGTGTCTACAAGTATACACTGCTTAATGTCCATGACATGTTCTGTGAAATAGGGCACTATGTGATTTGGACATTGTATGAACACCATTATTACACATCTATTGAACAGACTTGTCTCAATTGCAAGAAATAGCATTCAATCATTTTCCACCTTTGTGTTGTTTAATAACCTTTTCGTTCTCTCCCAAATTGATACTTCTCCTTTGCCTCTTGTTGCTGCTGTCACTAGCACTGTTTTGCTGAATTTTGGAGCCATGATGCATTTCACAGTAATATTTTTGCAGGAAAATTAAGCAAAGAGATAATGCTACAACAGTTAAGAAACGTGATACATTAGATTGGGTATAGCTACCTATGAGTACAAGCATTCACTGTTGTATGGTAAACTTTTTATTTGTAAGTAGGGAAATTTCACATTAAAATAATAGAAAGTACAATATAGTAAATAAATAAGCCAATAACACAGGCATTTGTTATGACTATCAAGACATATGCATTATAGGTGTATATGTACTATACCATTATATGCCTGGCAGTGCAATCTCTTTGTATACAAGATATATGAGATACATGTATTGCATGTGGGAAGTTGTTGTATTTGCTATCTTCTCTGTCCCATTCTCCAACCGAGATTTCTGAACTCTATTATAACTTTAGGAGCTCTGGTAGCATAGTGCCCAAGGCACTCGACTGCCAACCAGAAGGCTGGCGGTTCAAACCCACCAGCCACTCCTCAGAAAGAAGATGGGGCAATCTATGAGTTGGGTCTGACTCGATGGCACATAACAACAACATTATAACCTTATGGGATCACAGAAAGTGTGTGGTTGGATATTGCCTGAACAGGTGTTACATGGCACGTGACTGTATGTATGTATTGGTTTGAACATGTATTTTTATCTGTCTTCTTTTCTATCTATATTAATATAGATGTAGAGAAGTGGTCTAGTATTTAGGAGCACAGACTAAACAGCCAAACTGTTTGGATCTGAATCTCATTCTACCAAATATTATTTGTATGTCTTTGGATAAGTTATCTAATCTTTACATGGCTCAGTTTCTTCACCTATGAAATGGGGAAAATATCAGTGGCTGCCTCATAAGTTTGTAGTGAAGATTGAGTTAGTATATGTAAAGCAAATAGAATGGTGTCTCATACATGATAAGTGCTGTTTAGATTGTAGGTGTTCTTAGGTCTTACTGAGTCCCTAGGACAAAGCTATGTGCATTGTTGTTTTTGTGCTTCCGGTGCCTGGAATTTTTTTCCCCCTAGAAATATTGGGTAGTGAATTTGCTATTTCCTGGGGTAAATAGAAATAAATGTGACTTGGAAAAAAATGAAAATTTCTATTCATATAAATCATGTCATATCTTCTTTGGAACAGTAGCCTTCCATGTAAGCAGTCTGGCACCTAAGAACCATGCCAGAGAAGATTGTAGACTACCTGGTAGTTATTCTATAAGTCTGTGTGCTTCAGAACACCTTTTATTTGCAACCTGTTGTTGCTGTTATGTGTTGTCAAGTCGGACCTGACTCATAGTGACCCCTCCTTGGGTTTCCAGGCAGTATCACTACGAAAGTAGATTGCCCCATCTTCTTTCTGAGGAGCGGCTGGTGGGTTTGAACTGCCAGCCTTCTAGTTAGCAGTCAAGTACCTTAGGCACTATGCTATCAGAGCTCCCTTTGCAACCCTATGTAGTGGTATTCATGGTGTAACCCAATACCAGCTGTCTCTCTGTGAAATCTCTCTTCTCCTTCCACACCAGGCTTAACACTCAACCACTGCATTTTCAGTGTTCACTTAACAAGGTCTTCCCCAAGCCTTTTCAATCTATTACAACTTGCTTATGCAGAACAATTTATTTCTTCCTGTCTCCATTTCCTCATTTGCATGCTTTCCTTAACATATTTCTCATAAAAAAACTGCTTCTTCAGTACAAGGATATATTTTTCCCAATGAGAAATAATTATTAAATGTTATTTTTTATTTCAATAGATTAGTGTAACTATTTCAGAAATGATGAAATTAAGGCGTATAAAGCACAAGTCATGCAATCAGGGTCCCATGGATTGTATACTGCACAGTGGAACTATAACTTCAGCTTCCTGGACCCCAGATATAAGGGTTTTATTTTTTTTCCTTCCCACATCAAACAACACAGGTGTTCTCATTAGGCTTACAGGAATCCAGTCGTCTTTGTTGTTAGGTGCCATTGAGTTGGTTCTGATTCATAGAGACCCAGTCTACAACATAACAAAACACTGCTCAGTCCTCCATCATCCTCACAATCCTTGCTATGTTTGAGCCCATTGTTGCAGCAACTGTTTCAATCTATCTCAATGAGAGTCTTTCTCTTTTTCAGCTGACCCTCTACTTTACCAAGCAGGACATCTCCAGGAACTGGTCCCTCCTAATAACATGTCCAGAACAGGTGAGACAAAGTATCTTCATCCTTGCTTTTAAGGAGCGTTCTGGGTGTATTTCTTCCAGTGTAGATTTGTTCAGTTCTTCTGGCAGTCCAATGATATGTTCAATATTCTTTGCAAAACCATAATTCAAAGGCATCAATTCTTCTCCAGCGTTCTTTATTCATTGTCTAGCTTTCACACGCATATGAGGTGGAATTCAAGAGTATCCAAAAGGGAAAGCTGAAATCTTATAACCGTTTTTTTTTTTTTTTTCTTCTTCCCCTTTTTATTTCTGGTCATAGCTTTTGATTTTTCCCCCTAGTACCTGCCTCAGGTAGAAGTTACCTTTTCCTTCTTCCTCCTGGTTATTATAAAGAGGGGAACCTATACTTGTCATATTTATTTGTCTCTGAGCCTTCAGAATGGATGCCTAAGGCAATGAAGATTCTATTTTTCCATACTGAGGCTGCTGGACACCAAATAATTAGTCTTTTTCTTAATTCTGTGCTTCACTTCCAATACTTTTGTCTTAGTTGAACACTGCAGAGGGAAATAAAGGGATGGAAAACAAATGTTAGAATTTTTCCATTACCTGCAGACACTTAGAATGCTGAATATTTTTTCCAAGTGGCACTGAGGGCTTAAGACAGCAATTTCCTTTATATGCCTTGAGTTCAGTATAGTTGTATATCCCAAGAGGATCGTGTTGGGATCATGCTATTTTTAACGCTGAATTCAATTCCCTGTGTGCTCTCTGTAACAGAAGGTTACTGGGTTTTTCTTTTGTAGTCACGTTAACGGGAAACAACTGGAGACTGAACTTGTTCCAAACTGTGGAAAGGTGACTGCTGAGCCCTGACAGGTTCACCATTGCTTTCAAATCCTATAAATGGCATCACTTGTTGTGTGGGGTTTGTAAATGTAGACAATTAAATAATAGCTAACATTCTCCTTTTTGAAAACCAAAGCACATGATTGATTGTCCTGCATCTGACATTGGCCCTACTGAGGAATAGAGAGGAAATTAACTTGGATTGCATTTAGCTTTTGTCAGATACAGTAAGTTAGGCTTGGCTGAAAGGGCAAAACTGTGTGTCTGTTTCATAGTAAATGCTTTAAGTAGATATTAAAATATGACATTGTTGATAGATCTTCCTGGGTCTCTTTCAGTAGGACATATGCATCTTTGGGATTCATCTTGTTAATATAGAGGTCTGAGGGTGACACTATACTTTATCATCACACCTTAAAAACCCAATACAAATGCACAAATATGCTGCATTGCTTAACATTTGTCATTAGAGGAAAGGAATCTGGCAGTGGCTACATACCCTGATGCATTGTCTAAATTAATCCATTGAGGGATATTGAATCACTTAATCACAACGCAGACTTGCTGCCTTGGTAGGCACGCTCTCCCTTCATTAGATTTAATATATTTCTCATTATACAAATCTGCCGCTGTGACAATAAGTCTTGTTCATAAATCAGTTTGCCCTTTTGCTTTGCAGATGCAAAGAATTTTCATCAAACAAGACATAAATGGAGCCTGTTAGACAGGAGGTCAGAGCAGCCATCACCAGATATTAATATCTATTCATTACAATGATTTTTAATAGCATATTTTAATGGGCAGAGGTAAAACAATTAAGGTTTTAAGTTCTTGTTTGCATTATAGACAAGAAAAAGGAAGAGTAGTAATAAGGAATACTTGTTGCCCCTCAGATGACTCCACAAGCTTCTTGTCTTCATTCCTTCTGAGTACAAACAAAATGCCTCGGGACTCTGACTTGGCATAGGTGGTCTCTCAGGTTACCATGTGGCATAAAGGTGGATTTAAAAACCAAGACATAAAGAATGATATACACATTCATTTAAGATACGCAAAGTGTCTTGAGATCACTGGAAAACTAGACATTAAGCAGTGCTGCTAAAATGATTATTATTGATCCAGAAAAATATCCTTTCCACTTTTTTCGCTTGTTCTGCCATATACCCTCCAAACTGGTTAAGTATGAGTAGCATTTTAATAAGAAAAAATTTGATTTATTGAATATTTAGTACATATCCTGGCACATTATTGACCTTTCTTTATTATATTTGATCATATTCTCCAAAGAATTGTCTTTGTTATTGATCTTTTCAAAGAACAAGTTTTTCATTTCCATTGATCATTTTCAGCTGTTTTCATTTTGTTATTACTTCATTTCATTAATGTCTACTTTTATATATATAAATCTCTTTTCTTTTTCTTTGGGTTTTGTTGTTATTTTATTAGCCTTCATGTGTTGACAGCTTTATTTTATTTCTTTTCTGATAATTTATTTTTATTTTTTAGATCTCATGTACACAGAAATTGATTAATAGGTCTTTGGTTCATGAAACACCATTATCTCACATCTGTTTGTTTGTATATTTATTTAATATAAGAAATACTTGTAACAATACTCCAAAACAAAAGCTAGAATCTTAACAGTATATTCCTTTAACCATATAACCCCTCTACCTTGTTCTTCCTCCCTGCACTTGAAGTAGTCATCATCCTGAGTCCCAGGTCTTTCTTTCCTTGTTGTATAGATTTTTTTTTCTTGCATTTCTAGGTTGTTGTTATTGTTAGCTGTTGTCAAGTTAATTATGACTCATGATGACCCATGTGTGCAGAGTAGAACTACTCCAACAGGGTTTCCAAGGCTCTGATTTTTTGGGAGCAGATCATCAGACCTGTCTTCTGAGACACTTCAGCTAGTAGTCAAGTGTTTCACTATTTGTGTCATCAGGGACTCCTCTAAATACACCTAAAATTGTATATCTTTATTTTAGTGATTTTACACTTTATAGGAAGTGTATCATGTGTGTAATTTTTTAGAACTCAGTTTTTCACTTAATATTTTGTCACTAATATTTCATCCATATTTTTGCATGTTACTGAAGTTCAATTATTTTAACTGTGCATAATACTCCAATGTATGACTCTCTTATGTTTATTAATACATGAGGGATATATGCCTTGTTTTTAATATTTTGCTCTTGTGAATAATACTGCCATGAACATTTTATTATATTTCTCTTGAATATTTGTACGAATTTCTTACAGTAAGAATTGCTGAGTGAGGAATTGGAATGTTTAATTTTAAGAGAGAATACCAAACTTTTTCAGAATAGACCAATTTATACTACCATAATAGCCATATATATATAATTTTTTTTAAATTTGGTATTGTCCAACTTTCTAATTGTTGCCAATCAAATGGGTGTAAAATTGTATGCCATTATGGTCTTGGTTTGCATTTCACTGATTGATAATAATATTGAACCCTTCTTCAAATGTTTATTGCCTATATGTATTTTTTTTTCTGTGAGTTGCTTCTTTTTCTATTAGCATGTGTTCTTTCCTTGTACACTTGTAGGAGTCTTTATATTTACTTGAGGCTAACAGTCCATTGTAAATGTGTGTGTAATCCCTGACTACGAACCCAAACGTTGAAGGTTGGAGTACACTCAGACAAGCCTCTGAAGAAGGGCCTAGAGATCTACTTCCAAAAAATGAGTCATTGAAAACCCGCTGGAGCACATTTCTACTCTGACACACATGGGTTGCCAAGATTTGGAGTTGACTTGCTGGCAACGTTCTTTTCTTTTCTTTCTTCCTTTTTTTTTTTTTTTTTAATTTATGTTATGTGTATTGTGAGTATCTTCTCTTTTAAACAAGTTTTTGACCATTCTTTAAAGTACATTTGATGAACAAAATTCTTAATTTTATTATAACCAACTTTATCATCAGTGCTTTTTCTGTTTTGCTTGAAAAATTATTTCCCAACTCAAGGTCTAAATATTATTCACTTATATTTTCTACTAAGGGACTAAAGTGTTATTTTGGATAGTTATTTACTTAATCCATCTGCAGCTGATTTTTATAAAAAATGTGATGAAGGGATCAAAAGTCATTAACTTAGTATGGATTAGTAATTTTTTCAGGTCTCAAAATTGAATATTTTCTACTTTCTCCACTGATAAGACATGACTGCTCTGTCATATTCTAACCTATAAATATTTTGCTCAGATCAGGTGTCCTCTATTATATTCCAATTTTTTTCTGTCTTGTCCTAACTACTTATACTTCATTAAAAGACCTAATTTCTAGAAGAAAACAATTCATGCCATCTGTTCTTTTTAACAATATCTTAAGTATTCTTGGTCCTTTATTCATCTGTACAAATTTTAGGAACATCTCATCAAGTTCCATACAAAAGTTTGAGATGTTGATTAATTGAATCCATACATAATTTGAGGACACTTTCACATCCAAACAGACAGAAATGTGAAATTTGACCCCTACCTTGGGACAAATACAGAAATCAATTCCAGGTAAAGTAAAGATCTAATAAATAAAAGGAAAAATGATAATGCACTACAATAATATATAAAAAATTATAAAAGGTTGCAACCATTGTGAAGTTTGCTAATAAAATAGTGCAAAATTATATGTCTTTGTGGTCTTGGGTTCAATTTCTTGATCAGTAATGATACCGATTGCTTCTTCATATCTATGTTGTTGTTATGTGCCATCGAGTCCATTATATATATTATATATATATATATATTATATATATATAATTTGAGTGTTATTGCTCTTAAATACCACTGAATTGGCTCTAACTCATAGTGACCCTATGTACAACAGAAAGAAACACTGCCTGGTTGTGCACCAGCCTCACAATCCTTGCTATATTTGATTCCATCATTGAAGCTACTGTGTCAATCTATCTTGTTGAGGGTCTTCCCCTTCTTCACTGATTCTCCACTTTACTAACCATGATATCTTTCTCCAAGGAACAGTCCCTTCTGACAACATGACCAAAATAAGTGAGATGAACTTTGGCCATTCTCACTTCCAAGGAGCATTCTGACTGCACTTCCTCCAGGACAGACTTGTTTTTCTGGCAGTCTTTCAGTATTCTTTGCCAACACCACAACTCAAAAGCATCAACTCTTCTTCAGTCTTCCCTACTTATTGTTCAGCTTTCAGATGCATATGAGGTGATTGACAATATCATGGCTTGGGTTAGGCACACTTTAGTCTTCAAAGAGACATCTTTGCTCTTCAACACTTTAAAGAGGTCTTTTGCAACAGATTTGCCCAATGCAATAAGACATCTGATTTCTTGACTACTATCCATGGGTGTTGATTGTGGATCCAAGTAAAATGAAATCTTTGACAACTTCAATATTTTCTCCATTTATCATGATGTTGCAGATTAGTCCAGTTGTGAGAATTTTCATTTTCTTTATGTTGAGGTGTAATCCATACTGAAGATTACAGTCTTTAATCTTCATCAGTAAGTGCTTTAAGTCATCTTCACTTTCAGCAAGCAAAATTGTATCATCTGCATATCACAGGTTGTTATATTATATTTTCTCCTAATCCTGATTCCATATTCTTCTTCATATAGTCCAACTTCTCAGATTATTTGTTCAGCATACAAATTGAGTAAGTATGGTGAAAGGATACAACCCTGATGTGCTCACTTCCTGATTTTAAGCCATGCAGTATCCCCTTGTTCTGTTCTAATGTCAACCTCCTTGTCTATCTATGTGCAGGCTCCTCATGATCACACTTAAGTGTTCTGGAATTCCCATTATTCTCAATGTTATCCATAATTTGTTATGATCCAGACACTTGAATGCTTTTTCATAGTCAATAAAACACAAATCATTCTGGTATTCTTTGCTTTCAGCTAAGATCCATCTGACATTAGCAATGATGACACTTGTTCTATGTCCTCTTTTGAATCTTGCTTGAATTTCTGGAAGTTCTCTGTCAATATACTGCTGCAACTGTTTTTGAATTATCTTTAGCAAAATTTTACTTACATGTGATATTAATGATATTGTATAATTGACACATTCTATGGGATCACCTTTCTTTCAAATGGGTACAAATATGGATGTCTTCCAGTAAGATGGCCAAGTAGCTCTCTTCCAAATTTCTCACCATAGACAAGTAAGTGTCTCCAGTGCAGCTTCCATTTTTTAAAACATGTCAGTGAGTAGTCTGTAAGTTGCTGGGTCCTTGTTTCTCACTAGTTCCTTCAGTATAGCTTGGACTTCTTCCTTCAATACCATTTGTTCTTGATTGTAAGACTTCTTCTGAAATAGTTAAACATAGACCAATTCTTTTTTGCACAATGACTCTGCATATTCCTTCTATATTCTTTTAATGCTTCTTGCATCATTCAATATTTTGCCCATAGAATAAATATTGCAACTCAAGGTTTGAATTTTTCTTCAGTTCTTTCGCCTTGAGAAGTGCTGAGTGTGTTCTTCCCCTTTGGTTTTCTAACTCCAGGTTTTGCATGTTTCATTATAACAATTGATTTTGTCTTTTCAAGCTGCTTTTGAAAACTTCTGTCAAGCTCTTTTTTTTTTTTTTTTTT
>NW_006921682.1:1705256-1708046 GCF_000298275.1 Orycteropus afer afer | reverse complement strand
GACAGGGCAGGGCACCCAGGCTCTGTCTGAGCACACAGACTGTGATGGAGTTCCTGTGGGCCCAGAAGGTAGGTGGGAGTGCAGGATGGCCACACCTCTGTCCACCAAGTGGGTGTGAGGTGTAAGAGTAACAAGAGGAATGTCGTACTTTTTCAGTCTTGCAGGTCCAGAGGGTTCTTGGGGTTGCTGGAAAGCAGAACATATTCTTAAACCCCAGGAATCTGCGAGGGTCCTGTCTCTTTAAATATTCAAAATAGTCAAGCCGCTTTTTAACATTCAAAGTGGCAGCAGCCTCTGGAATGGCAAAAGTCCACAGCTCAGACCGCCTTTCTCTTCACCTTCTCTGTTTATTCTCCATCCACCGGAGCAGTCCTCCATGCATTCCCTGCCTAGCAGGCTGATTTTTAGGTTAATTCTTAAGTCCTACCCACCAGCCACTCCTTGGAAGGAAGATGAGGCAATCTACTTCCGTAGTGATACTGTCTCGGAAACCCAAGGAGGGGTCGCTATGAGTCAGGTCTGACTCGATGGCACATAACAACAACAACAACAACCAGCACTCGGGAATCTCCAAGCTGTCTGTGCAGTCAGGATTGCTCAGGATCGCTGCCAGACCGCAGCTCCGTATGTTTCCTTTTTTGGTATTTTCACACAAATTCTTCTGCTGGTTGGGGTTTAGTTCACTTCTATATCCTTCCCTTCAAGGCTCAGGGGTCCAGGATTATCTTCCTTGTCTGTGTTTATTGGTTTCCCTTTTTTTTTGTTGAAGAGGGTCTGTGCAGTCTTTCTGCCTAATCCGCCATCTTGTCAGAACCTCAAGTTTATCTCTGTCAAGCTCTTTTATCTTGTAGTTTCTTCCATTTTCTTTAGCTACTCTTCATTCAAGAGCAAGTTTCAGAGTCTCCTCTGATATTCCTTTTGGTCTTTTCTTCCTTTCCTGTCTTTTTAATGACCTTTTCCCTTCTTCATGGGAGCTCTGGTGGTGTAGTGCCTAAGACATTTGACTGCTAAACAGAAGGATGATGGTTCAAACCCACTGGCCCCTCCTCAGAAGGAAGATTGGGCAATCTACTTCTGTAAAAATACCACCTTGGAAACCCAAAAGGGGTCATTATGAGTTGAAATAAATTCAATGGCAGTGAGTTTATTTATTTATCTATTTATTTATTTTTTGCCTTCACATGTGCTATTCTTGATGTCATCCTACAATTTGTCTGGTTTTCAGTAATTGGTGTTCAATGAGTCAAATCTATTCTTCATGTGATCTCTTTATTCAGGTGGGATATAATTAAGGTCATATTTTGCCTTTCATGGACTTGTTCAGCTTCAACTTAAACTTGCATATGAGGAGTTGATTGTCTGTTCCATGGTCAGCTCCTGGTCTTGTTTTGGCTGAAGACATTGAGCTTCTCCATCTTTTCTTTCTACAGGTGTAGTCAATCTGATTTCTGTGTATTCAATCTGGTGAGGTCCACATGTACAGCTGCCATTTATGTTGTTAAAAAAAGGTATTGGGAATGAATAAGTCATTGGTCTTGCAAAATTCTAACATGTGGTCTCCGGCATCACCTCTACCACCAAGGCCATATTTTCCAGGTACCAGTGATTCTTCTTTGTTTCCAGTTTTCACATTCCAATCACCAGTAATAATCAATACATCTTGATTTCATGTTTGTTCAGACTGCAGAAGTTTCAGATTGCAGAAGTTGGTAAAAATCTTCAATTTCCTCAACTTTGGCAGATCATGAATTAAACAAAAAATATATTAATAATATGTTAATAAGAACTTCTGTTCTTACAAGAACATTCTTAATGTAGTGGAAATATAAGCCAATGTGTTTAATCTACAAATAATTCTTACAAACCAATAATGAAAAAAAGAAAATCTGTTAGAACAAAAGATAAGAACTTGAAGAGTCACTAAACTAAAGAGGATATACAAATGCCCAATGTACACAAGAAGATATGCTCAATCTCATTAATAAACTGAAAAAGATGAATAAAATAAAATGAAATACCCATAAAAATGATATTAAATTAAAAATATATATTTAACAAATAAGTGTTGGCTCTAGCTATATTCCATAAGTTTGATATATACTTTTTCATTATCTTTGAACTTGAAATATTTTCTAATTTCTATTCTTCATTGCTTTGGTTAGAGGTGTAATTCTTAATTTCCAAATGTTTGAGTATGTTCTAGTTATTTTTCTTTTCCTGATCTCTAATGTAATTACTCTTTGTTCAGTGAACATACTCAAATAAATTAAGACTTGTTTTGCTTTTAGAGACTTATTTTATTGCCCATTGTAGGATCACATTTTTTATAAGTGGCTCATGTGCATTTAAGGATCTCTGATGGTGTAGTGGATAAGGCATTTGGGTGCTAACCAGAAGGTCAGCTTTTCAAACGTAGCAGCCATTCTGTGGAAGGAAGGTGGGGCAATCTACTTCCTAAAGATTTATCAGCTCAGAAACTCAATTGGGGTCACTATTAGTTGGAATAGATGGTAGTTTTTTTTTTGTTTTTTTTTTTTTGGCAGGTGTATTTGATAAGTATGTGTTTTCCACAGCTGTGTGGATGAGTTGTTTTCTAGAAGTCAATCAGACCCTGTCTATTAATACTATCACTCAAACCTTTCATGTTTTAGGTGATTTTTTAAAAAATAATTTTTCTCTATCACTTACTGACAGATGTATTAAAATCGTCTACTCAGATTTGTCCACGTCAGTCAACTTTTTGCTTTATATAATATCTTCCAGGTAAAATGGACTTCTTTTAAAAAAAAT
>NW_006921682.1:1700091-1704171 GCF_000298275.1 Orycteropus afer afer | reverse complement strand
AAAAAAAAAAAAAAAAAAACCCAAAACACTAGAAAAACTGGGTGTTGGTCAAATTGTGGAGGAGCAAGCCCTCATGTATGACAAGTTGTTGTTGTTGTTATGTGCCGTGGAGTCAGACCTGACCTGACTCATAGCAACCCCTCCTTGGGTTTCTGAGGTGGCATCACTCGCCCAACCTTCCTTCCGAGGAGTGGCTGGTGGATTTGAAGCTCTAGCCCTCTGGTTAGCAGTCAAGTGCCTTAGGCACTCCACTACCAGAGCTCCTGTATGACAGGTAGTGATCTAAAAAGATACATGTTCTGTAGTGAGAAATTTGGCAATATCCAAGAAAATTGCATATGTATTTATCCTTGAATCCAGTCTATGTGTCTATTCTGAGGATACTCCTCAGCAAATATAAAGAAAATATTCAGAGGGTTATTTATTGCATCATTATTATATAGCAAAACTTTGGAAACAACTCCAAATCCATCAGTAGAGGTCCATTTGAATAAACTCTGAAAATGGAGTCTTATGCGGGTGTTAATGCAAAACTGAATATGATCTCTTTCAACTGATGTATAGTGATTGCTAGGACATGTTTATGTGGGGAAAAAGCAAGTTGTAGAGCAGAGTATACAGCTGTTGTTAGGTGCCACCAAGTTGATTTCATCTCATGGTGACCCCATGTGACAGTAGAACTTCACCATATGGTTTTTCGGCTGTAATCTTCATAGGAACTGATTGCCAGGTGTTTTCCGGTGCATCCTCTGGGTAGGTTTGAATTTCAAATTTGTCTGTTAGCAGCTGAAGGCTTAATTGTTGTGCCACCTTAGGTCATTACTTTTTGTGCAAGAAAATGTGGGAAAAAAGAAAAAAGAATTACCTTTATTCTTTTTTGTTTTTCCCCAAAAAAAGGAACATAGGAAAGATAGACCAGCAACTAGTAAAAAATGTTACTAATGGCAGTGAGGAAATGGAGTGGAGGGGATAGAAATAGACTGAGACTTTTCTTAGAATTCAATTTGAACTTTGGAACCATACAAGCTTTACATATTCAAAGACATAACTAAAATTGAACATAAAAAGTAAAAACAAATCCATGTCAAATTGATAAAGAAAATAATAATTTTAAGTAACTTTTGAAGTTATCATTTCATACATCTTTTCAATATATTTTAAGGTTAAAAAGAATTGAAAAGAAGTCTTAAACTTCACACAGTTCTTTGATGGTAACAGTGACATTGGGTTTGTAACATTCAAATTACTATTCTGTATATTGTAAGAAAAAGTAAATAAGCAAATACATTCTGATTTTTATAAAAGACAACAAACTGTAAAAATAAAAATAAAAAAAACCCCAAACCCTTTAACTTAAATTTAAATTAGAAATATCAATAGAAACTTGGAGATTCTAAAAACTACATTTCAAGCCCTGTCACTGAATACGCATGGGAATAATGACACTTGAGTAACAATGAGCACATGTGGTGCCTGGATGTTGGTTCATGTCACTCTCTATTAGACAACCAGGGATCCTTGGAGAAATGGCTAATTTCAGATCTGGGGCTGGGAAAGCATAGGGTGGACCAGGGATATCTTATGACAGAAAGTAAGGAAGCACTCAAAGTCCAATGGGGTTATGTATCAGGGACATAAAAGTCAGCTTGAAGGGGCTGTCAATGAATACATTAGGGACAATATAAACATCAAAAAGAATGATGGTTGTAATTGATTGCAGTGGATTAAATTATATATATACATATAAAAATATAAACTTGTGATTCTATGATGAGGAGAGGAGAGAACTTATGGTGAGGACGAGATAGAGAGAGAGGCAAAGAGATAGAGGTCTCAGAGGAATGCTAACCAAAAAAGGTAGAAAAAAATATGTTGTTGTTGTTCTTTGTTGTTATGTGCCATCGAGTCGGATCTGACTTGTAATGCCCCTCCTTGGATTTCTGAATCAGTCTCACTACAGAAGTAGATTGCCCCATCTTCCTTCAGAGGAGTGGCTGGTGGGTTTGAACCACCAGCCTTGTGGTTAGCAGTCAAGTGCATTAGGCACTATGCTACATGTATATGTAGTTTCAGTGAGCTAGGATATGGAGGCAGAGCTGAAGCCCAAGACTGAGGGGCTTTCACACAGCCCCTAGAGCCTGGCACTTTGAACTTGGACCTAAAACCTCCAAACTGTAAGAGAAGAAATTCTTGTTTGTTAAGGTCATCCTATTTGTGGTATATTCTTGTCAGAGAGGCACTAGGTAACCAGAACAATTTCTTATTTGTGTTATTTGCATCTTCTCTTTCTTTTCTTCAGTTAAATTTGCCAGTGGTTTGTCAATTTTGTTAATCTTTTCAAGGAACTGACTACTAGTCTTATTTATTTTTTCTGGTATTTTTCTGTTTCATATATTTTTACTCTAATATTTATTATTTCCCTTCTTTTAGAGTCTGTAGGTTTCTTTAGTGGCTCTTTTTCTAATTGTTGTGTTGTTGGGTTAAAATATTGATTTTTTTTTTTTTTTTGATGCGTACATTTATTTCTATACATAGACTTCTGAATACTGCTTTTGCTGTGTTCCAAAGGCTTTGGTATGTTGTGTTTTCACTCTATTTGCTTCTAGGAACATTTTAAATTTACATTTTCTGTTACCCTGTAGTTTTTGAGCAACATGTTATTCAATTTCCATGTGTTTTTTTTTTTCTTCCCACTGATCTTCCTATCATTGATATTATTGATTTTTAATTTTATATTCTTAAGATCTGAGAAGATGCTTTATAGTATTTCAATATTTTTAAATTATTGAGGTTTGTTTTGTGGCCTAACAGAGGGTTTGTTTATTCTGGAGAATGATAAATGTGAACTGGAGAAGAATGTGTGTTGAGATTTTCTTGAATGAGGTATTTTGTATATGTCTATGATGTACTTTCATAATAGGGAAACCTGGTGATGTCAAGTAGGTTGATTGTGTTGTTGAGTTCTTCTGTATCTTTTTTGAGTTTCTTTCTAATTGCTCTGTCCTTAATCAAGATGTGTTAAAATCTCCTACTGCTATTGTAGAATTGTATATTTCTCTTTGCAATTCTGTTAATGTTTGCTTTATGTATTTTGGAGCTCTTTCATTGTATGATAATGTCCTTCCTTTTCCCTTATGATGATTTTTGCTTTAGAGTCTAATTTATCCGATATTTATATTACCAATCTTATTATTTTTTGGTGTCTATTAGCTTGATATATATTTTTTTTCAATCCCTTTATTTTTAATTTATTCTTATGTTTGTTAAAGGTGAGTCTCTTGTAGGCAGCATTTTGATGGTTCTTGTTTTCTTATCCATTCTGCCACTCTCTCTTGACTGGTAAATTTAATCCTTTCAGATTTAGTGTACTGAATGATATGCATTAATTTAGTGCTGTCATTCTTTTGTGTTTTTATTATGGTGTTTGTTGTTTCTTTGTTTCAAATATTTTTCTGTGCTTATTTCATTTTGTTGCTATATTTTCTTTTCAGTTTTTTCATTGTTGGTTTTGTGTTCACTAATTCCTTCTGATTTCCTTCTTTCTTATTTTGGTTAGAAATGTTATTAATTTTCTTTGTGGTTCCCTGTAGTTAATTTTTATCTTCCATAGTCTGGAACAGTCTGTTCTATATTGTCATGATTCTGACTTCCTCTCCATTTGGAAGTTCTGTAATTATAACATTTATTCATTCTTTTTGGTTTGTAGCTGTTGTTTACAGATTGAGGACTCTGTTTCTCTATTTTCAGATGTATGAGGTTATTTTAGTTTTCATAATTCTTTCTCTGGATTGGTTCCTGAGTAGTTTTGTCATATGTCTTAACCTTAGTTTTTGTCTTCTGTTTTTGGTTTGCTTTGCAAAAGAATCCCTTTAGCATATCATGTAAAATTGGTCTGTTTTTTACATTCCCTTAATTTCTATTTATCTGGGAATGTCCCAATTTCACGATTATATGTGAAGGACTGAACTGATCTGCACTGAACACTTTCCCTTGTTATCCTCCCAAGAGGGACCAGATCTCCAGGAGCAAGGTAAGCACGGGCGGGCTTGTGCTTACTCACTGATCTGCACTGAACACTTT
>NW_006921682.1:1686994-1696401 GCF_000298275.1 Orycteropus afer afer | reverse complement strand
TGGCGTGGGATTGGGCAGTGTTTCGTTCTGCTGTGCATGGGGTCGCTATGAGTTGGAAACGACTCGACGGCACTTAACAACAACAACAACATATGAAGGACAGTTTTCCTGGATATATAATTCTTGCCTAGCAATTTTTTTCTTTTCAAGGTTTTATATATGTCATCCTATTGTCTTCCTGCCTGCATGATTTCTGCTGAGAAATCAGTTTAGTTTATTGGTTCTCCTTTGTAGCTAACTTTTTTTTTATTATTATTTCCTGAGCTGCTTTCAGGATTCTTTCTTTTCTTTGATTTTGCAAAGTTTGATTATGATATGTTTTGGTGATTTTCTTCTGGGGTCTATTCTGTGTGGGGTTCATTGGGCTTCTTGTATGTATATTTTTTCATCTTTCAAAATGTTGGGCAAGTTTTCTGCTAGCAAATCTCCGACAACTTTCTCTCTTTTTTTCTTTTTTTGCCCCTTCCTGTTTTGGAATTCCAAGCACACAGAGATTATTTCTCTTGATTTCATCCCATATAACAATTTGGTTTTGTTCATTCTTTTTTTTTTTTTTTTCCCTGATTCTTCCTATACAAGTTGAGGTCAAGGTATTTATTGTCTAGCTGGCAAATGCATGCTTCAGCCAGTCTGATTCTATTCTTTTGTCCTTCCAATGTGTCACCTGTCTCCATAATTTTCATGTTAATCTTCTGGATTTCTAATTGATGTTTATGTATGATTTCTAATTGTCTATTTATTTTGTCATTTTGCTCTTGTAATGTTTCCTTGAATTATTCAAGAGAATTATCTGTTTTTTCCATGCTTTTTTTTTATGGTTTCCTTGAGCTTTTGGAATGTTTTATATATATATAGAATTCCTTATCAGATAGTTCTATTTCTTGTTCTTCCTTGACCAGGTTTCCCAGTTTTTTATTTTAGTTTCTTGCTGTCATTATCTTGTCCTGTTTGTTTGTTAGAATTGATGTTGTCTATTGTCTCTGAGACATTTTGAATTTGTTGTTTTTATTTGCTAATTATGTTTTTGTTTGTTTTACCCTGTTTTTTTTTTTTTTTTTTTTTTTTACTTTGTTTCAATATATCCAGATGGATAGGGTAGGCGTGCTCCTTTGGTTGTTAGCATGGCAGCATTGGGGAGCTCTCCAGCTATCTCCAGCTTGGTTAAATAACTGGTGGGAATATGGGAGTGTAAAGAGGAGCTGTGGGTGGGATGAGCAGGTGCTGTCCACTGCCTTTCATTAATCCAATGTGCAGAAGTGGGTGGTGGTGTTTGCTTATTGGGTGAGGTAGTAGGTGGCTGACTAATGGAGAGTTACTGTCCTCCTGTTGGGTGGGATGAGGGGGAGAAGGGAAAAAAAAATAGAAAAAAAGGGGGAGTAGATGAGAAAAAAGATTGCTGGGCAGGTGGCAGGGAGCAGGGCACCTCATTCTGGAAGGCATTCTTGCTGGTTCAAAAGGCATTTGGTGGTAGGGTTCCTGGCACAGAAGGACTTCATGCTCATTCAGTAGGTGCCTTGCAGCATGAAACCTGGACCTAGAAGAAGTTCCTGCCAGCCCCAAAGGCATCTGGGAGCAGGATACTTGGTCCCAGAAGGAGTTTCTGCCTTCCCAAAAGGTAGCTGGGCATAGGGCATCTGGTCTCAGAAGAAATTCCTACTGGTTCCATAGGTGGTTAGAAGCAGCAGGCCTGGCTTAGTTCCAGGATTAGTTTCTGTCTTCCAAGATGGCAGTTGGGGACAGGAAGCCTGACCAAGTATGGAATTCCTGCCAGTCCAGGAGGTGGGTAGGGGTGGGATATGGCCAAACTTCCAGTCCCTGGGAAGGTATAGGGAGTGAGGGGTATAGAGAATAAGGAACAAGGGGAATATCCTACCTTCCTGATAGCCAGTCACTGGTGTGTGTACCTCTGCACTCTTCTACAAGTAGAGCTGATTATCAGATAACTTCCCTGACTGGAATGCTGGTGGCAAAAATTAAAAATGGCCATGCTGTCAGGTCAGTCAACAGTCCACAGCTCCATTTATTTCCTTGTTCACTGTTTTCATTCAGTTTCTTCTACTAGTCAGTATTAATCTACTTCTCTACCCTATCCTTCAAAGCTCAGGATTCCTGGATTATCATGTCTATCTGTTTTGTTTGGTTTCTCATTTCTTTGTTGTAGAGGATCTGGGTAGCTTGTCTACCTATTCTGCCATCTTGTTGGAACACCTCTTGTGTACTTCTTATTTATGACAGAAATAAGGGAAATGAAAATACCTCGCTGAATAGGAAAACACATTTAACACAGACCTCTTGTAAACAGGATCTATATTATTGAATTCTATCCCAGATATCCTTAGATATCTGTGCACAAAGTGTGGTCTGAGAAACAGCAGTGGCAGCATCTAGCGGTTTATTAGAAATGCACACTTTCAGACCACATCCCCACAGCTTCTTCATCAGAACCTGAATTTTAAAAAGACTCACAGGTGATTTATTTTCCCATGAAATTTTGGTAAGTATCAGTGTATAAAACAAAATGACAATTGAATTCTCAATGAAACACACATACCTGTCCAATGTCTTTCTTAATGCTTCAACTATGACTGAGTTTATACACCCTAAACTTAAACAACAGGACATAATATAGCTCTGATTCTTTTTTTTTTTTTTTTGCCTGAGGAATACAGGATAATTGTTCCATAATTATATTTGTCTTAGGGCAGGTACCCTATGCGTTAATAAACAATAAGGCTGCAAGCAAAGATTCAGATTGGCTTCTGCTCCATTTACTTTTGCATTTCCTTTCATCAGATACAATTATGGGAAAATAAAAGGGCTTCCTCAAAGGGAGAGAAAAAACATCCATAGGAATCCATTCTAGATGGCCTCTGCCAGCTTGGTGCTTGCAGACTGCATTTGAGCAGTTTCTCTGTTCCTCCTGAAGGAGACTGCGCTGACCAGCAGAATGGAATTGTGAACCAATTAAAGCCCTACTTGAATAAAAATGGTTAGATGATGGCTATGGAAACCCAGTAGACCAAAATGATTTTTTTGCAAACTGGTTTGTAAGTGCTCATAAACCAACTAATCCTGTTGCTCTTTATCCACCTTAGGAGATATGTTTCATTATCTGCCCCTTTGTCAATCATTTGCCCTGAGATTTCTAAAATGGACTTTCCAAATATATAAAACTTCTTGGGGATAAAATGACCTTGGTTAATTTAAGATAACAAGCATTTATGTATTCTTTTTTTCAATTATTTTGGTTTACACACAAATCTAAACATAATTTGGTGTCTTTCTTCCCATTTTCCTGTTAAGTCCACACAAGAAGTGGCATAGTTTTCTTCCCTTGAGTCATTTATCTCCAGAATTGCAGTCCAGCTGCAGGCATTTTCTGTATCTTCCACACTTCATATAAAACACCCAGGTTCCCCGAGAGGCTTACACAATAGCTGCCTAGTACAGGTAATAAGGCTGACAAATAGCTCCCTGCTTCTGACCCATCCACTTTGGAATGCAATTAAGAAGTGATAGCTTGTGTGAGCCCTGCCAAGCCTCTGGGGTTTGGTGGTGAATAAACTGTAGATGTTTTGATTCATATTTCTACTTTCTTTACAGCTTCCTGTCTTAATCTGGCTGTGGTTTTCTGAGGGATCTTCATGTGACCAATGCCCATGGCAGTCAACTTGTCCTTCATTTCCACTGCAAAAGGAAATTGGCCAGGTGGGGCTTGGTGGTTCTTCTCAATGAACAGCCTTGGAGCCAGCTTTGTCATACTTTATGGCATATACAAAAAATAATCAGATCACCTTTCCCTGGGGTGGCGGGGAGCACTCTCCACCAGCTTTCCTTCCTCTTCAATAATCAATATTGCCTCTGTGACCTCATTAAACTCCCCTCACTGTTCAAAACCTTTGTTGCCTGTGTGAATTTAAGCAATTGAATTATGCATATGAAAATCATATGAAATAAAATGTTGCATGTAAAAATCATATGAAATCATCACATTACATGTGAAAATCATGCAGAAACAAGATGGACTGTGATTTAGATGTTGTAGAGTCCAGAACTGAATTTCTCACTATTCTTAAAAATTTTTAGAAATTCATTTAATTTCTCTGAACTCCAATTTTCTCATTTAAAAAGTAGTATTGATGTAACTTCATGGCTTACTTCCTAAGGATATGTTAAAGAACTCAACACACTTGAGGTTAGACCACTTTTTGAAATTAATTTTTATTTTGAGATACTTATAGATTCACATGCAGTTGTAAGAAATAATGCAGTGAGGTTTCATGTACCCTTCATTCAGTTTCGTCCAGTGGTGACTCTTGCACAAGAATAGTACAAAGTCGCAACCAGAAAATTGACTTTGATGCAATGCAGTTATCTTACTCAGATTTTACATATATTAATTATTGTGTGTATATATTTAGGTCTTTGCAATTTTATCAGATGTAGATTTGTGTGACCATCACCACACTCAAGATAAATAAAAGTTCCATTATCCCAATCATCCTCTTATAGACACAGCCACCTTCTTCCTCTCACCCTTTGCCAAACACCTGCAACCAACTCTTCTATTTTTTATCTCTATAATTTTGTCATTTGAAGAACAATATAAATGGAATCAGAGACCACTACTTGAGCTTTCACTGATGAACATCTATGTGGTAGGGTAATTGGAAGGACCTATGGATTTTCCAGATTATCAAATGGTAAGAGTTTTACTGCTTAGTTTACTCCAGTTATTCTGAGCTCTTTACTAGCCTGTACCAAATGTTGGCCAACATTTTATTTTACTTCATATTCTCTACCAAAGCATGATTAGGGTCCATGGGAAATCTTTGATTTCTATTGAATGGATTGAAACTTTGCCATCATCTAGCTCCCACCATTTATCTCCATGGTACACCTGCTCTTATTGCAGCAGACATCCAGATATTTCTAACATACAGAAGAGTTATAAATCTTAAATAAATAATAATTTTTTAAAAATACAGGAGAGTTAAAAATCTTAAAAATGGGTAGGAAATGCATAACGTATGAACAATAGAATCACATAATCCTTAAGACAGATGGGAATGTGAAAGACATTCTGTTCCTCTTGTCACCTTTATGAAGGATGTACTCACCTTCATACAAATAAGACATATTCTGCTCTATGCCCACTTGTACTCGAGAATGCACTTGGAAAATATACATGTTCTAAAAAGGTTGAAGGCATTTTACTTAAATCTTTTTTTCCCAATGTCCTTTTCACTTGATTTGTCTGTTCAGGTTGCCTACCAGTGTATTTCCCCAGAATCAGAATAGCTCATGTGTATTTGCCCTATTTGTAGGAATTAAACTAAAATTGGAAGTCATACAGTGTGCTTGATCCAGATTCAGGATTCCCAAGCATAAGTGTCAAATTATATTTTTGGAGAAAAGTCACTAAAGCAATTGTAGGATACCTTTGAATGAAGCCAAAGTTGATTACTCACTGTGGCTCAGAATTGCCAAACCATTTTCATAATGGAGAGTAAGTGGGACATCTCTCAAAGCTTCTTCATTGTCCGGCATGAGAGCTGTTTTTGTCCTTTACAGATGTTGTAGCAATCTAGCAATCTATCGACTTGACTTTTTTCCATAAGTGTGCTGCCTGTTAGATACATGATTCAAATTCACACACAAACCATGAGATATTTGTTTAGCGAGAGCTATAATTTAAACATAACCTCTGTAGAAAGCCATTCAGCAGTGCCTGTGTATAAAGTGTAATTTAGACTGTAGAAGCAATCTTCTCCTCTGCCGTTCTAATATGTCAGCTTGTTTGCTAAATAATCATTGTAGCATTTTGCTCAAAGAGGTGGTTTTATGTATTTTCCCCTCACTTCTCATAAGTGTTGGCAAGGTAAATGAGAGCTCTTTGGAAACTGTTACTGTCGTGTAGTTTTCATTTGAAAATATCATAATAAAGCAATATTCTTTCATGCCAAGAAGCATGGAACATTAGAACATTATAAACATGGTACCTAAATACAGTAAAATAACATGGCATAATGGTTTGAGTTTCAGTTAAAATGGGGGGGAAGGTTGTTTTTATTCTAAAGAGTATAATTTGGGGACATAGCGGGGAGTGATATGAAGTGAATAAAAGAGCATCAAGGAAGGAGTTTGGAGAAAATTATTATTTGCAGCTTGGGCTGAATGGAAAGAGAATTTTGGGAGAAAAATGTACCCTAAATAAGTGAAATGGAGGTAACAGTCCAATATATGCCATTAACACCAAATTACAAAGTCTTTCCAAGAGCCAGCCAGAGACACAAAGTAAAAGAAAAGTTTTAAGGCTGCAATTTGAAGACTCAGAAGAATATATAAATTAGAGAGAGAGAAAGAGAGAGAGAGAGATTATAGAGACAGCCAGATAAAGAAAGTGCACTATTTTGTAAGTGCACTTTTGATATTTCTTTCTTGTGCTGCCTACCACAATATTAATGGATATCAACTATAATTTTCTTGGTGTGTTTCAGTCCTATAAAATGGCTAAACAGTATCATTATTTAAATCTCAGGGTCGGGGAGGTGTACACTGGAGGATGTTATATTATTCTTTGCCCTTTTTCTACTTTAAAATTATAACAATTTCTAAATTAAAATATGAGTGCAGGAGTTTGAATCTATTAAAATGTCCATAGGGATGGCAAACAAATGACATCCTGGGATAATAATATGCAAGATACTATCTGTATTCTTTCATATATTTGAAGACATCATTATTATCTTTTAGCCAGATAATGGAACCAATTTCTTATATTCTGATCCTTCAAACATTTCTTGAGTGATTACTATATGCCAGTCACTATGTTGGCCACTGAGCATTGACAAAGGAAAGATTTTTTATTTTCTACTGTGCTGGTAAAGTCAAGATTTTTATTTTACCTGTAGATTCATAATGGTAAATTCCAGGGGCAACCGTAGTGGCTTATTTTTTCCTTCTGATTACTTTTTTCTAATGTTGCTTAGCTTACTAACGCATCACTTTTCTTATCATTTGTCATCATTTCATGAACTACTTTTCAGATTATAGCCTCACTTTGTTTCTGATTATTCATTTTAGACAAAAGTTGTTCAGCATCATGCTTGATGACTGTTTCCAAAATACAGTCACCACTATATGAAGCTCTCAAACACTGAAAGTTTTTAAACAAATGGGTCTGTTGCTGTAAAGCCAAATTTAAAGCAAGATTTCAAACATGTTTTGAGCAATGACTGTTAGTGAAATAAGTACACTCATAACAACCACATTGAAGAGAATGTTCATTTAGCTGTTGATGTTCTGATATGTTTCTCTTTTTTTTTTTGTAAATAAAAAGGTTTATTACCATGTACCTTTGTACATGTACTTTCATGTTGAAAATTCAATGGTAGGTCAATGCTCACCATTAATAATCTTTAGTTTAGATATTCTCTTATTTAGTAGTCAGTGAGAAAACCAAGATACAAGAAAAACCTTTATTTGTGGGACCATTTAATTTACTGTGTCCCAAAATTCATGATCATGAAATCCATACTATAACACCTTTTCTTTACATGAAAAAAGGTTCAAATCTTCATTGCAGTTATTGAGCAGGTCTTGTTTTAGACTGTAGGTTTCTTGAGGACTGAGACTATAGACTTAAATATAGTATAGACCTTTAATAAAAAAAAAAAAAACCAATTGCTGTCAAGCTGATTCTGATTCATGACAATCCAGTGGGTGTCAGAGTACAGTTATGGTCCGTAGTCTTTTTAGTGATTGATGTTACAGAAGTGGATCACCTGGCTTTTCTTTTGAGAAGCATCTAGGTGAACCTGAACTGTCTAACTTTTTATTAACAGTCTAGTGCCTAATAGTTTGTGCCACCCAGTGTCCACAAAATCTTTAATAAGTTTGGATGAACTGTGTTTTTTGTTGATTTCATATCTTAAATTGGGCGTTCTAGTGACTGGTTTACATTTTGAACCAGTAACAGTCTTTTTCTTTCCCCAATTACAGGAAGAATTATGTTCAACATTAAACAATTGTTAAAATTATTCCGCTGAAAAGTCACGTGGTGGGGATGATTGTGTGACTTTAGGCAAGGTGGACATAAAACAATGTCACAATTAGTTTAGTAACATGCATGGAATGTTGGGTTGCACCAAGGAATCAACTCAATGAACTAGATGAAGGCTCTGTCTCCCTGACAGTAAGCAGATTATTTGAAAAGTAATTAAATGTAACACACAAGTTATGCCCATTAAGACACAGCTTACCTTTCGGATGATGAGTCTCACTTCTCTTTACTTAACTACCCTAACAACATTTTTCTATCAGGAATTCTGTTAACGTAGAGCCTAAGGCACTTGACTGCTAACCAGGAGGCTGGTGGTTCAAACCCACCAGACACTCCTTGGAAGGAAGGTTGAGCAGTCTACTTCCGTAGTGATACCTCCTCAGAAACCCAAGGAGCCGTCCTTATGAGTCAGGTCTGACTCAATGGTGCATAACAACAACAACTGACTTAAGCAGATTGTATTCAAACATGTGCCCTTCCATGTCTTTTCCAAATTCACTGCTGTGGAGTCATAATGACTCCTCCTTGGGTTTCCGAGGGAGTATCACTACAAAAGTAGATTGCCCAACCTTCCTTCTGAGGAGTGGCTGGTGGGTTTGAACCACCAGACTTCTGGTGTTGGGGACCAAGAAAAAGACCCCCAAAAGAACATGATTACAAGGCACATGTTCTAATTACAGTGAAGAGATGAAAAGGCCTTTCTTGTGATTGAGTGTTTGCTTTTAGAGATGGCAAGGCCTGTCTGTGCTTGAATGTTGCTTTAAGAGATGGCAAGGTCTCTCTCACTGTTAAATACTTAATTGGCAAAGTATCAAAGTATTAAAAGTAGATGTTATTCTCCATGTTTTTTATTATCTTATTGGGATGTTTCATACTTTGCATCACTGTGTCCTAGTAAACATTTATCATTTTACACTTCTTATTCCTGAGGAGATTTCTGGGATTGTTTTAATGACCACCTGTTGTCCTTGAGCGTGTAGAGGAGTAAAACTTTAGTACAGAATAAGCTGATTGTATGACTTCCAAAACTAATGATGTAATCATGTACAAATGTATAAATAAAGTAGAACAAAGGCATCAGGGGTTGCTCTCGTAGAACATGAAAGGTGTCTGCCTGGCCCCCATTCCTGTAAAATAATAATAATAATAAAAAAAATATTAATCCTTTGGTGTCGCTTCATTTTGTGACCTGTGTGGTTTTGCCGGATGGGGCATTCTGGTTAGCAGTCAAGTGCCTTAGGCACTACGCTACCAGTCTTTTCCAAATCAAATTATAATGATAATAGTGCTAAGTCTCACAATCAATCTCAAAGTTCATGAAGAATTTCTCAAAAGACAGCTA
>NW_006921682.1:1677382-1680224 GCF_000298275.1 Orycteropus afer afer | reverse complement strand
TTGAACCACCAGCCTTCTGGTTAGCAGTCAAGTGCCTTAGGCACTATGCTACCAGAGCTCCTTGTATGCAGAGGTGATTGAAAAAATAATAGACATCTTGAACCAGGCACACCTTGGTCATTAAGGTGTTATTTTTGCTATTTAAAATTTTAAAGAGTACTTTGCATCAGATTGTCAAATGTAATACATCATTTGATTTCTTGACAATTGGACATTGATTGTTGATCCATGTAGAATAAAATAATTGACAATTTTGATTTCTTCTTTATTCAGCATAATGCTATTTTTCAGTCCAGTTTTAAGGATTTTCATTTTCTTTAAGTAGGTTCTCTTAATTCTCTAAGAATCCTGGGGATTGCACTTTGCTGCATTGTATGACAGTATTTTAGAGTGGTTAAGCCAGAGAAGGATTATTTTGGGTCACAAAGTATTCAGAAAACACCAGTTAAGTACAATAGTCTTGGAATGAGGTTTTCTTATTAGCAAAAGTTTCTACTAATTTAGGGTAAAACACAGGAGTCCTGGTGGTGTAATGGCTGCTAATCCAGATATTTGGCTGCTAAACAAAAGATCAGTGGTCCAAACCCATCAGCCAGTCTGTGGAAGAAAGATGAGGCAGTCTGCTTCAGTAGAGATTTACAGCACTGGGAACCCAATGGGGCTCACTGTGAGTAGGACCCAACTTGGTGGCAATGAGTTTGAATGGATTATTATAAAAATATATAGTAGTCTTCAATGGTAGTGCAATTAAAAATAGCAAACATTTGCCAGTTGCCTATTAGAGGCCAGACACTTTTAGTATACTCACCACTTATCTTATTTAAGCCTATGACTCCTATATTATGTTGTGTTACTGTTGTGATGTGGTGTCATCAAGTCAGTTCTGATTCATAGCATCCCTGTTTATAATAGAATGAAATGTGGCCCAGTCCTGCACCATCCTCACACTTGTTGTGATGTTGGAGTCCATTCTTGCAGTCACTGTATCAATCCATCTCATTGAGTACCTTCTTCTTTTTCACTGACCCTCTGCTTTACCAAGCAAGTATGATGTCCTTCTCCAGGGAATAGTCCCACCTGATAATACATCCAAAATATGTGATATCCTTGCTTCTAAGGAACATTCTGACTGTACTTCTCCTAAGACAGATTTATTTATTCCTGCAGTCCATGGTATATTCAATATTTTTCACCAATACCATAATTCATCTTTCTTTTTCAGTCTTCTTTATTCATTGGCCAGATTTATTATGCATATGAAGTGATTGGAAATATCATGACTTGGGTCAGGTGCATGTTAATCCACAAAATGACATCTTTGCTTTTTAACACTTTAACAAGGCCTATTAAAGCAGATTTGTCTGGTGCAATAAGTCATATCATTTTTTGATTGTTGCCTCCTTGGGTATTGATTGTCGATCTAAGTAAAATGAAATATTTGACAACTCCAATACTTTCTCCATTTATCATGATGTTGCTTATTGGTCCAATTCTGAGATTTTTTTTTTTTTTAATTGAGGTATAACCTATACTGGAAGCAGTAGCCTTTGATCTTTGTCAGTAAGTACTTCAAGTCTTCTTCACTTTCAGCAAGCAAGGTTATGTCATATGCATATCACAGATTGTTAATGAGACTTTCTCTAATCCTGATGCCACATCCTTCTGCATATAGTCCAGCTTCTCATATTATTTGCTCAGGATAAAATTTGAATAATTATACTGAGAAGATACAGCCCTGGAACCTTTTCTAATTTTGAAATATTAAATATCTCCTTCTTTTGGTCAAATGAGTGTCTCTTGATCTATGTACAGGTTCTGCATTAGCACAATTAAGAGTTCTGGAATTCCCATTCATTGCATTGTTATCCATAATTTGTTGTGATCCATAGTCAAATGCTTTTATGTAGTCAATAAAACAAAGGTAAACCTCTGCTGAAGGGACAGGAAGGTGGCTCCTGTTGACTTCCTCTAACTTCACAAGAGGAAAATAGAATCACCATCAGTAGCCCAAGGCCTGTTCTTATGAGGCCAGACATGCCACCACCCTCCAGCCCTCCTACGAACCTTGACACCAACCATTCCTCCCATGGCACCCACCACCTCTTTGCTGGATTCTGTGGCCACACAGAACTCACAGATTGCAGAGTTTATTAGGGAAGCAACAGGCTATAATTCAGGTACAAGAACACACTCAGTCTCTTGCAGCTTGCCATTTCTCTCAGTCTCTCTCAATAGCACATCTCTCTCTCTCAGCAGCATGTCTCTCTCTCTCAGCAAATACATTTCTCTCAACAGCATGTTTTTCAGTCTGCTGTGAGAGATTCCTTCTGCCTCAAGTAGGGCTCCTTTTTAGCCTGGAAGTGTGGCCAAACTAACCAATCCCAACATCAGAATTCTATACACCTGAGAGAAAGCAAACTTCCCAAAAGACTTCTTCATGCTGGTTCAATAGAAATACATCATGTAGATAACTTTAAAAATCAGGTACTGAGATGCTCATGGCAAAGTGGGACTTACAAAGATTATGGCTAGAAAAGCCATGCCAGGCAATTTACTACACTGCAAGCAACCTCTTTTTAATATTCCCTGATTTTGATCAAGATACATTTGACATCAGCAGTGATATCAGAAGATATCCTCTTCTGAATCCAGTTTAAATTTATTGCTGTTCCTTTTTGAAATAGTGATTATCTTCCACACAGTTTTACTTGTGTGTCATATTAATGATTGTTGTTGTTGTTGTTGTTATGTGCAGTCGAGTCAGCCCTGACTCATAGCGACCCCTCCTTGGGTTTCCGAGGCAGTATCACTACGGAAGTAGGATTGCCCAACCTTCCTTCCG